>NW_006913053.1:3587213-3724442 GCF_000271625.1 Coniophora puteana RWD-64-598 SS2
TGGAGATCGAGCGCTGTCATTTCCGTGTCAACCAGAGCCGTCGAAAGCTCCCTTAGTCTGATATCCTCAGAGAGCCATGCAGGGGGTGTTGTCCATTGCAGCGGCCGAAATACGGGCGGTGGAGGTGGTGGAGGCGGCTGGTAGTAGTTAGGATGAGGCCAGGGTAGTATATCTTACGTTCACGCAGGAGGGATAGGGTGCAAATTGTTATATTTCATGGGCACGGCGCGTACAGAGCGCGACGCGACGCGAGACTACAAGTGCTCGATCGGCTGCGGTAATGCCGGCTTATCTAACCGATCTCCGACGCTTCTCAATGCTTCTTTACTGCCAATATTCAAACTCAGTTGGCTCCCTGCCAGGGAGTCGACGAAATCTCCCAGTCTCCCAGATGCGAAGGCCCCCATGGCCTGTTGCCTCTTTAGGCACGCGTCTCGGGAGACTGGTCACGAGTCTACGAATGTACTACACTTGATGAAGAAACGGGCTCCACCTTACCGAAGAGGTGGCATCCGCGTCTTAACAATTACAACCCTGTCCTTTTGTTTCTAACTCAGTCAAACAACGACATCAAGTACATTGGTTCTGGCGAGGCTGCTAAAGCTCTTGTATACTACATCACGGATTATATTACAGAACAGGAGTTACGGTTACATGTCGGGCTTACTATGCGCTCTATCATCGATAATGCTTGAAGTTCATATATGATGTCACGCATCGGTACCGGGCTACTGGACTTGACTGTTAGTTTGACCTTACCAACGTAATTAGTTACGCACGTTACTCGAAATTGACCTACCACTGCATGAAAGACTACTATATGACACTCAGCTCGGGATATCCGGATCCAGGTGTGCCCGTGAGGGCCTTGCTTTAACTAATTATGTACAGGATTCAAACAAGCTGACACGAACTCGCGAACTGCCGGTTGGTGTGTTCTGCATCCGATCCCGACTCCCGACGCCAGCGCGTAGTCACAGACGCGTCGCGTGCATCGGTTCACTCGGTACTACTACTTTGCACGTGCATTCCACACTCTGCCCGTCATGAAGCCCACAGCACAAGAAGAGATCGACGACGATCTCGCGGCTGAGGAAGAGAACAAGCTTATCAACGAGGTTCGTCTAAGTGTGTTTCACCTGCACAACTCTAACATTGGAGTACGCGGGATGTTATGTAGGAGTACAAAACCTGGTATGTGCTCCGGTCTAGCGCTGGAATTCCAATGGCATGCTGAACAGGATCTTGCAGGAAGAAGAATGCGCCTTACCTTTATGACCTTGTCATCACCCATGCCCTTGACTGGCCCAGCTTGACTTGCCAATGGTTCCCGGACCGAGAATCGTAGGTTCCGATGCTAACAATTATGCATCTAAGCTGAGGTCCTCCCAGCCCTGCGGACAAGCCATTCACCACCCATCGACTTCTTCTTGGAACACATACCTCGGGACAAGCACAAGACTACCTTCAAATTGCGACCGTCCAGATTCCCAAACGCGATGGCCCCTCCTCCGATAAACTTGACCGCTCCAATTACGACGACGAGCGCGGCGAGCTTGGAGGTCACACCATTCCGGCGCAGCCACGCATCCAGATCATCCAGAAAATCAACCACGATGGCGAAATTAACCGCGCGAGGTACATGTGGCAAAACCCAGATCTGCTTGCGACCAAAGCCGTCTCTGGGGAGGTGCTCGTGTTTGATAGGACAAAACATTCATCGGAGCCTGAGCGGGGAGGCGTGTGCAAACCTGACATCAGGCTCGTCGGTCAAACCAAGGAAGGGTGCGTGCGTCGCTTGCAGTTTTGACTACTGTTTGACAAGAACATAGCTACGGCCTGGCATGGAGCCCAACAAAAAGTGGGCAAATTCTTGGTGCCTCTGAGGACATGACCATCTGCCACTGGTAAGCTGCAATTGGTCATGCATACTGTTCTCGACGAAGACATTATTTTCCTGAATTAGGGATATTACATCGTATACCAAGGCAAAATCTACTATTGAACCCACAACCGTCTTCCGAGGCCACACCTCCGTAGTAGGCGTGAGTTCATTGCCGTTTCCTACTTTGGTCTTCCCTCAGCTAATATATCTCACAGGATGTGGACTGGCATGCAACGAAGGAGAATGTCTTTGCAAGCGTTGGTGATGACAAGATGCTTCTCATGTCCGTAGTTAATTGTCATTTCCACCTGGCATCACTGACATGTGAACAGCTGGGATACCCGCTCAGCCCAGGACGCTATGACGAAAGTGCAAGCGCATGATCGGGAAATCCTCTCTTGTGCGTTTAGCCCAGCCAGCGAGCATCTTCTTGTTACAGGTAGCGCAGACAAGGTTGGTCCTGGACCCCGAAGCTGGAGATTGACGTGCTTATTGATGTCACGTAGACCATTATTCTTCATGACCTACGGAACCCGACGAAAAAGCTACATACATTCGAAGCACACACGGACGAAGTGCTTCACCTCGCATGGTCTCCGCATAATGCCACTATCTTCGCCTCTGCATCCAGCGACCGACGTGTTAACATCTGGGATCTGTCACAGATTGGTGTAGAGCAGACTCCGGACGATCAGGAAGACGGACCACCAGAGCTTCTTTTCATTCACGGAGGTCAGTGTTCTTATTAGTTGACAGGTTCTCATGGCTGACAGCATTTCACAAAGGCCACACTGCGCGTCCCACCGACTTCTGCTGGGCACCAGGGGAACCCGAGAACTGGACGGCATCCACGACATCGGAAGACAACATTGTTATGATCTGGCAGCCGACCATGCGCATCTGGGCTGGTGACGAGATCAAGGTCGACGAGAAGGAACTCGAAGAGGATGCCATGGAAGGTGTCGAGAGTTCAAAGGACGAAGGCCCATCCGGCTCCGGAAGCGGGCAAACGACCAAGGCAGGGAGCCAGACAGGTAACCGTAGCCAAAGCATGAGCATCAGTGCGACTGGCAGCACTGCTGGTGAAGACTAGAATCTGATCCCTAGCCAGACCTGTTACTGACTTGGTGATACAATGGAATATTATTGATGAAATGAAAGCCATAGATGAAAGCGAGGGTACATATGTTGCCGGAACTCGAAAGTGCATAGGAAACAGGACAGGTAGAACGAGCAAGCGCGTAATCTCCCGACTGTGCTGGGTCTTGGAAAGCAATTCACAGGAACATCAATCGAATGAGCTCGAACACCACTGATAGTGCAGCACATAAGTTCGCAAATGGGGAAGCATGGTGTAGCGTTAACGCACCTCCTCCCACGACGACGAATAATATCACTCCAAGAGCTGCAAGACCAACAGGGCTCCTTTTCGAGAGCTGTTCTTGCCGTGACGGCTTGGTAGGTTTCTTTCCTGCCCGTGCCGCATTGGCGAACTGGGCATTCTTTTGGCGCATCTCGAATTGGGTAGGCTGAACACAGCTACTAGTCAATAAGAGCGTAGTGCAACAGTTTATTAGCGCACCATTTTGACTACTGACTGGGTTAGTAAGGAATGAATGGGTAGAGGTGTATAGACCGTGTGCAAGGCAAATGTGTGAGTTATATGGAACTTTCTCTTGTGACGTGTCTGGAGACGTGTGCCCCAATTCGTTTGTTTACCAAGAGCTTTAGATCCAAACAACCGCCTGCTTAGTTGCCAAATCGGGCTCCTCAGTGTACCAACATCTCTATCGCACACTTATGGGCAAGAAGACGTCACTCAAGGCGACATTGCAAGGCCAGCAAGCGCGACTGAAGAGCAAACAAAAGGCTTCACATGCTGCTGAGGTAGCGGAACAGAGGGCGAAAGGGAAAGGTCGGGACAAGGGAAAAGACAAGGCACCTCCGAGGCCGACAATCCCGTTCAATCCAACAGACAAAATACTGCTCATTGGCGAAGGGAACTTCTCCTTTACTCATGCTCTGGTATTTCACCCGCCTCCTGTACTCGCAGATCTCCCCCCTTCCAATGTTACCGCTACTGCGTATGACTCAGAAGATGAGTGCTATGTCAAATATCCTGACGCGAAAACTATGGTCGAGGCTCTGGAACATAAGGGAGTTGAAATACTCTTTGGTATCGACGCTACGCATCTTGAAAAGGTTCTCGCACTCAAAGGGAAAAAGTGGAATCGGATTGTATGGAACTTTCCACACGCTGGTATGTCAAAGACACCTTGCTACCCCTATGCATTCATCTTTTGTTCTGCTAGGCAAGGGTATAACAAACCAAGATCGAAACATCTTATCTAATCAGGTTCTAATACTTGACTTCCTTCGGTCAGCCTCCAAGTCCCTTGTAACAGGATCTGTCCCAGTCGTGAACGGGCCCCGTAAACGCAAGAATACAGAGGATGAAGAATCAGATGCTAACATGTCGGGCGACGAGGAAACAACCCAAAAGCAAGTGGCCGAACGCGGAACCATCTTAATCACACTTCGTAATGTCGCACCTTACACGGGCTGGTCAGCACGTTTAGCGTGTCTAGGAAACAATTATAATTAACGTGGTTGTACTAGGGACGTTCCACGGCTAGCCAAAAATCCGCCGAAGCCGAAGAAGGAGGGTGCACTACTAAATCCATGTTTTATTCTATTGCGCTCGTTCGTCTTCTACCGAGCACTATGGAAAGGGTACGAACATCGCATGACGAAGGGAGAGCGGGCCCACGGCCAAGGAAAGACGGGTGAAGGAGGGGAGGACAGAACTTGGGAGTTTTGTCTGCGGGATTCAATGCCTTAGCGCCAGCGACTATATGGTAGTAAAAAGGGCCAGATACTCACAGTTCTATGATGGTGGCGCGCCCGCCTCTTGGTCCTCCTCCAAGCTCTTCTTGAGCCCCTCGAGCGTCCGAGCCAATTTGCCACCACTAGCCTCTCCAAGCACCGCCGCAAGCTGTGACGCAGGTGCCGAAATCAGGCCCACAATCTGTGCTCTCAGAGTATCCAAAGTGGGGAGCTTCGTCACGTCCTTCACTCCTTCCGCTGCAAAAACCCTCCGTTCTATCAAGCCGCCCATGACCTTGAGCTCAGGGGTAAGGATAGGGCGCACGCGTTGTGGCTTTCTTCCGGGGACGAAGTTTGGGTCGTCGGTGGGATTTGTTTTCTTCGCCTGTACCCCTGGTTGCGCGGGAGGAGGCGCGGACCGCTCGAGTGCGCGAATGACGGCATCAAGTTGTGGAGGATTGAGTGAGGGCAAAGTGAGAACTGCGAACCCGTTCTCCACAATATCTGAAATCTGGTCAATGGCCTGGCGGTCCAATGGCGAGAACTCGCGAAGTGCCGCGCCGAAAATCGAAGTGCGGATGATAGACAGGGAGGGAGGGACTACAAGAGAGGCGTCGTCTGGATGCAAAGCTGCATAGCGGGTGTGAGCGGTCGAGAGGTCTTTGCGTAGCTTTTGCATCCTAGCCACGGAAAAGTTCTTGTGCTGGAGGAAAATCATGGGGGAGTCGGCAGTGGTATCGAGCATGCGCGTGTATTGGTGGTAGAGGAAGGATTTGGTTTCGCCATACTTCCGGGGGACAGCTTTTCCCTCGTATGTGACTGGTGGCTTGACCGAGATAGCATATTGACGCGTCGAGATACGCGTGACTGGGCGTGTCGACCTTTGTGCTGTGCGGAGGAACTGCATGATGGACTTTGACTTGACCAGACCACGCAAAGTCAAAACGGAGAGCGTCCGGCTTTCCGAACTGACGCCGAGGTGTGACTGTCGGTACGGGTGTCACGTACGCATGTCACAGGTGGCAAAGACGGGGCCGGTCACGTTTTCGCCTGTCTATATAGCATTCTGCCAAAAGCTTGTTGGAGTAACTTTGCCTGGAGGAAGGTCGCTACCTAGGTCGTAATGTCTGTCTATCCATTGCATGAATGATAATCTTCTTGAATGTTAACCTTGAGCTTGCTCGACTAGGGATGACGACGACGATATCTTTCTTTATGGCGAGTCAAGCGCAAATGACCGAGAGCCAACCAAGGTCGAAGTTCCAACCTCCGGTAAGAGTCGATTCATTGACTGCGTGCTCAGACAATCTTTCCAGTCTATCTGCTGTATCCCTACGTTGAATAACATTGACGTTTGCCTTTACATGGTCGCGTGCCGTGCCAATAGTGCCCAAACCGTGAGTCCCACTTCAACCTCTACCGGATCACCATTTCCCATAAGGTTTTTCAGCGTTCCACTTGAAACCGTGAAAGCCGCATCAAATGGACTCGTCGAGAATCTCGAAGCCAAGGCAGAAGAAGAGATTCCTTTCGGTTCTGCAACACCTCCAGAACAGACCAATGGCGACTACAGTGGAGAGAACGGTCAGAATGGTCAGAATGGGCAAAACGGCTACGATGAACAAGACGAGGACGACAACGGCGGAGAAGACGAGGATAGTGACGAAGATGTGAGTGACAACAGCCAATGCTGACTGAAGTCTCATTCATATTCCTACGTTAAAAGGACATTGAGATTATAATGGATCAACCATCTCGCTCGTTGGATTTACGGTAAGACCATTGTATTCACCACCAGACTGTTCTGACAGTTTAACAAGGCCAAATCGGCCTCCACCAACTACAAGCCGTGCGCTGAATGCCTCGCAGGCCACGCCCATCAAGCGTACGCATCGTGCCATACTTCTTTAGTGCATATACTTACACATTTACATGCACATAGCCGCACAACCCACCTTAACCACTGAATATACACCCCGCGAGCGAGGAGCCCCTGCACCTTCGAGACCTCAACAATCGCCTCTGACAGGGTCGACATCTCAAGCCCAAGCTCCACAACCACAGTCTCATCTCGGCCAGCAAGCCTCAGAGCAGACTCAGAGTGATGACGGACCCGACCCTTCAACACTACCTCCAGTCTCCGCCGCTCCTTCACATCCCATAATCAACCCAAACATGATAGGCATGGCAGACGGTCGATCAATATTGGAATATGATCTCACCGCTATGGGCGAAAAGCCATGGCGGAGACCAGGCTCGGATATAAGCGACTGGTTCAACTACGGATTTGACGAGATGTCGTGGGAGGCCTACTGCTACCGGAGAAGAGACCTTGGGGAGTTGGCAGATGTTTTGAAGACAAACGTCCTGGTAAGTAAACCACTGAGACTCGGTAGCTCTGAATGTTGGGTTTAACCCGGCTTATTAGAACTTCGCCGGTATGCCCGAAGACCAGCTCACTGCTCTCCCTCCTGAACTCCGGACCATGGTCATGACCGGTGCGAATGCCATGATGAACAACGCCAGTGCAAACAATATGATGGGACCCGGGGTTGGCATGAACCCCATGATGGACATGTCTGGAATGGGCGGGATGAACATGGGACCTATGGGCATGGGTATGAACGGCGACATGGGCATGCAAGGCCCCATGATGCCGGACGGCAGCGGCGGGCCCCAGGGGACGGGAACGCCGGAGCAAGGTGGGCAGATGGGCATGCAGGACGGGTACGGCGGGGGCGGACCAGGGCCTGGCATGATGGGTATGGGCATGAACAACGAATTTGGTATGCAGGTATGGATGTCCCCTTCCTATGTCTAGTCTACGTGTAATTGAGCATTTTCTTCGCTGTCTCTTGCTGCGCCGGGCTTGACATAAGCAGGACCAAGGGCAGATGGGGCAGGGCATGTACCCGGGCATGGAGGGAAGCAACACGCCAAATCCCCCCCAACAACATCAGCAGACGCCGGTGCCGAGTGTCCCACCACAGAATGTCCCACCTGGGCCAGGCAGTCGTGGCACGCCTCAAGGTCAATACCGTGGTCGTGTGGTGTCAAATCAACGCGGACGGGGTGCTTTTGCCGGCCGTGGGCGGGGACGATATGGCGATGGTAAGTGGGTATCAGTTCATCCTGGGTGCAATAATTCACAGATGCCTTCCACAGGTCCTGCTGTACCTGTTAGATCAACATCGCCTCTACCACCCAATGTTCCAACGGGACCGCGGAACGCCAACAGATACAAGGATAGGGATAACAATGCGCCAGCGGTTGACGGTCTGGACTACGGTGGGGGGAAGGACTCGGGGAGACGGACTCCTTCTGGCGAACCTGAGGAACGGAGCAGGTAATGCCCCCATCACTCTGTTAGCGTAATTTGACCAACCTGACAACATAGCAGAAAGAGACGAATCTCACCTGGACCGGACGATGGCAGGGGTTCTAAAAGGCGTTGATCATGTGTATACGGTATATATAAGTACGTTTCTTTTATTGTACTGAAGTCATTGCTCCCCCTATTTCGGCATGCATTATTGTAGTAATGCAGAGATTCTGCCCTTACTGCAGATGGACTCTCCCGATATTCGGTTCAGATGGATGCCTTGCTTTACCAGTGCAAACACAGAGTGATCATCGAACAGCTGACTTGTGGTACACGGTCTCAGTGTAATTCAATATTCAACTTTCCATAAACTAACGCACAGCTCTTTGAACCCAATAAATGTTACATTCGTTGTACAAGTGGTATTCTGGGCTACATCGCCTCGCAGTCGGACGAGCACGCCCAGTAAATGCTGCAGTCATTATCCGATGTACAGTTCTGCGTCGATCCGCCTTGGTCTACAGCTGTGTAGCACCATCCACTCAGCGTGTCACCACAATAGTCCCAGCACTGGCCGTCGTAGCATCCTCCGCCATTCTTGCCAGAGGATGCGGTGGCGTTTGGGGGCGAGGATGTGGTGGAACGCGTTATGACGTTAGCCCACTGCGCGCCCAAGTTTACGCTGAGTACATGCGAAAAAGATCGTTAGCACGAGAGTATGGGAAGCCGAAGGTCGTGGTTACCCTGTAGCGCTCGCGAAGGCAGCACTAGCTACCAAGAAACCAAAGACGGTCATGCGAGTCATGGTAGTTATTGCTGGACAGTGATCGACTGCGGGGTAAATCCGGGGACTGGCAGTGTCTGAGCAGCACTTACGGGTGCGCTATGAGGGAGGATCGTGAGTGGGTGGGGAAAAGCAACGCACTAGATTTCGACCTACTTAAGGGAAGGTCGGGTACATCACCTCGGCAGTAAGTCGTCTGAATCGCTCAGGTATTTTCAGCACATAGATGGCTGAAAACAGAAGGCCATTGAGTATCCGTGAGGTCAATTGTACGTCCTTGACAGCGGGTTGCGCTTTATTTAGGAAAGCTCTAGCTTACCCCGCGTTCGCGTTATGCTCCCACAAGTCATGTGGTATCGTTCGGTCCCACCATTCCCGGCAGTGGACGGTATCCATGAAAGACTCCGGATCGGGTGACTGCGTCTTGTTCGCTGTATGTGCCAAGTGTCTACGAGAGTGATCTACAGACAGCCAATGTCCAATGCAGAGTGTGTATCTCGTCTACGACGCACGCCTGCGGTGATCTCGGGCTGAAATCATTTGCACCCCATCAAAAAAGTGATCTCTGAAATGAAGTCAAGATGAAGTACGAGGGCCAATACTGGGCCATGCGGTGAAGCCGCTGTAGATGCAGGTTTACTGCACCAGAGCCTCGAGCTGTTCCACGGTGACTCGGCTGAACTGACCGGTGGTCTGTGACAGTGGCATCATGAACCCTTTTGATATGTTTTCTAGACCAAGGTGTATCATCGCGTCTGTCAGCTAAGGCTCATCCATGCCGGATATGAGGTAGTAGAAAGTACCATTTTGCCAACGGCACGAAGCAATGGGGCAAGGGGCAGGTACTTTCTTCACCGAGGGTGCACGATGACCGTGAAGGGCAAGCGGTTGCAGCAAGCGCTAAAAGTACTAACCCCGCATAATTGCGCACTTCACGTGATCGTGAATATTGGAGACGCGTCGTGCTCGGGTAATGCAACCGCACTTCTCACCCAAGATAAGACACCGCGTCGCCTTGAGGACAGTCAGACTCTAGTTGGCGAGCCTCAAACCCCTATCTGAGTGCCGTGGTGAGCAGAGTCAGAACGTTCAAGGTATCACAAGTTATATTTCGAAGGGAATTCTATCACCCGGTTGGCAGCCGTAGAAATGAGCGCTTCTCTCTACAAGAGATCATACGCGTAAGTTGACACACTGTCTTCAGAAGTTAACCCAATTAGCAAAACATTAAGAATGATATCAAGTTACGAATACAAAGATACATATCCAATAAGAAAAACAGAACCTCCTTGCCCCGATCAGGAGTTGTTGGCAGCCTTGCCAGAGCGCCCACCGCCCGATCGCTTTTTACCGCCTCTGGAGCCGCGCTTGGCGTTCCGTTGCTTCATACTGCAGACTTCACAGAACCAAAGACCGTCGGGCGGCACCGTGAGCCCAATGCACCCAAGATGGAACTATATAGATGCCAAGTCAGTCGGAAACACCAGAAGGAGGCAGGCGGATCGCGCACCCATTCCCGTTCACAGTTTGCATCATCGCATGCAATCATCTCGCCGAAGCTAATACCGTCGCAGAAACAATACGTCTTGTCGTCGCCATCGCCGTCCCCTTCGCCAGCATCTGTCGCCGTGTCCACCGCTGCATTCTGAGCATCTGCTATAGAAGTCAACGAAAAGTCAATGGTTAGCAGCATCGGGAAGAATTATAGACGTGCCTGCATGAGCGCCGTTCCTGGCCACGGGCATCCCCGGGCCCTCCAGCTGACCATGAGGAACGCTGCCCCACTCGTTTTGAGCATCGTAATTGCGTATACCCCCGTTTCCGTACGCTGCACCCCCCGAACCGTGAGCCGACGTCCCATTGAAGGCCTCACGACGGGAAGCGGCTGAATCTTCGAAATTCACATTGCCGTTGGCTGCATTCTTGCCACGCCGATTCGAATTTCCGCTTCGCCCACCAGCGCGGGATGAGCTGGTTGCAGGTTGAGGTGGTGGGTCGATGACGGAGAGCAGGGACTCCGTTGGTGATGCAGCACGATCTTGCCTGTGGAATGGGTTCAAGATGGGAGTATGCGAGGAGCTGGGATACTGACCGTCTCGCACGAGCATTGTTGCGCGCTCTGGAGTTGGTCTCAGTCGTCCTCTCCTTCCGCGGTGATTTGGCTCCGTCGTACTCATCGTCTTTGTTGGACCGCTTTCTCTTCGCAGGGCTTGCGTAGTCGTTACCTGCGCTGGCGAGCAGGTAATTCCCTCTTCTCCGGCGAGTTGGCTCCGGTGGTGGTGCGTAAGAGCGGGTCGCAACGTGGGGGTAGGTCGTCTTGCGGTTGAGGGTGGTGATGTCGAAAGAAGGAATAAGGCTTGCAAGGCTCCGCATGTGGCCCGTGTGTCCTTTGAGGTTGTCGGCCGCCTGGCAGGCGACGCGAATCTTGTCCTCGCTGCCGAGCTTGAGGCGGGAGGCCTCCTCCGCGATCTCGGAGAGGAGGATGAGGCGTTCTTGTTGGGACATGGCGCCCTGCTCAATCATCTCTGTGAGTCTGTTAATTTTGGTAGTGATGGAGGCCATGGAAGAGGACAGGACGGCATCAAGTTCGCGGAGGTCTGCAAAGTTACGGGAGAGGTCGATAGGGAGGGAATCGAGGGTGTGGGTATACTCTGCGAGGAGCGAGAGGAGGTATGCGGTGTTGGCGTTGCTTGAGTTAGCCGCTGCTGCTCGTGAGGGCGCCATGGTGTTGGAGGCGAGAAGTTGAACGTTGAGTACGTTTAGCACTGCTAGTGAACGTGCAATTGTCAGGCGGGCCCTGCGTCCATTCGGGGAGTCGGACTTGTCCGAACCGGCGGTGCCGTCTCGACGTCTCGGGGTGAGAATTCAAGTGAACTTAGGGGCTAAACTGTACCTACATAACCTGCTTTTTGTTCATCGCTGGCGACGGCGGATCGCATCACCAGGAACCACATCTTTGTTGGATACAACGTGGATAATCCCATTGAAAACGAAGAGTAAAGAGACAATAATGCTACAGTGTGGTTGTGGTATTCTATGCATGTGCTTGTGAAGTAGTGTGGAAGAGATGAATGGAAGATTAATGCGGTACCCAGCACCGTCATGACGAAGCTCTTCTATCCTAACCTCAAGTCCTATCTCCGTCCTGACCAAAGGCCTGAACAGAAGGCCGTCTTCGCCAATCTTCCAAGGGTAATGATACAGAGAAAGTTGTGCTGATGAGAAGGAGGCATGAAAGTGACGGGTGTCGTGAATGAGACGTTTGTGATGTTGTTCATGACCTGCGGACGAGCTTCTTGAGAGAGCTCATGCTGTTGCGGTTCTGGTTGGGAGAGCCTTGGCTGTCCGAGCGGAAACCGAACGACGAGCCGAGTGCCGCATACATGTCATGGGCCTCGCGGGGGTCCCCACCGTGCATGCCAGAGAATGCGTGCGGTGCACCAGGCGCGGATGGGAAGAAACCGGTGGATGGGGACATGGGTACGTTGCAGTAGGAGGACATGATTAACGTGCTGGAACGTGAAGTGGGTGGATCCGGTGTTTGTGGATGCGGATTAATGATTTTCGACGCAAGTGTGGATGACAGGGGTCAAAGCACCGTGGTCTAGTGGTTATTGAGTAGTGTGGGGTGGGTTGAGTGGGAAGCGTCAAACAAAGGGAAGACGGTTCTTGTTTCTTGGGTTGACCAGGCTGGTCTGTGAAGGAGTCGCCTTGCAACGGTTGGTGCTTATATATTCCATAGCAGGGAGCTTGAAGGAAACCAGACCACCGACGTTGACAAAAACGAGCATAAGGTAGCAACCGGATAAGGGCGTAGCGTTGTCTGCGTTTGGGAAGGAAAAAGAAGCATAGAATAGGGGCTTGCTGTATTGAGCATAAGGATCAGGTCATGCCCATTCGCGAAGAACGCCCATTTGCTGCTCAATCTTCCCACCTCGCTCGCAGATGTACAGGGCCTGACGCCTTGTTGGACCTAGACGGTGGCGCAACTCACGATTATGGGCTACGGGCGCGCTCTGCAGTGTAGGGCTTGTTCCATTCGCAGGCTACACATGTGCTCAAGTAATTCATCATGTTCTGACGAAGAAGTACTGTTGGATGCTCCTGAACCAACCAACAAGAGCTGTATGGATGGAGTAACAGCGTCCTTGTATTTCTTCCCTTGGCGTGACTCAGCACTTGTACATGGTGAGTGTCTTTCGTTTGCGAAAGTGTGGGTCTGTTCATGAAAGATAGGAACGTTAAGCAGTGACTCATCACTGGTTGCTCTACGTTCCTACAACCATTCGATGCAAAGAAGGTCAAAAAGTTTTCTTGGCCCCGTCCAAATTATCGTTATCATGCATCGGAACGCTTGACTGCTTGAATCGTATCTACAAGCGCTCAAGCTGTGCATCCCGATGTTGGGCCCCGGCCCTGCACAACTCCATGTTGCTCGCTGAGGCAGCTTGCTGCTGATCAAAGTGAAAATGGCATTAAAAGCAAAAATGAACAGGCAAGTATCCTTAGTGTGCCTACAAGAGACTGGTTGACTGAGTAGGTATATCTGATTCTTGCCAATAAATAATACTCACCTAGTGATCCTCGAATGAACCCCAAGACAGGGTTAGGGTTCAGCTGTACCGTGGAAGCACAGCTTGACCTGATAGCAGCCTTATCAGTGACATCCACACCCTGCTCATATATCCGCAGACATTAATATTCAAACAAGGTATAGGACTTTCTTTGGTCCCCGGCAGCTGGGCATGCATCCTGTTCCTTGGTCTTCGTCATTTGCTCATTTGCCCACTTGGCAGCAGGTCCTGGCCCGTCACCAAAATTAAGTTAACGTTCTCCAAACCGACGTTTTCCTGTGCTTTCCGTGGACGTTGTTCTTGACTTGACATCTCTCCCGCGACTATGCCACTTTTGATGGTCTGCACAGCTCTGAGGCATTCTCGTCCGCTCGCTTCCCGCGAAGCATGAGGCTTGTGGTTCTTTGGATCTCCTGGATGTGGCTTTATGATTCCTATAAGAGCCTCATCAGCGGCCAAACGTGCTTCAAACACGAGTAGCTAGTTTCACCAGTCCGCTGATCATTCCATGGCGTTTAGCTTCCAGTCATCCTCGTTTATTTCACTGGTCATCGAAGGAGTGCTCTATGGTACGTTCTTCAGGAGTGGAGCCTTATCCTAACGTATCTTGACCTCTCCTTTGTCAGGCTTTTCAACATGCCTCTTCATAGCTTCTGCTCTCATTCAGACCTCGGGAGCTTTCACAGGCCGTGCTAAACTGGTGCTCGGTTGCGGAACGACACTGCTTTTCATATTGAGCACAGTGGTACTGATCACTTCTATCCTCTTGTTGCGCCTATGATTGACATGCATGAGTAGCACATGATTGCTCACGTCTTCAAATCATATAAAGGATTTGTGACCTTACAAGGACCAGAAGAGGGCGCATATCTTGCCGATTCGTCTGATGTTTACTCGACTATCAAGGCTGTCTCTTATATCTTGGAGTCAATCATAGGCGATGCCATCCTGGTGAACTTGCTTGACGTCAAACTCGCAACAAGGATTAACGTTATGAACGCTTTAGATTTACCGGTGTTACCGGGTATGGGACAACATATGGATTGTGGTACCTTCAGTGATCACGTCCTGCGTGGCTGCAGGTAATCCATCTTCTCGTTCAAACTGGGGAGCTGCTGAGGGATTTGACAGCTCTCGGGTTCGTTACTGTTGTGAACACGACCAGGACAAGCGGAACCGGGTGGATGGAGGGATCGTACGCAAGCTGGGTATTTGCGGCGTATGCCTTTTTGCTTGTCACCGATTTGGTCCCTACTTGTTTGTGAAGTTCTTCTTGTTCTTCTTCGGCGTTGCTGATGGACTTTTCGAAGGCCTTCTGAGTTATAAACTATGGAAGACAAGGCGCTCATCCGCTCGACATGTTCTTATCCCTCTCATTCACATCATTCTTGAATGCGGCATTATCTATTCTCTATCGCTGATAACATTCATGGTCGTAATCGCTTTCAACAGCTACGCTTCCTATGTCGTGTTCAACTTCGTAAGTGATTATCCGATACATGTCACCCAAGTTATTGGCCCAACATGACGTTGTTAACAGATGGGGCAAATTGCCCCTATTACTTTCTACTTGATATTGATATGCGTATGGGTGGCGAGGCCCTACGAGAGCCATGTCATTGCCATCGACTCGCTGGTTGGCCGAACAGGGTCACAACGCATCGCGTTTAAACCAGTAGTTTTCGTGTAAGCCACCGTACGAGCAATAGTTCCAACACATAAGCTACACCAAAGTACTTGAAATTTAACCTCCCTTGCGCGAGTCTTCAGTTTGCCCATATACAAGGCAGTCGTTCGAGTCTCTTGACGGCGCAAAGTTGATATCAACTCTTGCCAGTATGTCATTAAGGATATTCCGTATGGAAAATACGTATTTGAAAAGCACGCGTCGCGTCTGGTCAACAAAGCGCGACGCCGTCAAAAAAGAGCGCAGCGACACGTGTAAAACTGCTATATAAAGGAGACTATCTAACATAAGCCCCGCGCAAACCTCAAAGCGCGTGCACGCCCTCCTCCCAATCCTCGCGCGACACCCACCCAACCGCTCGACACACCGGACACGCCACCTCGACCTGCGCACTGCCCACATCCCTGTCTTCGCCGCCCCACCCCGCGACGCGCTCGGCACTAACAAGACACGCGGGATGGAACGTGTGCGCGCACACTCCCTCCTTCGCGTTCTTGTGCCCTTCTTCGCCACCCTCTAGGTCCCCTTCGTGATGATGCTCGTGGTGTCGAATCCCCGTCTGCTTCATCACCCTCCTCCTCCCCTCGCCCTCGCCCTCAAGCGACAACGCCGCAATCAAAGGAACCGGCTCATCATCGCTCGGCCCAACGCCGCAGCTCACATCAAAACACCTCAACCCCGCCTCGCGCTCCTTCTGCTCCACGCGCTGGCGCAGCGACGGTCCAGGCGCGGGCGGAAGCGCCCACACGCGTGGTGCCGGCGGGGTCGGTCGCTGCTGCTGTTGCCGTTCCCTCTGACCTGGGATCGGAAATGGGAGCGGGATCGGTCCGCCAGGCCCTCCTCCTGGCGCGGCACCGCCGGGACCCATGAACCCGAACCCGCCGAGTGGCAAGAACCTGAACTCCGGTGCAGCACCGGCAGCAGCACCAGTAGCAGGAGCACCAGCGGGAGCAGCCCCAGCCCCAGCTCCAGCTCCAGCACCGGCAGGCCCAGCAGACGCAGCGCGCTGCGGCATCGGCCTTGTCGGGCGCCCATCACGAGGGCCGAACGGCAGCGGGAGAGGGAAAGCACCCCACGGTACACCCTGGCCGCCCGCCTGCTGCCCCTGCGTCTGCGGTTGCGGGTGTGCAGGTTGCGCCTGACCCTGACTTCGCGCACCAGACTGCGACGGGGAAGGAGGCGCCCTTGCATCCGGCCCCGGTCCTTGCGCACCGTGTCTCCTCGACAAATTTAGGATCATATCGTGCAGCTCCTGCAACGGCCCTAGGCCACCCTCGGGTGCGCCGCTGGCGTTGGCACTAGCGTTAGGATTGCCGTTGCCATCAACACCTTCACCTTGGCCTTGGGCCTGCCCCGCTCCTTCACCTGCCGGTCCTCCCTGCCCCTGCCCCTGCCCCTGCTGACCCTGACCAGGCGCCCATGGAGGTAGCACAGTATTGAACACCAAATCAATGGTCATGAATTCCGCTGTGGGCCCTTGGGGCGGCTGCTGCTCCTGCTGTGGCTGACGCTGCGCATCCACATCAGGCTCTGACGGGCCACCACCTACGCCAGCAGCGTCAGCAGCGCCAGCAGTCGCACCTGAGCTCGCAGCGGGGGCGTTTCCAGACGGGGGCTGGGGCTGACCGCGAAATGAAGGCGGGAGCGGGAACGAGCCAAGAACGATATGCTGCCCGAGGGGAAGGAAGTGCGCAGTGGGAGGTGGTGGTGCCTGTCCTGGTTGTTGCCGCTCCTGTTCCTGCTCGTGCTGCTGTTGCTGTCCCTCAGCCTGCGGCACACCCACGCCGCCGGGTCCTTGACCTCCCGCTTGAGGTGCGCGTGGTACCTCCGTTGCCTCACCTGCCTGCGCCTGCGCCTGTGTGCCCGCCTGAGCACGCGGTGGCGTATGCGGCCACGTAAACGGCAACGGCATCGACGTCGGCATGGCAGGATGGCCGCGCGTGAGATTGTCCGGGTCGATGTTAAACCTACACGTCGGGCACGTCGCCTGCTTCGCGCGCGTGAACCAGGGGAGCATACATGACTCATGGAACACGTGAGCGCACGGCAGACACACAATGCGCTGCTGCTGCTGCTCTTCGTCCTTTGGCGGTTCCGCGTCCGACTTTGGCTTCTCCGTGTCATCACCCGACGGACTGGCGCCGAGGTCGCCGTCGGCGGCTAGCATGGGCACGTCGGCATCGAGGGCAGCTGGCACTGACAAAGTCGCGGTCGACTCGTCCGCTCCAGCATCCGCTGCACCCGCCGGCTGCTGCGCCTTGAACCCATCGCTCTCCGCATCCAAGAGACTATCCCAGCATATCGCACACATCGCCTCCCCACCACCCGTACCCGCTCCCGCCCCGGCCCCTATGCCGCTACCCTCCCCAGCGGCACCCACACGCTCCAACCTCCTCGCAAGCCCGTGCGGTACCGTCTCGAGCGCATTGACGAGGCGCTTGGCGCGCTCAGGGTCCTCGCGCGACTCGTCCGACATGGACGTCATCGCCGTGCCCGGGAGCTGCACGATGAAGTCGAGGAAGGAGTGCAGCACACGCCGGCGCAGATCGTCGCCGAGGCCGTCAAGATGCGCGCGGAGGTTGTCTGGGTTGGCGTTGGGCCCGGGGTTGGGAGCGGTGCCATCGCTGGCACCAGTGCCTGCACCTAAGTCTCGGGGAGGGGCGGGAGGTGTAGGGATTTGGTTCGCCTCATTGGCATTGACGTTGGCGTTGGCATCAGGGTTGGAATGAAGATGCATGTCCTCGGGTAGAGGTCCATACGTCGGCGGACCATTGGGCGGAATGGTAATTGTGAAGCCCGTAGAGAAGATAGGTAGACCACGCGGCTGCCCTTGTCCTTGTCCCTGGCCTTGCGCCTGGCCTTGCCCACCCTGCGCCCCCTGGGGTTGCGCCGCTCGCCCCGCGCCGCTGAGGAACGCGCCAAAGTGATCCATGAAGCTGCGCCCCTGCTCACCCGTGGTGCCGAACCACAACGGCGGCTGTGGCGTGCCTTGCTGTGCGCCTTGCTGTGTGCCTTGGGCTTGCCGTGCATCCGGCTGGGACTGGGGCTGGGATTGCGACTGCGACGATGAAGGCTGAACGGAGGGAGACGGCGCGTTCAACCGCTCCGACGGGTGCCGTCTGTCTCTCGCATTGTCGACATCGTCGTCTACGCGTGCACGGCGGCTGCCTGTGCGAGGGGGGAGGGGCGGAAGGGGCGGGAGCTCAAGGGAGTCGTTGGAGTCGTCCGTCCAGGTGCTATCGTGGTCGTCCATCATAACAACGTCGCGCTCAACCTCAGCGTCTGACGAGTCAGACAAATTGAGTGACGGCATCGAGCCGTAGTCGAAGCCTCGGTTGGCGCTCTGGCCGGGCTGCGATGAGTGAGGTTGATTAGAGCTGGAGGGAGGGAGGGATGGAGCAGGAGCGTGAACTGTGGGAAGTGGTGGGTCTGGTAAAAATGAGGGAGCTGGAGGAAGAGAAGAACTGGAGGGAAGAGGATGGTGGTCGGGAGGAGACACGTTGTGATCGCTAAGCGTGGAATCGACGCTATCAATGGTCGAGTGACGTCCACTCAGTGGCGCTCCCTGAGTTGCACCATTCGCTGCGTCTTGTGCAGGTGGTCCAGGATGGTTGGATGGACCCGTAAAGACGTGGCTGATATTCCTGAGCATATTATGGAGGGCTGTTCCGGGTTGCAGCCCTTGCCCAAAGCGACGCCCGCCACCGTTTGGAGGGGAGGCGCTTGAGCTATCGTTGCTGTCGTTGTTGCCGTTCATTGCTCTCCAGCGACGACGCAGACACGCTGAAAGGCGAATCGTGGATTAGCCTGTGGTGGTCTGAGGAGAGAAGGAAAATGAGTGACCTTTGCTGTGTCCGTGTCCTTGTCTTTGTGTCAGCCGGAGTCGACAGCCTGGACAATGCCGCCATAGTATGTACGCCAAACCCAGAATGTTCGCTACCGTTCTTTGCACAATGACTAATGGCATTAAGGTTAGGGTTTACCATGACGTCACAGCACTATACCACCCCAATTTCTTCTTCCAGGCTTCTAGACACCCTCGCATTGCCCTCGCAGGATGAGAAGCAATGAAGATGCATGTTGTTTCCCACCTTTTCATTATTCAACCTACTGTTGCTTGGTCTCCTCGCGGGTCTCAATTTTCATGTATAGGTAATCTCAGGATTTGCCAATGGATTGACGCCTCGCACTCCATGTCAAAGTATGTTGCAATAATAGCATCGGAAGAACTGTAAAATCTCGTAACGGAAAGCGAGTTAGAATAAGGTAACATCAAGATACACTGCAGTTTCAAATCGTTGACAGCCGAATGTTATACTTAGTGTCGGCGCCTTGACATTGACGGTTCAGGTGGTTGTTCACGTTTATTTCATTCCACATCGCTCCAGCGTCGTTCGTTAGACCCTTCCGACTCTCTTATATGAAATCGGTCTGCTCATGGGCACCTTATGCTGTGATGTGATGTTTAGCCAAACTTCTTGGAAGAACGTTACAATGTTTCCCAGTGGACGACTGATAATCTACTCGTAAATTCGATTGGGCCGGTCACTCTCAACGGCTCAATGTCAACGTTTATGAAAGTATGGACGTCACGCGCCCATCCCGGCTGCCAGGCTGTATTGCTGGATATCGCTGGCTGATTGGTAGCCCGTTCCCGCGAAGCACCAAAGCTGCCAGTGCACTCCGAATCGTTCCCGCGAAGCGTTTATACTCAACATTGCAACTGAAAGGCGGTAAACCGGATCCCAGGTATAAAAACCGAACTGTTCAATTTCCATAGCATGTTATCGGCTTATCTCACATTTAGCGCTTCAGATGTCCTCGGGAGCCAAGGCAGCGGATTTGCTCACACTCATTGTCGAATGTGTACTCTATGGTGTGTTGCAAAATAATGGCTATTGGGGAACTTGACCATCTAACTTTTTATTAGGCTTTTGTGTTTCGCTATTCGTTGCAGCCGCTTCGGTTCAGCTCTCAGGACTCTTTGCTGGCCGCATCAAGCAGTTGATTGGTGGCGCATCTGTGCTGCTCTTTATGTTGAGCACGGCGGTAACCACCCACCTACAAAATAAACCTAAGTATACCGTCTGACTTGCGATACATTAGCACGTTATGACGCAGATACTTACGGTATATCAAGGTGAAATTACTGTACCGGCGGAACAACAAGAGACATTCGCCATGGATGACACCGCCGACATATACACAACTATCAAGGACATATGCTATCTCATAGAATCAGTTTTGGGTGACTCGATACTAGTAAGCACAATAATCGGCATGAATGATGACCGTTCAGCAGCACGACCTAATCGTCTTACCCAGATCTATCGCTGCTATAGAATGTGGAATACCCTATGGGTTGTCATTCCCTTTGCAATAACCGACTGTGCTTCGGCAGGTAATTACGGTTGCAGTCCACCAAATTCCCTTCTAAAACTTGCATAGCTCTCACCATTGTCACTATCATAAACGCATCGCGGTCCGTTGGTAGCGACTTCATGGCTGGGTCTGACGAAAGATGGAACCTCGCCTCATTTACCATGGTGCTTGTCACAGACTTGGTTCCCACATGTTTGTTCATCTTACGATACTGCTTCATCGCCTTCCATGCTGACGACACAAAGGTCTTTTGAGCTATAAATTGTGGATAGCAAGACGAACCTCTATTGATCACAAACAACGTCACCGACTTAGCTCTCTGGCTCGTGTTATTCTTGAATGCGGAGTTATTTACTCTCTTTGTTTGATTGCCTTTATGATTGTCACCACTATGCAGAACTATGCTTCATATGTGGCGGTCGGCATGGTGAGTGTTTCGGAACCTAAATCAAGGAGCATGGCGAAGTTAATGGTGATGCTTTAGATCGGGCAAATAATTCCCATAAATTTTTATGCGATACTGGTTTGTATCTGGGTAGCGAAAACAAAAGAAAGGAATACTCAGTCAGGCACAATGACTGCCTTCGTAGTCACTGCCTGATTTCGAGCACAGGAGGACTGGTGATCAAGTGAGGTTGAGTGACCGAGGAAACCTATTTTTCTTCTTCTTCTTCTTCTTCTGAGTAGTTCAGATTCCGTACTGTAGTTTCGATCTTTTTTTTCGATCTTTTTCATTTCTCCTATGATAATAAAGCCTCTATTGGTAGTACTGTATCTCAATTCCTCAACTTCACTTGCGGAAAAGTTATCTGATAACATCGTGTTTCGGCAGTCCCCGGACTCGCGCTGAAGACTCGGCGCGGTAAACACACACATTTCTTTGTTCTTCTCCAGTGGGCACTGGTCACAATCATCATGAGCGATGACAATCTTGTGGACCTTATCAACGAAGACTGCAGATTGGTGTCAGTTTGCTTGTTCTCACATTGCCGTTGATTGTTGATGTATGGACTGTCGTGCAGTGTTAGTTCGACAGCACGGCGTCCCGACATCAAGAACAACAAGAAGTACATGTTAGACGAATCTGAGGAGCAATGGACATCTGAGGCTGTCAGTGCAACCTCGTCAACACACCGGGATGCCACCTGACTCGACACCCGACCATCTGACAGGAACACCATCAGTTCGTACAGCTGATGTTCACGAAACCTGTCGTCCCTCGGCGACTCTCTATCCTTTTCTCATCCGTAAATGCTTGCGGATTCTGTATCATTGAAGCTCTAGCCAGTCCAGGCAACTCAGATTGGAAGGAACTCACGACGGTGGATACGGTTAATGGCGCTCGCGGGTGGCAGAACTTTGATCTTCCTCGGGACGATAGTGGGCTTTACGGCCTGAAGATAACGTTCGAGGATGCGTTCGAAAACGATGGCAGGGGTCCAATCACGATCTACCAATTGAAGCTGCTTGGGACCAAGAAAGACGGATCATGATATCCAAAAGTGCATGATTTGCAACCTCATCGCGGAGATCATACCGCTGTTGGGCGGAATGGGCCATGGCTGCAAAGTGACCTCCTGCACTCGACGCATCTCCCACCATCTACCAGAATTCCGCGGGATATGTGGTAGGGACGCAACTCTGGGCACCACGTAGACTGTTGTCTGGTGAGGCTGCCCTCCATTTCACTGTCAGCATAACGCATGGCTTCACGTCGAGGGAGATAGACGTGAGTTCGAAGCGGTTCGAAGCGACGCTCACACGCGGCGGTGCCTGCAGGATATTCAGGATACCAGTGATCTAACTCTCGTATTATGATACAGGTATAATATTCATGCATACAGTCAAATAACATAGATCTAGAAGCCATCTCATCAGCGGCTCAGCATCTCAGCATCCTTCATCGCCGTCAGCAAATGCATCTGATTCCTCTTCGATATCGGGAATCGGCGCCAATGGTTTATAATCCTTTGGCGGCGGCGCACCAGACGAATACTCCGCACTTGCATCATCGAGCTTGGTAGGGATTCCTGATATCGCAGGGCCATACCCAAGTCCCTGCTCCGTAAAAGCATGCAGCGGCGAGGGTGATTGCACAGGTGACATGGACGACCGATGCTCGGGGGTGTTTGGTGGTGCACGAGGGGCGGTGAAGACGTCAATCTCAGAATCAAGGTCCATGGAGGTGCGAGGGGCGTTCTGAGCATTACTTGCATTCGTTCGAACTGCACCAAAAGAGCCCAGCCCAGGGATCGTCGAGGTCAGACCACCTGTGAGACCGCTCGCAGTGCCCGTAGCGCCCGAAACCACGCCGGGAATGGCGGATGTCACCCCGTTGGCTACGCCGCCAACCACTGGCACTCCCCCGACGACTCCGCCTACTGTACCCGTAACACCCGAGACTGTGCCCGTAACTCCTGAGGCGTTGGGTGATTTGAGAGATTGGATAACCTGCTGGATGGCGCTCTGCATGGCCGGAGAGGCGGTGTCGATGAGCGCAGCAGGGTTGGTCGCGTCATACAGGCCAAGGCCGGTTAGGAGAGGCACGAGTGGAGGGAGAAGGCCGCCGAGCAGGTCGCCGAGTGTCTGAACGGCATCAGCGCCCCGCGAGTCATGAGTTGGTGTATCTGGCGCTGATATAGGTACTGAAACGGCGTGGTGAGCTTGTTTATTCCTGAAGAAGCATGACACCCGTACCTCGTGCAGCCCGAACAGGAGTAGCGCGAGTCGGGGAGAGCTGAGTGGCAGCCAAGGTTGCCGCAATGATGGATGACGAACGAACGCGCATTGCGGTATAGTATTGAGGATAACGGGGTCAACAATCAGGGTGCACGAGTGTGCAGGAGAGGAAAGGTGTGTTGGGAGCATCATTAACGGACAAGCCATTTTATACATGCATCTTGGTTTCGACCGATGCAGTCTGAGCTCTGTGTGGACCTGCGCATGAGGGACGTGGGTGAGGTATGCTGGAGCACATTGTCGTCACAACCGGTTTGAAACCAAACTCGCAAGAACACCATCGTGATTGATGACGATACTTGGTCAACCATCGTCTGATATTGGGGGAAGTTTTGGTGGTATACGAGTTGGATCACGAAAGCCTACTAGTGCGACTCCGAAACTCCATTTCATACATCTCTTCCCCCGCAAAGCCGCGTCTCCTGTTCGGTGTTCTCGTGTTTGCAGAAAGTGTAGCAGCCTCCCACATCTCCCGAACCATATGCATGATAGAGACTCCAAGACAGGACGAGAGAAGGCACCATCCTAGCATTAGAAATCTGATTGAGATTTGCGTCAGCCATGTTAATGATTAGTTGTCGTAGTGGGTTGACATACATGAGAAGGGCGAGGATGAAGAAGAGAGGGACGAGTCCCGACGTGCTCCCATGGTCAACCATGGATGCGGCTGAGCCTGACGCTGTGGGGGTGAAGAGGAAAGGTTGTTGGATCGGCCGACTGCCGGCGGCGGGTGCCGTGCCGGATTGCCAAGACTCTGTCTGATAAGATTTCTTGACAAAGAAAGCTTACGCTTTTCGGAGTCGAGGGCGCGGTCGCAGTAGTTCGCAGCTCGGCCTCCAGATGACAGCTGTACAAGGTCTGTGCACTTCGTTTTCTCCCCACCCCACAGCGCGAGGCTCCCGCGTCTTGCCTTCTTGCCGTTCCCCATCCTCATATCACTGCGGCTTCTTCAAAAACCCACCCGCGCTGGCTTGAAAGTCTACTTCCTTAGGTTTCAGGACCCATTGGCAGCTCAGGATGTCAATTACCACCATTGAACCGACTGCCACCACTTCCGCTACCGAACCTCGGGTGAGCACTACGTCCTAAGCTTTCCTTCGATGTCCTTATCGTCACGACAAATATCCAGCTGCTTTACCCTCCAGGAGGCCGCAAGGACATCGAGTCTTCCCCGCAAGCTTCCGTGCATTCGCATGAAGACCCATACCAGTTCAGGGGTGGACTCAAATCCGATCACGAACTTTCGGAGCTCCGCCAGCGCCATGGTGGCAGGACTGGAAAACGCATCGAAGGTTTTCATCGCAAGCAGAATGCTGTGGGTTAAACTATCATTATCCTGTTGGCATCCTCTGAATTACATGTCTGGCATAGCTGATAGAGTCGCTGCTAAAGCCCATGGCTCAGCACACCTCGGAAGCCGAAGACGACGAGGAGAGTGCTCGCTTGCCTGTAAGCTTCTTCGAACCCATCTTCGCATCGTTTTCGTACTCAACCATTCTGCAGGTGAAGATTGCTATCTATGCCAGTCTCGTGGCCAACTTTGCCTTATGCGTTCTCCAGTGTAAGACCTTTTCCTTATCGTCGTCTGGTCCCTGTTCACTCCGCCCTTGCAGTATATGCAGCTGTCTCGGCCATCTCTCTGTCTCTCATCGCTACTTCCATTGACGCTGTATTTGACTTCGGGAGTAACGTGTGGCTCTACCTCATTCACAAACAAGCCGAACGCATGGACGTCAACAAGTGGCCCGTCGGTGGTGCTCGTCTCGAAACTATTGGTAACATCGTCTATGGTGAATGTTCATCTACCCTTGGCGTTACGAAACGCTGACGTTACTTAAGGCTCTCTGTAAATTGATCCATGACATATCCTGAATGAAGCTAACATGGCTCAGGATGTCTGCGGTCAACTTGGTCGTCGTCGTGGAGTCCGTGAGATCGATTATTTCCAAAGACGAGGACAAGGAGTTCCACTTGGCGTCCATCCTCGCGGTCGCAGTTGCCCTAGGTATGTACCTACTGCGAATATAACCTTCTATCCGTCTACGAATCTCAGCTGATGATACACGTATAGCCGTCAAAGGCGGACTGTTTGCATACTGCACTGCGATCCGGAAGAAGTCCAGTCAGGTGCACATTCTTTGGGAGGATCACAGGAACGATGTGTTCGTAAACGGTTTTGGTGCGCTATTTGGAACGTCTCACACGGCATGGTGCTGATGCATTGTAGGTCTTCTTATGTCTGCAGGTGGAAGTAGGCTTATGTGGTGTACGCCTCTTCTCTTTCTGAAGTAATGTTATCCTAACGTATTGATGCCCAGGGCTCGACCCGGTTGGCGCTATTGTCGTACGCACCATATCTCTCTCATCTTAGTTGTGGAAGTGTTCTCACCTTCGTGTGTGTAGATTGGCTTGGGCGTCATTGTTGCTTGGCTCAAGACTATTTACGAGCAATTCGAGCTTCTCGCTGGCAAGTCGGCGCCCTACGACTTCTTGCAGCTTATCATCTATAAGGCAATGACGTTTAGCGAGGACATTCAGCAGATTGATACTGTGCGAGCATACCATGTTAGTCAAATTTGTTCACTACTCGGCGCTGCGAGAACTCACCATTACTATTTCACACAGAGCGGACCTGTGCGTGGAACAATCTCTTGGTCATGCTCGAGCAAGCTAATGTCGACTCGCGCATATACAGAACTACTTTGTAGAGGTTGACATTGTCATGGACGCTTCAACGCCTTTATGGAAGGCACACGATATCAGCCAGCAGCTCCAGGACAAAATTGAAATTCTGCCAAACGTCGAGCGGGCGTTTGTGCATGTTGATCATGAGACCACGCATGCACCTGTGAGCTTCTTTCGATCGTTAGCCCGCTATGATGACGCTAATGATGGGGCTACAGGAACACCGGAAAAACCTGTAGCTGGCAGGCAATCGCTGACATGCAAAGGAGAATGCCGAACACGATCAACACACGGTCGAACCGTCCACTTTGGAAGCTCAGAGTTTCATGGATCATTATGCGTTAAGAACAAGCTTGATACCAGGATATGTGTTTGGTCATGCATTGTGGTGACGATTGGTCTATGTCAGTAGATGTGCCGTTTGAAGAAGATTTAGATTAGTTCGGTCCGATGACCCCAATGTGCTCGATATCGACTCGTGTTCTTTTTTGATCGTAGCGATTTGGACGTTTACTTGTGAATAAGAACTTGTTGGAAATTCAAAAGCCCTGACGGCGAGGAACAACGAGGTGGAAGAACGACGTCATGCAAGTAGGTGGCAGAAGCAACCTTGGAACAAACCGGGTAGCAACTGGAGTCGCAGTGAAATGATCCGGGGGTGAGAGGGGTGAGTCCAAGGAAAGCCTGGACGAGTCTATGGATGTGTCTACTAGCTACATGTTCATGTCCACCATCGTCAGTTGACGGACGGCCGGCACTCGAGACTGGCCTGACATGTATAGTTACTGACCCAGCGATCACACTAGTCAAGAGGCATCTTTATAGATCTACATATCAAAGATTGTTATTGCGTCACAGGGGAAAGAGCCGGCCTTATAATTACAAACTTTGATAATGTGTGATTACGCACTCAAGCAGCGCGGACAGACAAATAAGGAAGTGAACCAAACCAAAGCTGTATTCCTCCGTCTAGCGTCTCGCCCAATCGCTGCCTCATCGTCTGCCCTCCGTCTACCCGCCTGCAAGCGCAGTATACCACTCACGACCCCCCTGCACGGAAACGACTCTAGCGAGGATCCATACCACGATACCATCACGTCATATAACCAAGCACGGGCGGCTAAAGTGTCTCACCTGAATATTTGAATAGCGACATCACGACCTTTGAAATTATTATATCACTACAATGGTGCGTCTGCTCACCGGAAAAGTGCCCTCGATGTACATGCTCAGCCCACGAAAGGACGCAAGGCAGCAAGATCCAGAGGAGTACTATGTCAAGCAGGACAGGATAGGTGGGTGCTCAGTGCCTTTCTCGGACTCTCGACACGGATCAGGGCTGAGCAGTGTTTGCTATAGGCAAGGGCTCGTTCGGGGAGGTGTACAAGGGGTGCGTTCTCGCTAGCATCTTTCGCATCGCGCTGCTCATGCCTTTGATCTTTCAATTTCCCCATGGTTTATGCTACCGGAATCTGCTGCGGTCCGTCCACTCGGTCAAATCTGCGGGTGTCAATTCAGCTATGACAAGCGGACACAGAAGACAGTAGCCATTAAGATTATTGATTTAGAGAGCGCGGAGGACGAGATTGAGGACATCCAGCAGGAGATCCAGATACTTTCGCAGATGGATTCCCCACACGTCACCAAGTCGGTCTTCCCTTTGCTGCTTGTCTCTACCTTCAAGGAGCGCGTCTGTGACGCATTACTGACGTGCATCAAATTTCAAAATAGATACCATGGATCATTCCTGAAAGGATCAAACTTATGGATTGTCATGGAGTGAGTCTGCTGCTATCTCTTGACCGTGGGTACCGGCTAACTGAGCGTTGTGATTAAGATATTGCTCGGGAGGTTCTTGTTCCGATCTTGTCAGTACTTCAATGCTTTACTCCGACGAAGTTCTAACAGTCACCTGTAGATGAAACCGGGTGTGTTCCGGGAAGAATACATCGCTATCATCGTTCGTGAGCTGCTCAAGGGTCTGGAATACCTCCATTCAGAGGGCAAACTGCACCGAGACATCAAAGGTGCGCACCGCTGCACCTGATCCTCGCGCATCGTCATATAACATATGCACCTCTGGCTAGCTGCAAACATATTGCTATCCGCAACTGGTGATGTCAAGCTCGCTGACTTTGGTGTTTCGGGGCAATTGTCGGGAACGCTATCGGCGAAGAAGAACACTTTTGTTGGGACTCCGTACTGGATGTCACCGGAGGTGATCAAGCAGAGTGGATACGACCATAAGGCAGACATTTGGAGTCTAGGAATCACCGCGATCGAACTTGCCAAAGGGGAGCCTCCATATGCCGAGCTGCACCCCATGAAGGTGAGCATACACGCGCTTCGTTGACGACTTACCCAATTGCTGAGTGTTTTTTTGGTGACAAGGTTCTGTTTTTAATTCCCAAAAACCCACCCCCACTACTAGACAGTCATTTCTCCAAGCCTTTCCGAGACTTTGTTGCCTACTGCCTCCAGCGAGACCCACGAGATGTTTGTATTGTTCCTTGCTTGGCAGTTGATCTCGCTAAACCCCTTCACAGCGTCCGACTGCACGAGAACTTCTTAAGCACAAGTTTGTTCGGCTGGCAAAGAAGACGTCCTACCTGACCGAGCTGATAGAGCGACACGAACGTTGGAGAGCAGAGGGCGGCGAGCGGTTAGAGGAGGAGGAGCAGGCTGCTTCTGATGAGCAGTATGTCTACCACCTTGTCCAGGCGTATCGTGCACTGATAAATCTCTGCTTTCTCAAGAGGCGATGCCGAGGATCCTGAAGATCTTTGGGATTTCGGCACTGTGCGACATGCCGGGCGGACGGGTACCGTCGGGCGTAATTCGAACTTTGCTTCTATCAAAGTATCGGGTCCACCATTGACATGGGAGATGAAGGATGGCGGAAGAGGGACGAGTCGATCGGGTGGTTCTGTCGAGTCTTTGGCCAGTAATTCAACCGCGACCAAGCAGCGCCCTGGTTCGATAGTGAACGTGAAGACGGAGTTACCTCCAATCCCTGGATCAGGCACGTCACCGGGCACGCCGCGATCCAATGGTAATGAAGTACATACAGGTTAGTCGACGATTTGCAGCATGAAGCTGCATGAATACTGAACCACGCTGCAGGCGTGATAGGTGGGGGTGTACAGAACTTTAGGAATGCGACACGCGAGCCCTCAGACGAGGATGATTACGATGACGAGTACGAAGATACATATGGTCGTGCTCGGGGGCCGCCTCCTTCAGGGGATGAGCTGCCAGATACGACCATGCTCGACTCTGTCATTTTACCTGCGATTGCCTCCGTAAGCGGGTCTTATCCCATCTTTGTTAGTCATTGGCTGACATGTTCACATAGCTATTCCCTCGCGTCTCGACACAAGAGGCTCGTGTCGCTCTGAGTGCATTGCAGCGAGCATTCACAGACGCAGAGCGTATCATTCCTGGTGTCACTATGGAACTCGTGAACGAGATCGTGGACTCTGTCGAACGTGTCGAGGATTCTTGAACTGCAACGGCGGCAATCTTTCTTGCTTATTCATTTCATATTTCACTCATGTATTCCTCGTCTCCACACATATATATCCGCGGACAGCCGTCTAGTTCTCAAGTATTCCATCCACTCAATAGTCACGGCACCCCGTGCCGCGCCGTCGCTCTTCAAGCCCTCTCAAACTAGCCGTGTCTGTCCTCAATCTGTCTTTTCTTCCTTCCCGGATCACATCTGCTTGTTTGGCTTTTGGTTGTTGACACTCACTTTTTTGAGCTAATATCACGCATTTTCCTTTTATTACCCTAATATTTTTTCAATGTTCATTGCATTGTTCACCGTCACGTTTTCTTCGCAAGTTTGCAGTTACATCCCGGTGTATCTCATTCCCTTGCACTGCGATGTCATCGTGATTTTGGGGTAGCAAACTGTATCATTACACATATACGACACACTTGATGGCGATAACATCAAATCTAGACAAAATCTAAAGGCATAGCATGAGCATGAAGGACGAGATAGTGCTCGCTTTGCACCATTCGCGGTGCTAATGCCTTTGTGCTAGGAGCTAACACCGACATATAAATGGTTTACTAAATGTCGACACTGCACAATATGTTTACATGCTCATTGAGATTACGAAAACGTAGGAGTGAACAAGCGCGCGACCAGGCGGCTATATCAGCCGCAGGCAGAGACCGATCATAGGCCGTGTAAAAAGTTGGAAGAGTCCATCATGAGGCAATCTCATCAGCGACCTTCTCGCTCTCCTTGACTGTCCGTTTTTTCTTGCCTCCCGATGTTCCCTCTTTCTTCTTCTTCTTGGCCTTGGTGACCTTGATCGGCTCCGGCGTCGCAGGTGCCGCGTCGTCCGACACATCGTACTCCTGGAACGAAGGCAGCGAGCGTGGCGACTGCGTGCCCGATCCCGGTATAGGCGAGTGTGCCTGCAGCCTACTCTGCAGCATTGAAGCGACGGATGGCGATGGCGAAGCTGAGCGCACGGCTGCGATAGCGGCTGCAGTGGCTGAAGCAATGGCGCCCTTGGGCATTTCTCCCGTCTTCTCGACGATAAATCGGGGGATGCCGTTGTCCGACGAGCCCTTGAGCAATGGTAGGCGCGGGCCGGGCGGTGGACGCGCTTCGGGGGCGAAAGCAGGCATGTCGTCGAGGTGGACGATCGGGATCGCGTCGATGTCATCGACGCTAACAGCATGCTTACGCTGCCGGTCGTCCATGATGTAGTATGGGTCATCGCGCTGTTTTTCTAGTCGTTCGGCTTTCCTCTGTGATGAATTCAGACGCAGGTCGGGATTACTTTCAATCTTCATAATCACTCACCCGCTCGCGCTCAGCTTTCTCCTCGGGCGTCTCATCAGGCGCCGGAGCAAGCGTGTCCCCATACCCATAATCATTCCTTTCCTCCTTTCGCTTCTTGCTTCCCTTCTTTACCTTCCCAGGCCCGTCCTTCTCCCGTTCCTTGCCCTTCTTGCCCTTCTTTTTCCGATCGACAACCTCCTCGTCTGCCTCGAGCCTAACAACAGGCTTCTCCTCCATCTCAGGCACGATCCATGCGTCAAGATTGAGTCCCTCGGGCACTGGCACGCTCGCCTGCGCCGCAGGGGCTACCGGGTGCAGCTCATGCGAGCTGAAGAGTGGCGATATGAGGTACAAGCTCTTCGGGAACGTAGGTTCGACGGCCACGCCCGCCATGGTGTCAAAGCCGTCTGCGAACGCGTTCTCAGTCGTAGGGTCCAACACGTGCTTTGGCTGGTGTGCGGCGAGGTCGTGCTTGACGAAGGTAAACAGCTGGATAACGTTTGCGGCGCGCTCTTGGACCTCGATGTGTGGACTCGTCACGAGCGGGGAGAGGCCCTCGATAATTGTGTCGACTGAGTTCTTCAGTTGGGGAAGCAAGCCTTCTGACCACTCTTGTGCACAGTCTGCGGCCCATTGTCCGAAGGTTTTCAACACTGCCTGGATGTACACTGCGATAGTCTCCGCGTCCAAAACGGCGATTTCGGGCTTGAGCAAGTACGGTAGAAGATCTTCTGGCGAAGTGAGCTCCCTATGCATTGTGAGTCTGAGTTCAGCTAAGCAAGGTGGTGGGATGAGACTCACGAGCAGAACTCCCCACATATCCACGCAGCCGCCCACAGAATCTCCGCACATCCTCCTGGCTCACTCGCATTCGCAAAGAACGTATCATCGCTTAACACGCGAACCATCAGCTGCACAGCATACCGGCGCGCCGCGCGCACACGGCCAACGACATCGACGAGCTGGTCTCTGATCAATGGGCCAACATTTACGTTGGAGATGTACGCGAGGTCGACGAGCACGGACAAGTACCACTCGAAGTCGACGACGTGCTCGTATGTGTCCTGTGCACAGATGGACACGATGTGTTGCGCGAGCACAATGCGATATGCGCTAGATTGCTGCGAAGGAGCGGTAGGCTTGTTCTGTGCTGGTGCGACAAGCTGTTGCGAGAGCGACTCGACGGCGGAGGGCATAGACGTGTCGGGCTTTGCTAGATGCGAGAGCAATTGCTGAATGATGGATTGTAGGTTGTCTCTTGTGGCCTTTAGAAGTACGGATTAACTACGGTCTTCAAATCGGGTGTCCTGAGACGCACCAAAGCCGAGACAAGGTCGAGCGCCCGCATGCGTATGCTCATGTCTTCGTCATCCACACTACTCAAGATCGTCTTCTGGTACTCTGCAACGAGATGCGGATGTGACGGAACGATCTTCACCATGGCCAGCAGCGCGATGTACTTCACTGCGAGGTCAAACCTCAATTAGCTGTCGCAGTCCGCACATTGCTCCTAGCTTACGGTTCTGGTCTGGATCCTCGAGGAAGGCTGCCAGCTTCGATACGCACGTTTGCGCGAGAGAGTAACCGGAGGTACCGGTCAGCATGCCGCCGACGATGCAGGTGTGTACACATTCGTAGAGAAGGGAAATAGCTGAGGTTGACGCGATGAGATCGGTTATTGGTGGCTGGAGCTTCTTGACGAGACGCGGTTCGTGGGGCATGAGGGAGCCAAACTATTGGAATACGTCAGTTTGAAATGACAACAAGGGTAGCCTCACTTACAAGTTTCACGATCTTGATTAACATCCAGTTATTGGACGATGTCGTGAGCAAGTGGAAGAGGTGAGGTGCTAAGGGGAGGTAGTCTGCCGGGTTCTTTCTTGCAAGCTCACAAAGGACATTGACAGCTGCTCCGACGACGCCTAGAGACATAGATTAACAATGAACGTAGCATTCTTAGAAGTTATGGAGGAAGCTCACCAGAGTCAGCATCGTCGAGCTTCTCTTGCAGTCGTGTGATACCATGCGGTATAGCATCCGGATACTTCTCAAATACGCGATAGAGAGCGAGTATGGCACGTTTACGGATGTGGGGGCGCGAATGGTTGAGCATGGCAATGAGCTCGCTGCTGAGATCACGACCGAGATCGTACGTCACAATGTGTGAGAGGCCATTCAACGTCACGGCGACATCGGCAGGTGCAGAGCTAAGGTCCTGGGGACGGCGACCATGTCAGACTGATGAGCAGGACGGCTGGAGAGATGGTGTGGGCGCACCTTCTTGAGAAGGTTGGTAGTGAGCATGAGGACATCGGTGTCCTCGTTGAAGGACTGCGCCGCAGCGAGGTAGCCGACGCTCTTGAGGTGTATCCGAGGCGAGGACATGACCTCGACGATGTGGAATGCTGCCCAGCTCATATCATAGCCAAGCATGTCGAGCTATGCGACGAGAAGTGTTAGCAAGCATATGAGATAGGCTAGTTATCATGTTTAGGGGAGCAGGGATAATGATGTAGTTTGGACGCACGTATGCGAGTTTCATGATGGCTGCAGCTTTGAGCTCCATGTCCTTGCTCCTGGTCTCCTTGCGTATCTCATCTATTGCCTGGGCGATGAACTTGGCCTCGTCGTTCTTGTTGGCGCGCAGCCCGCGGATGAGATCTTGGAGAGTGCGTTCCCACATGGCGCGTACGTGCGCGTCGTCAGCCTGCTCTAGACGAATGGCAAATATGGAGTGTAGTCAAGGCCAAGCGCAGGGATGGCTGGCGCGTCAAAGGGATGTCGCTATGTTCGTCAGAGGCGAGGAGAGTGCAAGGGGCGGGCGTGAGTGACGGTATTGCCTGACATGTTCACGGGCGGAGGGTCCGAACGGCAAACGCCACTTACCCATCTACCTCATCCCGAAGCCTTTGCAGATCTCTCACCTCAGCTTCATCATTTCTCAACTGCTTTTCTGCGAGCTACTAACTGCGATTACAAACATGAACATATGCGCCTAGCAAGCTCTTGCCTACATGCCCAAGCTTAAGCTTATTAAGCTTGGAGAAAAAGACTTGGAAAAAGATATCGTAGATGTGCCATGGGCGCAGACAAGATCTACAGAACTCGGACGCGCGTCACCTGGCCCCTGCGCTAGCTTTGAGGCATTTATTGCCCAGCCGAGAGCTCAAGTGCTCAAGCTTTATCTTATCCTGAGTCATCGTGGCTCTTAAAGCATCAATAAATTCATATGGCCGCATCTTCTTGGGTAAGTACTGATTGGTTTATGACTATAAACCCGGACAGTGCCTGAGTTCGTTGGTAACGCCTGTCTGAGAACCACATGATGCTTTGACGGTAAAAGAATGCAACGTGTGTAGCGATATTGCCTCGAGGCCATCAAGCCGTTCTGATGCACCTGGCAAACAGGTTGTTCACGTTCTTGTACTTCGCTTCGCTCGTGAAAGCAATATTCATTAACACCTTTCTATTGGCTTACTACTTCCGTTCCTCGGACCGAACAACTCAGGGGATTTCCAAATGCCCCGATTATACCGAAGCTGGCAGACGACTCCTAAATTGACCATTCAGACCTCTCTCCTGTACATCTATACATGTGCTAGTGGTCTCCATCTATTCGCAACGTCCAGTGTGGTGAAACACGCCGGTAATCATCTCGGTGCTTAGAGCGGGAGCGGTTATAGGAGGATGGTCGGGTTTCAATGCGTGGCACCCGAGGATATGTGCGATGACGGGTGCGCACACGTCGTCATAGTTGGAGCATGATCCTATCCTTGTTTCACGGAGACCTAGAGTATTGTACGGAGACCAGTGTTGAGGCGGAGGTGCTTCAGGCTATCCATGTTTGCGTAGTCAATAACTAGCCTAGCGCGTTCTAATGTCAATGAGTGATGGCGGAATAGCGTGTGCTGTGTGAGCGGAGCAGGCGGCGCTGCCATGGGACCGGGGAATCGTGACGAAGAAGTGGATGCTACACAATACCGTTTCGGGAGACGATATTGGATCCTCCAAGGGTCGACCCTCCCAAGGTCACCCCCAAGTTTCCCCTCTTTTTCTCTCCATAACACGCCGCTCTTTTCATCTTTTCTACCTTTCAATATTCTCCTCCCACTCTCAAGCAATACCCCGGACCAGTTTTATGGACGCACAGGCCCCAACGTTAGCCCCCCCAACCCCCGTCCAAACATTACAGAATTCACCCGCATTAACCATTACGAGCATTCCAGAGCTCGCCCACTCGGATCAGGAGCGAACCTCGACGGAGAGTGCCATTTTTACAATATATTCGATGTATGGTGACGAAGAACAACAACCGGCCAGCTGGTCTGCAGCCGAGAAGAGCCCAAAGCAGGAGCTCGCCCAGCTCGCTCTCGGTGACAGCTTCAGCAACATATTTCAACAAGCGAGTCCTTACAAAGCTGTAGGTGATGCTGCATACGTCGATCTCACCAACCAGCAATCCTTCGACAAACGTCTTTCCGTACACCCGCAGCGGCGACCGCCCATGTCAAGACCTTATAGCTCAAGTAGCTCGGGACGGCTTTCATACGCCCGGGAGTCAGCATATGCCACAACATCATCGCAAGGCAGGAATACACTCGAGATCCCCTCTCCGCATTCATCCTCCAACGACCAGCGCCCGCGGACTGCCCCAACCAATCGATCAATCCCACCCAGCAACCCCGAGGCCTCACCATCCCCTTCTTCTGTCCGCAACAGCCGTCACTCGGAATCAAGACACTCTTCACGCCCCGTGCCGGACGCAGCAGACTCGCCCGAACATGACCCTGCCGTTATCCTCACTCCACCAACACCTTCGACGTCAATGCCTTCGGTCCCTCCACCACCGCCTCCACTTCCCGAACCGCAGACTCCTGACTTCCAAACGCCGTCGTCCTCACCATCAAGACAGAACAAAGCTCTAAGCGACACCACGACTACGTCTATATCAAGGTCAGAAGGCGAGGATGTCGACTCGTTCCTCATCCGCAGCACATATGCGCAACTCGAACACACTGGCGTGAAAGGCGACGGATATGAGGAAGGCGTTGAGCGTACTCGGGCGCGCGCACGCGTGAGTAGTGCGAGTGCTCTCCGTATGGAGGCAGCCACTGGGGATCCGTCGGACAAGTACCGCGAGCTGGATGAAAAGGAGGTCGATCTGCTCGCCAGTTTGGACCGGTACGTTTCAGCAGCAGGCTTATACAGATTGCTCTGTCTTTGCTCAATCGACTTTCCTGTAGCTATGGCTTCTTTAATACCCCATCGCACGACCGACTGATACTTCTACCCGCTGCTCCATTGCAAAAGCACTTGAGCGTGGTCGCTGCAGGTTCCCCCTCAGCCCCTTCCCAGGCACAGTCCCTGAGTCAGCTACCAACGCCAGGTTCCCCGCCGAAGGAGACAGAGCGGATCGCCAAATGGGGCCGCATGTTCGAGGTACGCAGTCGGGACAAGGGTGGGAACGTGGCCACTTGGGGCGTGAAGCAGGCAAAAGAGCACAAGCTGCGGCGGCGCGCATACAAGGGCATCCCGGACCGCTGGCGCAGCGCCGCATGGCAGGTGCTCATGGACCAGTTCGCGAACTCAGGCCACGACGAGCTCACCCGGCTCGGCAACGAATATCGCGAGGAGCTCGGCAAGCCGTCGACATACGATATCCAGATTGACCTGGACGTGCCGAGGACGATTAGTGGGCATATTATGTTTCGGACGCGGTACGGTGTGGGGTAAGTCGGTTGATCAATGACGTCTTGTTTTCTTTGTATTGCGGTATTAACTGTTTTATCCCAGTCAACGGTCACTATTTCACGTTCTTCACTCTTTCTCTTTACGATGCGAAACGTGCGGATATGTTCAAGGCATGGGTCCGATTGCTGCGACACTCCTCTGCTACATGGAGCCCGAGCGCGTTTATGCCGCGCTCGTGCGGTTACATGACGCGTACTCGATGCACAGTATCTTTAGCCCCGGCTTCCCTGGTCTACTTGAGGCGATCTACGTGCAGGAGCGACTAATGGAAATGTATATGCCTGACGTGTACAACGCATTCAAGAAGCACGCGATCTCCACGACTTCGTACGCGACCAAGTGGTATATCACGCTTTTTGCGAACAGCGTGCCATTCCAGACGCAGCTACGCCTATGGGACGCGTATCTCCTCGATGGCCAGGACGTGTTCGTTGCCGTTGCACTTGCAGTTGTGTGGGTCTACCGGGGTCAGTTCATGTTCATAAAGTCATGCCATGTTTTCTGACATTTCGCATAGATCACATCACGGCAACCTCCGCCAACTTTGAGACAGTGCTCTCCATGCTATCATCATTTTTCATCCCGGAATCCGATAATGACCTACTGGCATGGATAGAACATATGCTTGGGGACAAGAAAATTCGTGCGCAAATAACGGACTGGCGCAAGCAGTGGCGGGAGCTTGTTGCTAGTGGACGCGACCGCGACGCACTGCTTTAGCGTTTTTCTAGCCTTGGACCTCTGCACTGGCTGCTTGCTTCGCTGTCGTCTCTTCGTCGCATCACCTCCACAGCCATCCCCACCTTCGTCTCCGCCTCCACTATTACGGGCTAATGTTCATCGTCTCTTCTTTGCTCTGTGTTTTGCATAGCATCCCGGAATCTGTTACCACTATCGTCACCCATCATCGTCACCACCACCACCATCATCATCATCATCGTTTTCATCTCGTCTCCGCTTTTCTCTTTGTCCGACATTTTTCTTGTCTCATTCGTGGACATACATGAACTTTGCATCTGGCATTTTGGTAAGGAGCAAAAGCACGGCACGTTTGATTGAACGTTATTTTACTAGCTGGTTATTTAAGCGAGCTTCATGGTCTTTGGGCCTCGCGTTTATAGATAGTGCATCTTCGTTTTCAGGAACTGAGGATACCTATATCATACAATGACCTAAAACATGGGTGTGAAATGAGTGCTGAATGAGGAAGGGTTATCGTTCTTCCAGGAGACCCGCCTCGAGGTGGAGGAGATCAGATGAGGCAAGTTAGTAGCGTAGAGCAGCGATTTACCAAAAGCCCGGATGACAGCTTTGAAAATATGATGTTAGGAGACAGCCACAAGTTGGAACAGCTGTTGTGCTTCGGCATTCTCCGCGTCACTAGCGGTGGGTCCTTGCTATTGCGTGCGCCAACAACAGTCCATGTGCCAAGAATGTGCTTCTCAGAATTTACCGAAACTCTTTTGTCTCAACCCTGTGCAACGGGAACAGCTAGACGCATGAAAAATGCATGATGGCCTCTGCATACCCGAAATTCTTGCTCAAATCTTTGCTAACATCCACGACAATGATGATTTAGCCCAAGTAGCCTTGACATGCAAAACACTCAGCGAACCAGCGCGGGACGAGCTCTACCGACATCTTCCAAACCTCGCATATCTGTTCATGGGTCTTCCGGATGAAATTTGGGAAAACGAGAACACTCGGACGGTGCGTTGGTGGACCTATTTCAACGAAGTCAACGAAACTTAAGGTCAAATCCTTTGCCAGACGTTCCGTCGAATGATGCTCCCCAGTGACTGGCAGATATGTCGGCGCAATATGCACCGAGTCCAGTCCCTTGAACTCATGGACCCAAATCGCAGTTTTGGAGATGACATCGATGACCCCGGGTCCAACGGTACGGCGCGCACAGTCGAGCATGAAATGCTCGCCGCTATCTCGCATTACTCGGGTCTGCCTCTACTTCCCAATCTTCGAACGCTGCTCGTTGAAGGCGAGATGTGTCCATTGCCGTCGCTTCAGCTTCTCATGGGGCCCCAGCTAGAGGAGCTATCCTTCGATAACGTCCCCTTCAAAGCCATGCCGGTCCTGATCCAAGCGGGTCGCATGGCCTCTCTCAAAAGCCTGTCCTTAACCATGTATTTGTACTCGGGTGGGGACATACGCCTGTTGGATGCAGTCTTACTGGAGGCAATTCCGGCTATGCGGTCTCTCGAGTGTCTCTCCTTGGACAGATGTCGAAGTCCACTGCTGCTCGAAGCCTTGGCCTCCCTCCCGTGTCTGCACACATTAGAGCTTTCCATGTGGGACGAGAGAGATGGGTACCCCGAGCCCCTCGAGGAACTTGTATTCCCCCAGCTTCGGAAACTTTCAATTCCGAAACCGTTCCGTTTACATCCAGCTACCTACATTCGCATGCTGCAGAAGATGCGTAGTTCTGTTGGACTCACTTCACTAGAGACCGGCATCGATGCCCCAGAGCCAGAATTGGATAGTTTCATCCGGGCACTCACCACCTCTTCCCCGGACACGGTGATGAGAAACTTGGAAATGACCTGTTATTACCCCGGCTCCTTGGACTTTTCATTCTTTCGGCCACTCTTCACCTTTCAGCACCTGACACGATTTCTCCTCATGACTTCAACATTGACGATCAACGACGACAGGCTCGCAGCGCTCTCGCTCGCCTGGCCACACCTCCGCGACCTGACCATCCGTCTCCCCTTCACCGGGTGGCATCCAGGCCACAAAGTGACCCTCCGAGGGCTTGCAATGCTCCTGCACAACTGTCCCGAGCTCAGGGAGATAAACATTCTTGTTGACACCACATTCGCCAACAACTCGTCGACGAACATCCCGATGCAGGGCGCTCCTTTCAACACCAGGATCACAAGCATCACGCTAGGAGATTCGCCCATTGACAACGCCTACTTTGTTGCTTCTTGGCTGTCCCGCATGATGCCCCGGCTCCGCAACAACACCTGGTGGAGAACGCATCAAAGTGAAGAGGAATGGGAAGTGGCTCATCCCAAGTGGGTACGTGTAAACGAACTGCTAGGACGGCGGCCGTACCCGTAGAATTTTCTTCTTTGCGATGCTGTTAGCGTTGGACGATGGCAGTGCGATGAAAGTTCGTCTATTACATTAGCGACAACTATAAAGAGCCAGAAATGATACCCAATTCGCCTCACGATCTTTGCGTTGCTACGATTTACCTTCCTTCTTGAAAGACCACTCGTGCTCAATTAAAATCGTTTGAGCGCCGTACCTAGAGCAGCTCGCCAATATTTTATCGGAGTTGAGTGCGCCGCCATAGACGGCACGTCTTTGAAAAGCAGGTTGACAGATCGAACGATGCAAGTTTGCCGTTCCTTGGTTCTCGCGGGATTGAAGTCGTGACCACACACTTTCGAGGTCATCATCATCGATCGATGTCAAGTATATGTACAGATGTATGGATCAACCGCCCTGTCCCATGCCTAGAGTTACAATAACGTACACATTAGCGATGACTATAACGAGCCAGATAAGGTACCCAATGAATATCACTATCTTGCCGTTACTGTAGTCTACAAAGTCTGTTTGTTCTTCCTGTTTTTCCGTCTGCGGTGCACGCTGCGGCGCACCGCTCTCTGCGGCCGGAAGTGGTAGCTCACACAAAGTTGAGCCGAGGGAGGTCATGCGAGTGTGCATCGGTGGAGGGGGTTGTGAGGTCGTTGGGGAAATAGTATGCGTGAGGGTAACATGGGATGAAACAAGTGCAGGCGAGTTACTATCCGTGTTCAATGGTGTCTTGCGTACGCGCATGACCGTGGAGGATGAGGTAAGCCAGACGAGAGGGAAAGTGATGAATGGGAGGACGATCGAAAGTACGACTTGGCTAATAACAAGCAAAGTGTTGATGCCCGAAGGACCGACAGCGACTGCAACCACCATGGACGGAATGAGTCCCAAAAGGCGGGTAAGCAGACGACGTACGACGGGCTGAAAAAAAGAGTTCAGCATATAAGTTGGGGTTGAGTAGAAACGTAAACGATACTTACGGAGACTTTCCACCGCAAAAAGCCCTCGGAGACACTTTGTCCGGCTACTGTGGCCACGATGGAGGCGCTCTGGCCTGCAGCAAGCAAGGCCAACGCAAACAAAAGGGCGGCACCTGTTAATTATTCGTCAGAGCCAACTTTATGAAAACACGAAACGATAAATGCCAACCTTTGCCAATCGTTGACTGAATCAAAGTATGGGCATCAAACAGACTTGCGGGAGATTCATTCCCATACTCCCCCGACTGATAGAAGAAAACAGCGCTCGCCAAGATGAGGATCCTACGCAATTAATTGGTGAGAGGAGGCAAGAGCGCATTACGGTTGAAACGTACATTGAATTGATGATGACAGCAAAACCCAGTAAGCAAACAACGATATCGACCATTGCATGGTATAGGTGGGCCGCGACAAAAGCGTAGCTGTTATTCTCCTTCTCCGCGTGGCTTGCTGGCAGTGCGGGGGCATTCGAGCTTTCTGCGCGGAAGAGCGATGCACAATAGGTACCGAATGATCGGAGAGATCGCCTGACAACTTGCTGTAGGCGTGTTTCGTTGCGAAGCGAGAAACTGAAGGCCGAGCTAGTAGTGGTAGAAACTGTCTTGAGCGGCGCTCCAGCAACTCTATCTTGTGTCGCAAGGTGAGAGCCCAAGAAGAGACTATGAGGCATGACTGTTGCACCGAGAATTCCTACAGCTGTATACAAGGCTTAACCCAGAAATGTTTGAAGGAAGTTAAAAGGCATACATGTATACAGTGCACCGTCTGCGAATATCTCCTTGGATGGCACGAAACCGTCAAAGGCTGTGCCCCACTGTACAGTGGTCTTGCCTATGATAATGGCCATGCAGACAAGGACGGCAAACACCTACACAAAGTTAGCACCCACTATCAACTGTCCATTAGCCAGCCAACAATGAACTCACTAGTGCTGCAATTATCAACTCGAACATTCTTACAGGTTTACCATTCAAGGGGTTTCCCAGCGCTAAGATGAGTAGAACGTCGGCGGAGGTCAACAACACTCCGCCCCATAGTGGAAGCGCTGGGAACAGGAGGTTGAGAGCGATGGCCGAGCCTAGAAGTTCTGCAAGATCTGTGCTAACAATTGCAACCTCGGATAGCGCATATAGAGGGTAAAGGACGGCCCATCGCCATATGCGACCATGGCGAGGTCTATCGTAGAACAGGAGACGGCAGTGGGATGCTAAGTCTGGTAAGAGTTAGAATTGACTATGAATTAGAGAGGCAGCACGTTGCTCACCTAGGCCTGTGACAACCCCTAGTCTAGTCGCCAGGACCTGGAAGGCATAAGTCAGAACATGCACTAGTCCAACTTCAAAACACGCACCTGCAGAAAGGCAGCAAACAATCCTGACAGGAGGACGACGAAAAGCAACTTGTAGCCGTATTGTGACCCCGCTTGAAGATCGACTCCCCAGTTTCCCCTAGAAAGTAGCAGATCGATGGGGATGCCACATGAGTGAAATGACGAGAGTACATACGGGTCAAAGTACGCGACGGAGCACACGATGCCTGCACCGGTGTGCTTTCTTGCGTGGTGCAAGACGGTCCAACCAACGTCATAAAGGCTTGAGACCCATTGCGGACTCTTACGGGCCGAGCTCGAGTCCTGGGGTCGTGGTTCCTCGACCAGAGGGAGAATCGGGATCGACATCGTCTGCGCAGAGGACACTGCAGAAACGCGTGGGTGAGTGCGACGAGGGGCCGATTATGAGAAGGTGGGACTGGGCATTTCTGAAGGAGGATCGGGAACGAGTTTAATATGTCATACGAGCCGGCCGCGGCGGAGCCAATGGACAGTGCCAAGGTTGGAAACCCCGTCTCGAGGATCCCGTTGGCTGTCAAGGCGAGGCACCCCGTCCCCACCTCCCTCCTCCGCCGGGAGAAAATTCACGATCAAGGAGTTACTGTCAATCACGTTCTGTCCATGACGCTGTTGTCAACACTGTTGCTTCCGAAGCTTATGTAAAACTTTTCCCCATGAGTACTTGATTTTGGCAACTATGGAACAAGGATAGGCAGGACTCGTTGTAGCGCTCAGGCTGGGCGTCACCACTTGCGGGCCGAACCACATGGAGCAGTACCAAGTCATTGAAGCAAACATAGTCATGACGCCAATGGAGGTTAATCGCTGGGATGGGATTGGTTTGTTTTATTACACTTTGCCACGCACCGCTGGTGCATGCGCATTAAGATTGGTAGGATACACAAAAATAAAATGCGCCCTCAAGTGCGTGCAAGTCGTCATAGACACTACTGCGACGTTCAATACCATTAATCGTCGACGCCTTCTGCCAGTTTCGTTGGAGCACGCATCTTCAATCAGAGTCACATTCCCCATTCAACTCTATGCTCCGTCGTCTACTTGGTGTCATCATGAGAAAACACCGTATTTTCAAAAGTCCGAGTCAAAATTACCGTCCTTGCCCAAAATGAGCAATTCGTCGTCGGACAAGAGCCCTCCAGCGTATTCCTGGAAACCACAGGTGATCAAGAGATAAGAGCAATCAAGCGTACGGTACACTTGCGTTCAATTCACTTTCACTCAACGGGGTGTTCTTGGCTACCCCTCCTGGTCGAGACGAGGGTGTTGCGGAAGCCCGGCTGCGAGATTTCGGGGCCGGCTCAACTTTTCGAGGTGACAATGAGCCTTTTGAATTAGCAGGTGATACAAGCAATCGGCTTTGTGTATTTTGGGGACGAGTAGGTTGTCTTGAACTTGAACTAGAAGATAGGGGTTTCCGAATTACCTGCTGCGAAGGAGCGGTGGGTAGTCTCGGATCCGCAATTTTAGCCGGCGGTCGCGAAGGGTTCTTTCCTGACGAATTTGCTAATGGTGGTTTTGTCTCCTGGCGCTGTGGTGTCTTTTTCACAACAGTCTTCGTCGGCGAAGGTGGAGTGGTAGGAACCTCCCTCGTTGTGGGTGTTTCATCACAGTTGGCAGCTTCCTCGTCGTCAAGAAGGCAGTCTGCATATTCCTATTGCCGACATCAGGACAAAGACGGTAGAGTCAAGTTGGGCTTGAGGCCTACATCGAGATCCCCGGGAATCTCTGGGCGCATCTTCGCAATAACCTCATCCTCGTCTCTTTTCCAGTCACGTTCCTCAAGCTTTGGAAAAGCCGTCCCTGCTACTGCCAACCTGTCCGCGCCTTCGTTGCCAGGAATGCCAGCGTGACCCTTGACATGTTTCAGTTTTATGGTGTGACCAGAGTTGGCATGGTACGTGAGCAAAGCATCAAGGTATTTGATAAGAGGTTGGTTCTTGACTGGGCCACCAGTAGACGCTCGAAACCCATTAGCGCGCCACTTGGGTATCCACGACTGAAAACCTGAAAGAAAAATGTCAGCTTATTGATAGATACAAGAAAGTCGCATACATTGTATAGAGTAAGATGAATCAGTTTTGATAATCAGCGTCCCTTTCGAAGCGGAAGTTGTCTCAAGCACTCGAACAATTGCCTGCAGCGCATATATCAAGACCATTATCACGCCACGAATGTAAATGTGGACGTACACATAGTTCTGCGCGATTATTGGTCTGATCGCCGGGGCATCTTTCTGAAATGTTCCTGTAGATTTGATCGCAGTCAGGCGGTAGTTTGGCGACGAAAGGTAGCAGACGCACCTTGGATCATCGTGGCCCCACCATACGCCCAAACCTGCTACAGATCCCGGCTGCCCGTTTCCCCGACATGCACCATCGCAGTATACCACATCAGCGCCGACTTCGTCCTCATGTTCTTCCCTACCAGCAGGTTCGTGTTTGTACCGAGTAGCCCTCGGTCCTGCCGGATTTTCAATGACAGCAGCGCTGGATGCAGCGGGGGCCGTCGCGTTCGCTACTGAAGCACGCGTCCGATGCGGAGACGGTACATCTTGAACATCTACGAACGCTTGGGCATCCTCGATTGAGCCGAACTTCTTGTGTCTGGCGCCTGGAAAGCCCTTAATCTGTGCGTCACAAGTATCCCTTGAGGGTGGTTCACTGTCTTTCTTACATCTGAGCGGAGGAGACTGAGGACTTACCAGTCGTAATAAATCCCAGGCTGCCTGCCTACACGAACAGCGTAAAAAGTGCCTTTACTGGCCTTTGGCATGGCGCGAAAACGCCCTCCGAGCTGTGGTAGGACAGATGAACTCGGTACTTGTATTACAGGTCTCAGATGACGGTTGGGTGCAAACCTCGGCACCAAACGAGAGCGCAAGCGAGAAATGAGGTGAATCGATAAACGAGGCACGGTCTAAGAGGCCTGAAGGCGCTAGAAGCCCAGCCAGGCAATTATAAGCGTCTAAGAAAGAACTGGTGCTAATTGGTGGCACCGAGTTTAACACAGTGTAAGAGAAAACGCTGTATGATGTTGACCCTAACCACGAAACAGGGTTGAGGTTTTGGTCAGAGAACTCCCACGTGATATGGTTATGTCCTTGGTCGCTATCTGCCAATTGGGGTTTGGCTCCTAGCCATTCCCATCGTACTTCGCCAGCCTTTAAAGGACATGTCCCTCAGCGATGTCCACGACCAATACTATCTAGAGGCGCGCTGCGCTAACACCCATCTCAAGTTCTATCTATGGCTCAATTTTGGTCTTGCTTTATTCGGTTCGTTGCAACAGAAACCGGGCAAGTTCACTAGACGGACAGCCCGTAGATGAGCAGCTAGATGGTGAGCGGATGGCATCAAGTCTAACGCTAATGTCAATCTCATCTTAATTTAGTCGGAATTGCTGCTTGGAGAAAGCAGGCTATTAAAGCATATGAAATTTCTGGTTCTCCGCTGGACCAGACCGCTCAGGTTACAAACAACATGCTGACTGTGAAGGAGCTCCTTGTCCCAATACCTCGCGAAGAAATAAGGACTATGCGTTGTCTCGGACTAAACTATGCTGACCACGCGGTGAGTGTGGTACAAGAATTGCGCCCTTAGAGGCCATGGGCTGAAGCATATTATGCTTCAGGCGGAGGCCAACATGGATTTGCCTGAGTACGCGAGTTCACTTATACACATTACTTTAACTCAAACTGCTCCAGAGTCCCTACAATGTTCATGAAAGCCACGACTTCCGTAATCGGACATGGTGCCTCTATATGCGTGCCTCGGATAGCGCAGCCCGTCTCTGAGCACCTCCCCGATTATGAGGCTGAAGTCGCTATTATAATCAGCAAGCCCGCAAAAGACGTGACTGAGGCTGATGCGTTGACTTACGTCCTTGGATATGCTGCTGCAAACGATGTATGTTGTTTCGCTCTTCATATAAGCCATTCACTGAACGGTTTCGTATCAGGTGTCATTCCGCAAACACCAAATGATGACGTCGCAAGCCTGCTCAAAGAGCTTCGGTGTGTATAGGTCTGCTAACATAATGGACATAATTTAGAACTGCCCATCTACAGACAACACTACTCCTCTTGGATCTTGTATCGTTTCTAGTCGAACAATTTCCGATCCACAGAATCTTCCGATTACCTTCACACGTAACAGCAAGAAACACCTCATGAGCTGCTCAATATTCTATCGTACGAGAGTGCCTTTTCAACACCTTCAGCGAGCAAATTTTCACCATTGCCCAAACGGTATCCTACTTATCTCAAGGCACAACCCTTGAAGCAGGCTCGGTCATCCTGACCGGCACACCCAAGGGTGTGGGTTTCACTCGTAGCCCGCCAACTTTCCTCAAGCATGGTGATGAAAGCCGAGTGTATATCGGGAACGGTATTGGGACATTGGTTAATCCCGTCATCAAGGAGGGGATTCAGGAAAACTGGGAACTCACTACACCACAGTAGAGGCCAGACATGCTCGTTTGGTGCCAGACACTATAATGAGGTATTGTGGACAAAAAACTAAATTGATTCCATTAATGACCCGACAAAAACCTGGTGCATGCGTGCTAGTACTAAAAGGCTAGAGACATTAATATAGGTGTTTATGCTTTGACGGTAATTTCATAAGTAGAAGCTTGGTGAAGAAAAGCTCGTTTGAAATATGATACGCGGTGTTAGTTAGCAGTGGAAAACAAATGCACTTCTGAAGTAGTCTTTGCCATGAGTGTCGTGAGCGCAAATCAGAATGCACAGCTCACCAATAAGTCAGCCGCTTCACGCCAGAGAAGAACCTGTCCATCGTGTTGTGAACGATCGGGAACCTAGAGACACCGCACTTCTCGCTCTCAATATGCTGACAGAGTCCGCTGAGAGTGTTGAAGTGAGCACCACAACTCGACATCGGGCAGCGGTACGACTTGGCCTGGTGGCGAGGGCTCGAGAGATGTTTGTTCAAGTCGACGATGGCGCGGAACTGAGACTGGCAAAGATAACATTGGTAGGCGCGGCCGTTCCACGAAGCATCGGTGGCGATATACTTCGTCATGCTGTCGCCGCCAGTCAGGAGGCGCGTGGTGATGACATTGCCCCTGTCCACCTGGCGGACGTAGCTATCGACTGCATGTCTGTTGACCCCTGAACGGCAACCACCGTTCTCCAGGTGGAGGACGAGGGCAGACTTGGAAACGAAGGCTTGTCCACACCCGCTGAACGGACATACGAAGTCAGCGCTCCGGTGGATCCTTGAGTTCAGGTGCTAAAGATACCCAGAACATTACTTATGTACGTCACTGGCGGGTATCTGGACTCACATACCGCTTGAAGGTTTGAAGCCGAGAAGAACCCCTTCTCGCAAGACGTGCAATAATAGTGGGCGGGAGACTGACGCCAGTGTTCTCGCAGTCCATAGTTATTGACGAACCAGCGGTTGCACTGTTGACAGTAGGGTTCATCTTCTTCTAACGGGTACATCGCAGCGAAGGCGATGTGTAGCTGGGGTCTAGTGAGGAACTCGGAAGGGAATGGCCAACACGGTGTACTAAATACCGCAAAATTAAGGAGCGGTAGAATCAACGAGTTCCGAGAGGGGAATGAGTGAATGTCGTTGCCAAGTGCTAGTGAGACATTGATGACCTTACATAAATACAGGACCGCTTAGATTCCATACCGTCAGATTCCATGTTGTTCCATTTCTGATTCTTATGAAAGAAGCTCCCGCGCTACCCACTGCGCTAATACCATTTGCTGCCGCTGAATCTATTTCACTTTCAAGTTGCTTGTGCAACGGATTCCAAAGAGTTCGCAATATTTCAAAGCTGAGTACATTCTTGGCTGCAGGCAGTGAAGCACAATAAATATCGACATCCATAGCATCCTTGAGGCCCAGTAGTTATAATGTACACCTGATCTAGATATCAGTTCCCTCACTGCTGAACGACAATGATATACGCACACAGTGGTAGCAGTTAGTATGCAGTCGACGGAAAGAACGGACGTGTTATGTTACAGAAGTCGATCTGGGAGTTGAAATTATTCTAAGAAATAGCCAGAGGCGAGAAATTACTCACTACAGACTGAGTCTCTTCATGTCATCGAAAACCCTGTCCATGGTGTCCCTCACGGCCCGGAACTTAAAGACACCACATTTCTCGCTCTCAATGTGCTGACATAGCCCACTGAGAGTGCTAAAGTGAACACCACATGAGATGTTGGGACACCGATATGACTTCGATTCATGCCTCGGGCTCGCGAGGTGTTTGTTCAAGTCGGCGAGCTGGCGGAACTCGCGGTGACAGAGCACACATTCGTACGCGTGGCCGTTCCATGAACCGCACGTAGCTATGTATTCCTTGTAGACTTCGAAGGCGCCTGTAATCATGCGAGAGGGATCGGTGATGATATTGTGGGTGTCCTTCTGGCGGACGAAGTAGTCGATCTCGCGTTTGCTCACTCTAGAGGCACAGCCGCCTGACTCTAGGTGGAGAACGAGCGCCGACCTGGATACAAAAGACATTCCACAGCCTCTGAATGGACACATGACATCTTGCGGGTGATGAAGCTTCGAGTTGCGATGCTGCGCGGGGCACCGGCTGGCATCAATACATCGAACGCTGAAGGAACTTTGATAGCTTACCGATCTTAAGTGCGAGTCCGACATGAAATCACGATCGCAGTCGATGCAATAGTGATGAGCAGGTGACTGGCGGTAGTGTTCCTTGAGGCCTAGTTCATTCTGGAATACCTGATCACAATGTCGGCACCACCAGTGACAATCTTCCATATGTTCCTCGAGTTCGTCATCGTCGTCAAAGTCCTCTTCGCAGTGGCGGCAGTAAGAGTGATAGGGACTGTTCACATAGTGCGACAAGAGTGCGTTCCACGACATGAAGTCCCTGTCACACTTCCAGCACATCCAGTGAGCTGAAGAGTCGTTAACATGCTGGACCCATGCGCCATTACTGTTGAAGTATCGGTCGCATCTATTGCAATAAACCATGGTGACCTAGGTCTTGCTTGAAGTTGCGCCTACGACGGGTGAAATTTCTGACGTCGCCTGTCAGCCTACCGTTGGCGGACTCCGGGAGAGGATATCGATGAGGGATATCGATAGAACCTCAGCAGACGCCCTGTGCGGATATATAAGTAGTAAAAGGAAGAGCCACGACTTCTACTTTGTTTCCGTTGGTTCTTGATTTCTCACAGGTCCCAAAAAGGTGGAAGTTCTTGTGAGATGCAAGTGGAGGACGTGAGATTAATTCTGCGGGGACTAACAGTGACTCGAACCTCTAATCCATATTTAGCCCATTGTGAAGACGCCGCTATCTAGGGAAGCGACAAGGGATCTTGGGGTACTATCTATAGGAAAACAACATTATCCCAACGCTCACTTTGAAGGGACGGCCTGAGGCTGCTCACCTTCATGTTAGCATCCTCTGGCCAGCAAACTCGAAGAGTCTATCCGTAGTACTCTTCGCCGCTAGCGGCGGATAAGCTAGCACCAATTACTAATTGTGCCACAAAGAACTTTGCCTGATACCTTTAGAGACTGTCCGAATAGGAGCGCATTTATTCGCACAAAGTACACCAGAGTCACCAAAGGAAATGATTGCAAAGAGACAGACAACAAGCCCCGGCTACAGCAAAATCAGGGATGCTCCGAGCTACTGTGATGCTACATAGATGCGGCCTGCGCAGATTATTGGTTATACAACAGACAAGATAAGTAATCACCTTCTCGAGGCTACATTAAAGCGACGACCACAGCGTCTTTGATAAGAGACAGGTGACGGGGGAAAGGAAGAAAGAGAAAAACAGGACACGCGCCGCCACACGAGACAATCTGAAAGACAAAGTTATTCAAGAGATCATCCAGAAGCGAGCGACTGCTTACTACATAGTAAGCCTCCTCATGCCATTATAGACCGAGTCCATAGTGTTCTGCACGACCTGGAACCTATGGACCCCACATGTCTCACTCTCAATGTGCTGGCATAGCCCGCTGAGAGTGTTAAAGTGAGCACCGCAACTCGACATCGGGCAGCGGTACGACCTGGCCTGGTGGCGAGGGCTCGCAAGATGCTTGTTCAAGTCAACGAGGGTGCGGAACGGGGCATGACAGAAATAACACTGGTAGGCGCGCCCGTTCCACGAACGGTTGGTGGCGATGAACGTCGTTGTGCTGTCTCCGTCAGTCAAGAGGCGTGTGGTGATGATATTGTCCCTGTCAAGCTGGCGGACGTAATTGTCGACCATGCGCCTGTTGACTCCCGAGCGGCAACCACCATTCTCCAGGTGAGAGACGAGGGCAGATTTGGAAACGAAGGCTTGTCCACACCCGTTGAACGGACACGGAACATCGGCAGTGCGGTGGGTCTTTGAGTTCAAGTGCTAAAGAGGCCATCAGCTATGTACGCGGCTGGCATTTAAGTTCACTCACTGCGTGCAGGTTCGAGGCCGATGTAAACCCTCTCTCGCAAGACACGCAATAGGAGTGGGCGGGGGACTGACGCCAATGTTCGCGCAATCCGTAATTGTTGGTGCACCATCTCTTGCACTGCTCACAATAGGGCTCATCTGCTTGTAACGGATACATGACGGAGGCGGGGCCAGCTGGATTGTGGTGATGTGATGTGAACGGGAGGAGCGACGACAAGAGGAGATTTGGAGGTGACGAGAGGGTGTTTAAATACCGGAACATTCCAGGTTGTTGTTCTAAATTGTGCTTATCTGTGCGAGTCACATCTTTGCAAAACATACCATAAATGGTCAAATGTTGGAAGAACTTCGTGCTCTTCTTTGATGACTCGATTGAATGAGCCTGTGGTGATTTCTCATGAATTTCAGCGCTGCGATTGATAATTAGGTTTTTCGGTGGGGTATACTTGGATCCATCTTGCCAAATCAAAGTGACTTGGACCTCTTCGATCTAATGTTAGTCCGCCACAGCCAGCCATAGTCATACTTAGCCTACCAAAAAGAGACCGTCATGAAGTCGCCGCTGCCCGGCGAAGTAAAACAGGGTGATATCTACAAAGCGGAAGTATTCAGGCCATTAGGAAGGCTGCTCACCATCACGGTGGCATTAACTCGTGCATGCAGAGGCTGTCCTTGGTGACCCTGCCGCCATTGGTATGTGGGCTGGCACTTCTTGCTCGTAGTACCCTTAGGAGCCTCGCGGCTCGCCTAATGCCTTTAGAAACAGTTTACCTGAATAATAGTACATTTATTGAAGCAAGGTAACGCCAGAGTCAACATGAGGACGAGCACAGGAAGACAGATGACAAGCCGCAGCTACAGCAGATTCAATGGCGATCCGAGTTCTCGAGGTGCTACATAGATGTGGCCTAAGCGAATTCTTGAATGGACGACAACAAAGTTAGGCGCTTACCTGTCTGAGGCTCCATTCTGCATTAAAGGGACGATCACAGTCCACGCAATAGTGATGAGCAGGCGACTGGCGGTAGTGCTCCTTTAAACCCCTCTCATTTTTGAACACTTTGTCGTGGTTAGAGCACCACCAGTGTTCGTCTTCCATGTGCTGGTCACGCTCTTCGTCATCGTCAAAGTCCTCCTCGCATTCGCGGCAGTACGAATGTTCGCGGCTGTTCACAAAGTGCTGCAGCCTTGCATTGTGCGTCTCAAAGTCTTTGTCACATTGAGAGCAAAGCCAGTGAGACGAGGAGTCCTCGATATGCTGGTCTAGTGCGCGCTGCGAGTTGAAGGGGCGTTCGCATCTTTCGCAATAGGCCATGGCGAGGTGGCCGAGCCTCCCAGGAGATGTGAGTCAGAGGACAGAGAAGCTCTGTATTTGTATACTGCCATCGTGAGAGGAGGCGACTGAGTCAGACCGGAAAGACATAGGGCGTCTCTCGACCATACATGGTTAAGGTGAAAGTCGTTGAGGCCAGCCACAAAAGCTATTTTGGCTATGTTCACACGAGTCCCGGGGTCCAACCCGCGTACCTTGTCACGCTTTCACGCGTCAAACACCCATGCAGTGGCAACCCTCCCGACACCGTTCCTCCGTTGCCTCCTCCTCCACCATTGCACCCCCCAGCATGTACAGCGCGTCCGCACAGAAGGCCAAACGCCGTACCCACACGCGTCCCGAGCTCACGGATGAGCAGAAGCAGGAAATCAAGGAGGCGTTCGAGCTGTTCGACACGGACAAGGACGGCTCACTCGACTACCACGAGCTCAAGGTCGCCATGCGCGCGCTCGGGTTCGACCTCAAGAAGGCGGAGGTGCTCAAGATCCTCCGGGACCACGACAAGACTGGCCACGGGCTCATTGACTTTGAGGACTTCGCGAAAATCAGTTGAGTGGCAGGGCGTGACTGACGCGTCCTTTGTTTGCTAAACGCGTGTTGTTTAGTGAGCGAGCGGATCCTTGCTCGGGATCCTATGGAGGAGATTCGACGCGCTTTTCAGCTGTTCGATGATGACAATACCGGCAAAATTAGCTTGCGGAACCTCCGGCGGGTGGCAAAGGAGATCGGAGACCGGTTAGAAGACGATGAGCTGTGAGTGTTGTACACTGCGTTCGTTTTCTAGCCTCCACAGCATGAAAGTCGGAGCCATCCCCCGATTCCTCTTGTTGCCGGACGCTTACTTTTATTTACAACTCCCTTTTTGACGCGTTTTGCTAACTTGAACGAATCCACTAGCCAAGCCATGATAGACGAATTCGACCTCGACCAGGATGGCGAAATCAATGAACAAGAGTTCTTCGCTATCATGACAGACGATGCATGAGACGCTTTCTGCACCATCCACTTCTCCGTCTTGCTATCGCTTCCTCTAGTTCCCGTTTCCACACCCACGATTTACATCATCATCATCTCTACCACCTGCCGGTAAGAGTTCTGCTTCAACGACGAAGTGCTTAGCCTTGACGGATCTACTACAGGCCATCAATAGTTGTACCCCTTGATATACCATTTGTAGTCGTAAGCGACAAGTTTATAAGGCCGAACACATTGCATCGTGCACTCGTCCTGCACTCAGCCCACGGTGCTGTGCGAATGATTACTCTGAACTTTGAGACGGGTCCAAGCTCTGCATTAACATTTGTAACGCTATAACTTTTTGGTTGAATCATTGAGGGGGCTGGTTGAAACGTCATAACCATTTCACCTTTTTTCTCTCTAGTGGGTTTGTACCGATGATTTGCCATCATGCTTAACGAAGTGGCTGGGTTGTCATCCCCTATGAAAAATGACTCCGTCGCCACCCTTTGATACTCTTTCGTACTTGTATCCCAACGAGTGGCAATATTCAAATTTCCCTTAAAGTAAGCCAATAGAGTACAAAGAGCAGCAATGTTATTTCGAATCGAAACCGTAGCGACAAAACGGTAGTGAACAGGTCTATTTACACTCTTTGACAATCATTACCACCCATTGCCAAAGAGTACGAACAAGAGCCAACGAGAGCGAATGAGTAATGAAAGCAAACCCACAGAACCCGAAACTGACCGAAATGAAAGAGTACGAAAGGGCGGCAATCGATAGCAATGCGAGTGGATGAGTGAAACATGGCGAGGAAAGTCGAATGAAGCAGAGACATTGAACTGCTGCTTGTAAACCTGCCATACAAATGAGCATCGCACGCAAGAGAGTCACCAAGGCGAACCTGTTTGGGTCTTCGAAGAGACTGCAGAAGTCACGACCAAGCGTCTCGTGTCTGTTCCTTCAAGCGCCCGAGCTAAAATATATGCGTATAAAAAATCACTGTCAGACATGCGAAGGGGAAAAGAAGTCTGGAACTCACACAGCGCGTATCTCTGCCGGTATACCCATCAGAACGCTAGTCCATCCAGCACTTATCTTCCTGATATCCTTGGGCCTTCTGCTGCAGGCGTCTCCTGAGGTTGTGTCACAGACGTGCTGGCTGACAGTGACGCATTTGCGTGATGGGTTTCCGGGAGCCTGTAATTAGACTAAAATGTGCATTCGAATAGAAAAATCAAAGACTTACCCTCAAAATGGAGCAAATGTTAACAGGGGCAAATTAAACGCACTGGCCACGTTGAGATTAGAGGCATTGCGACAGAACACACCACTCACCTCAATCCCGCCTATATCGTCTGTTTGCTTCGCCAGATGAGACACGCTGGTAGGTGTTTCTACATCTTTGGCATGAGGCTATTATTTGCACACTTTATTAGCACAAGTAGTCGCAGGCGCACGGGAAATAAGTAGTACTCACATACCAGGGAAGAACCATGCTGGTCGTGACAAACGGAGAGAGAGAAAACGTGCTGAAGCAGAGGTAAGACGGCACCAAGGCTGGTGCTAGCTGGGCAAGGGGGATGTCGTCGAGGGGAGTGGGAGACGTTGGGGAGAAAGGTGCATTCCAACAAACCTGCTTTCCCCAACGCGCCTTATCACGAAGTCAGGAGCACGACTGGATTAGGCAAACTCTTTCAGACCCCGCAGTGGCGTAGCCCCCATAGGCTGTTGTCTTCCGCTTTCACTGTTACTGCTGCAACCGGCTTGTTCTGTTCGAAATTGACACTGAGATAATTAGACCCACCTGGATCTCAGATAACCTATATCTAGTTAAAGCAAAGCTGGCATTGTATATAGCTCCCAGTGGATATAAGAAAAAGACACCACCCTTGTACCAATCAGGATTAATGATGCTACTGCAATGCTACTGTGCCATTAAGTATACCGACGTCGACGTCGCGACTCAATAGAATGGACTTGTGTTTGCACTGACACAATTTGGTTCAAGGGGATTCGAAACGGACCCAGAATCAGTGTCATAAGCTAATATTCAGATTGGAATCGAACACCGGGTTGACGATGTTTGGTATGGAATTCAATTTCCATTCTCGCATTTCGACATCTTCTGTACTATTTCAGGCTATGATCTGGGCCCAATGGAGTAGAATGAGTGCCAAAGAGAAGGAACCTACTACAATGAGTAGCTACGGAGTCATTTTTCATAGGGTGTCATCACTTGGCTGAGTAAGGACAATTGCTCATATTTTACATTCACGACTCGAGGCGTGATACGACGACATGGATTATGGGATTGTACAATGGAATTTCTGCACCTAAGCGGCTACGTTTACTCGTTCTGAAGATCATCGAGAGCCTGCTTGGAACGCTCCTTCGCCTCCTCGGAAATGTTAGGGTTCTTGAGGGTAGCCTACGTCACATGAACAATCAGTCGGTGATAATGAAGACAATAGGGGAATATGTCACCTTGTGGCCGCCGATGACATTACCCATATTTTTCCCTTCAACATCCTGGCTTTGCTCGGGGAGCTGACCTTCGCCCTCCATCTGGTCGAGGACCTTCTGCGAGTTTTGCTTGGCCCCCTCCGAGATGTTAGGGTTGGCGAGAGTCGCCTCTGCGAATATTGAAGGGGATAAGAAAAATGTTGAGCGGTGCGAGTGGTGCGGACATACTGTGACCGCCAGCAATGTTTCCAGGGTTAGCCATTATGAGAGTGTGTTTGTTTGGTTTGGGGTGGTTGGTGAAAGTGTATTCGAGCGGGGAAAGTGTTGTTGGCCCTCAGCGACACGAACGCCCAGTCTTATATATTGATCGCGGGGGGAAACGAGCTTCGTCATATCCTGCGTCAACGATTATCGACTCTGACCCGTGAAGTCATCGTATTGATGGAATGCTGGACCTGGTGGGCGATCCTGTGGATTGCTTCACGTAAAGGGGCTTCTGGCTTGGATCAGGAATCAATTACACGTGTGAGGCAGTCTGTCTGCCCATCGATGGGCGATAGAGGTACGCATCGAGCCTTGGCTGACGCCTAGAGCAGACTCTAGTGCTATGGGACTCACCACCAATATTTATCAGACGAGGGACTCCAGACCAGAAAGAATCTCAGTACTGTACGGATGACAAGGCGCCTCCAGCTCACAGAACAGCACCCAGTGCGACATGTCGGGTTTCTTGGAACACCAAGACATATGCGCGACAAAGAGTCGTAGTGTCTGACGTCAAAATTGTCGGGGATTCGGCACAGCGGGGTCACCAACGGTGAGCGCCTGAGCAGCGCTGACGCAGAAGGCGTCACCGTAACGTAAAATTATGCAAAGACTTGGAATTGAAGTTGGAGACAAAGGCGGCGTATGGTTCTGTGGCGCTAGTGATACAGTCGCTAGCTCCAGATTACAGGGTCACGAAGGTTTCACTGGAGCCAGATATGCAGACATTACGACGCAGACTGGTTCACTCTTCGAAGGTTCAGGAAGTAGTCCTCGTTTTCCGAGCCGAGCGACTTGAAGAGAGCCAGTTCGCCTCCATCCTGTTGACATGAGCGACCTGAGTAGTAGAGATGAATCCATGAGATCTTTTCTGACGGTGAATCGTATGTCTAGTGCAGAACATCCTGTTGCAGCGTCCTGCATCTGTGCTAGTAGCCAATTGACCGCACCGAGAGCTTACGACCGACCAATTTTTCGATTGGTGCACAGCGGAGAAGATCGCGTGTGTTTCCAGATGTCTCCCTATGTTTCCGTCATGGATGACGGATCGCCAAGCTAAGCGGCTGGAAGTTCGAATCGAAGTGACTATCGACATTCCCACGCTAACGTTCCCGGTTCATGAGCATCCCACGTGATCGTGTCCTCTGCGCGCGCTGCAGAGATGTCGTCAAGCCCATGTTTCCGTCACTCGCTACCGCCGTCCATGCGCACGAGTGAAGCTTAAGCATGTTCTCGCTCTTCCTCGTATTTTCCCTGCTCTTGTCATGCAACCCTGTACTCGCAAACACCGAAATCGTCAACTTTGGCGTTGTTGAAGACCACCTGCCGCTCACCATACCCGCCAGCGAAACGTGGTGAGCCGCCTCCGCCATGATGGTCTCCGTACCAAGACTCCAAGACATGCAGGCCGGTTCTCCGCCCGAATAACAGCGAAACGAGATGGGAAATACGACCTGCAGAGCTAGGAACGCATCTGCAGTCCATCTGCGAGCCGCTGCACGAAGGGTGCCCGCACGAATCCTGGTTCGCGCTCGACCTGGACGCGCCTCCTTGGGAGAGATACGACAAGTTCACGTTCCGGATATCCTACGCTGCTTTTGTACGTCCCCCACTTCAATACAACTGCTGCGAGGCAGAGGTAACTGATCTCTGCCCCTCCAGAACCCAGCAGACTTTCAGATAAACATCCATACTCTGCCCGAGACGACCACATCACCCCGTCGAAAATACGCACGCGTCCGCGCAGTCGACACCGGCGTCCTCACCCCCAAACCCGGCTACCTATCCACCACCGACGCTGCGATACCCGACTCCGACTTGATACCAATAATCATAGTCCTCGAACCTCTCCTGCTCGACGCCGTCCCCGCCTCGCTCGCGCCCGTCGTCGGCTTCCTCGCGTTCTTAATCGCATGCGGAATAGGCGCCACCAGCATCGCCTGGCCACACCTTTCAGCGCTGGCAACGCAAGCGCACTGCGAACTGTCGGACGGCGTACAGCAAGAGGACAAAAAACGCCAATAGGCACCACACTCTTCACGCGTGTGGTTCTCTGTATTTCAGGCATACTCCAATCGTTATAGTGATAATAGTCATCTCATCGCAAATAATTTAAGCACCATATTCTGCTTCTCTCCAGTTTGTGTTTATCTGCTCCAATTACGATAGCCAGCGTCTTGACAGTATCCTCACGCGACGCTCTCCAGCTCGCCGAGATGCACAGCAGCGAGGAACGCGAGCACGATCTCCACGCGCGGGCCGTGCAGCGGTATATTGAGGTTGAGCGGCTTTTTGCTGCCCGTGCCCGACGCGGCGGATCTCGATGACGAGGACGGCGACATGGGCGGCGCGTGGCCGAGGCCGTTGAAGTTGAACGATGCGCCCGTGCCCGCGCTCGGGGCTGCGTCGCGCTCCCGCTGGGCCTGGCGCGCTGCGACCGGGCTGAGCAGGATGCGTAGGGCGTCGAGCGACTCGAGGAGCACGGCGCGGCGTTCGGCGCTGTGGTGAGCGTGTGTGTCTTCGGAGAACTCGGATGAGGGCGGCGGAGTAGGCAACGAAGAGGACGAGGGGCCGGGGGACGAGCTCGAGGACGCGGAAGGTGGGACTATGGGGGTCGAGGACGAGGAGGACGAGGACGCGATAGGGTGGGTGGTGCCGTTTGCTGCTTCTCCTTCAGCCGCGAGCCATCCTTCCTCCGGGGTAGCTGGCAGAACCGACGACGACGTCGCAGGCATCATCGGCGGCGGCTCGATCGCCAGCTTAAGCTTCCCCGCCGCAGCCCCGCCGCGCATATACGAATGCGGCTGCACGCCCACCGCCCACCCGCCCGCGAGACGCTCGAGCACCTCGACGAACTCGGCCTGCGCCATCGAGCGCGGCGGGAGGAACACCGGATACCCCTCGAGACTGTCCACGAGGACCGCCGCGCGCGGGAAGGCGTGCAGCAGCTCGCCAAAGGACCCGAGCATGAGCTGCGCGAGCAGAATGCTGAAGTGCGACTCGACGAGGAGCGGGTGGTACGTCGTGAACAGCGCCGGCAGGACTGCGTCCATATCCGCCAACCCCCCTCCCGCAGCAGCAGAAGCAGCGCTCCCGGGGCGCACGCTCTCAGTAAGCATAAGCGCCATCTCCACACGCATGGGCACGCTCATCTCCGCCGCGGCGCGCGGATCCGGCGGGGGCCCCTCGATACTATCGAAATGCGCCAAAAACCGCTCATGGTCTCGCACCGCCTTCCTCAGCAGGCCAAACACCAACGCGCGGAACTCGGCGTCGCCGAGCACAATTTCGTACGCCCGCGCCTTGGGCTCGTCCGCGCGCCCGAGCGGCCCCGCCGGGTTCCCGACCTCGACGCCCCCGAAGCGCCCGTTGTCGATGTAGCACAGGCGCGGCTCGCCGCCGTCGAGCGCGGCCGGCGCGCTGTCGATTCCCTCGAGCGCGAGGATCGCGTTCTCGATGAGGTGCACGGCGTGTTGGAGGTACGCGGCGCCGCGGAGGAAGAGCAGTTGCGGCTCGAGCGGGTCGGGTGCGTCGGGGAGCACGGACGGGTGCACGGGCAGGGGCTCGTCGTCTCCTCCTCCCGCAAATCCCGGTCCGAGTCCCCCTGCCCCGCCTACTCCGCCGCCGCCTCCACCCGCCGCGGCGCAGCAATCCGCTGTCTCTGCAGTCCGTGAACTCGTCCCATTCGGCGGCGCCTGCCCCTGCGTCTTCTGACGCGCCCCCTTCTTCTTCTTCCCTCCCTTCCTGCCGTCCGAAGCAACAGACGACGGATAGTGATGCGCCATCCGCGCCCGGCGCTGCGCGCGCGTCTCCTTGAGCGCGAACGTAAAGTCCTTGACCGCGGGCGCGTACTCGTCGCGGAAGCAGTGCACGATGCCGCGCGTGCGGTAGAACTCGAGCCGGTGCGGCTGCGCGGCGATGAGCTCGTCGAGGACGTGCGTCGTCGTCGAGTCAGCCAGCTGGCTACAAATGCGGGGCAAAGCAAAGCACGGCAAGGCAAAGCACGGGGATGCAGAGCGATGCGTGGACATGTGAGATCACGGGCATAAGGCTGGCGCAGAGCAAAGTGCAGGGACCGACCGCGAGGGAATCTTTTCGTGGAAGAAGTGGACGTAGCGCGCGTCGATGTCGTGTGGATCTGCATAAAGTTACAATAATGTCCGTCGTATGCAATGTCGTAAATTAAGCACAAGCGACTGAACATGTACTCACCGTGCTTGAGCACCCGCTCCGCGATATCGTCAAACACGCTCCCGCCCTGCATGACCATCACACTGCTCGCGATCTCGTCCGCCTTGTACGCCGCCGCGAGCTTCTGCACCGCCAGCGCCCTGAGCCTGTGCACGCGCATCGCGCTCATCGCGACGTTCCTCCCGCCATTATTCACCATCCCCGACCCGTCCAAGCCAAGCGCCTGCGCGGCCCACGCGCTACCTCCGCCCCCGCCCATGCCCATACCCCCTCCACCTATGCCTCCTCCGCCGTAGCCGCCCCCAGCGCGCATCGAGCCGAGCGCAGCGGCAGAGAGCCCCGAGCTTGCGCGCACAGAGAGCTCCGAGGCCTCGTCGATGAGCCGTCTGATCGCGGTCACGTTTCTGAACACGCCCGGATCAATCGGGGGCGGTGTCGCTTTGCCCGGCGGGGGCGCTGGGAACGGCGGTGCGCTCGGGGAGAGCGGGATGCCGTGTGTATGTGCGTACGGGGTGCTGCCCCCGCCTCCGTAACCGCCTCCGTAGCCCACGCCGCCGCCTGAGAATGTACTTCGTGGTGAATCGGGTGGTGTGTACTCTGCGAGCCTGGGGAAGGCGCGGTCGCGCTCGCGGAGACGTGGCGTGCGCGAGTATTGCGAGCCGAAGTTGGAGTACGGGCTCTGCGGGGGTGGGAGCGCAGGGAGAGATGTGTCTGGGCTGGCGAGCGTCGCGGGATCGAGGTTCAGGACCAGAAGGCTCTCCAGGAGCTCGAGCGGGAGCTGCAGCCAGGGACCCTGAGGAAGGAGAGGTGAGATGACGCCACGGTGGGGTGATAAGATCCGGGGCACGTACATGGTAGGAGCTGATGTACCGCCAGTGCTTGTTGCGGCTGATGCAGAGCACGGGGGGCCGCTCCGTGTCCGGAGTGTGCTGCTTGGAGGCGTCGCTGCCGCTGCCGCCCTGCTTGGACTTTGCCTTCTTTGTCTTCTTCTTCTTTTTCTTCTTGCTGGTGGTGGACGCGGCGTCGTCAGGGGAGGGGGAGAGGGGGGAGTTGGCGAGGACGGGAGAGGTCTCACTCGAAGTTATGCTGAACGGCGACGTCGTTCCCTCGGACATGGGCGACGGGAGAGACAAATAGCCCGATTCTGGCACGGAGAGTCTCTCATGTTGCAGCGACATGTTAGAGACAAACAGAATCACATCTCAGATATCCCAACAAATCATCTTACAAAACAGGAAATCTCATGACGTGACTTGTCCTCTTTCCTCTTTCACCCCACAGCTGATCCTTTTCTCATCAGTGTGAAAGCAAATCAACGGCAAAAAGGTTGCTGCAGAAGTCCAACCTATTATTTACTACTGGCAGACTGCCTTGACTTTCGTGGAGGATTCGACCGAGAGACCGGTTTCGTCTCCTTTGCGCCGTTCGCCAGCTTGCCCTTCGATGGCTGGTGCTTCTTTCCTGCACCCTGTGTATCTGCCTCACTGTCCTCGTCATCGACCTTCCTGCTCTTGCTAGGTGGTTCCGCCTCATTTCTCTGCGTATCGTCCTGTTCGTCGTCCGATTGTTCCTTGCCCTCGGTTTTGGAAGGCTCAGCTTCGTCGAGCTTACGCTTCGTGCCCTTCTGACCCTCCGACCCCTCCGACTCTTCACCTTCTGCATCCTCATCAACCTCTTCGCCCTCTGCGTCCTCGTCTGAGCCAGGCTCCAGCGTTTTTAGTGGATCCTATGATCATCAATGAGTCCGGTGCGGGGCTAAGAAATGCGACGTAACTCACATGACCCCAGTTCTTGAGGCTAATGGTGCTCTTTGTGTTATCGAGCTCTTCCTTTGTCTTCGTGTCCTTCAAGCGATCCTCCTGAGCCAAGTGACGACTATTGTAGCTGCATGCACATAAGCATCCGGGTGCAAGACTTGAGAGGGAGTAAACGTACGCGACCACCTTTCTCATATGCTGAAGATCCTCCTGCACGTTAAACCAATCGACGTTAATGAACAATACCCAACGTCCCAAGTAGAGCCCGTACCTCGTCATACTTCTCCGGTTCCTTCGTAGGGTTCTTCTTCAGAATGGCGACAATCTTGTGTCCGCTCTCGAGACCAACGCCTGTGCCGGCCTGGTGACTCTTGTTGGTCTCGAGCCACGCCTCAAGCTCTTCGACGGTCATGTTGACCTGCTCGTTGAATTTCTCGATCATCTCCTCCGCGGACTTGACCATGGTGGCGTTTCGAGATGAATCACAGCTAATACAAAGTTAGGGGGTAGGCTTGTCTTGGCTTTTGCAGAGAATGAGGATAATGTGAGTGGGTGATGGAGGCGATTCAGAGTCTGGTTTGAATATTTATGACGGTGTCTGAGATGAGGCCGAGGATCGAGCGATGACGCGCGCCCACCGCCAGGATGTCTCATTGATGACCTATGCGTGCGGGGGGCGCCTCACGCGGGACCGAGGCCCTCGTTAGCGCCTTCCATATGTTACTGAGCGGTTTCATGATCGACATCGGGGCCAGGGTCGAATGGGGCGGAGTGCAATGTCCGATCCGAGAGCCCGAAAACCGAGAAGGTGTCTAGATAAGGGATGAATTCATATCTAAGCGAGATAACGAGGTCATGCGTTGGAGGCCTGTGACAAGCGCGCGACGCCGCCCAACGTCTGCGACCGCGTTGGTGTGCTCCTACTACAATTTTATTCTCACTGTGACTGACATTCTCCGCTCGGAAGGGCGATTGCGAGGCTAAGCTCTTTTATCCCATAAAGATCCGGATAGTGGTCCTCGTAACTCGGCCCGCATATATAAGCACTTGACCTCACCGCCCAACCGCTTATCTGCCTCCCCCAGCCTGTGCTTTAAGCTTTAAACACAGAGTCCGTCGAGATGTCGCCGACCCCAACTCTCCCCGGAACCGCATCCGCCGTCGTGCAGGACAAGGCCCCTATCAAGGTCCCGACGACCTTCAAGCACCCGCTCGATCCGCTCACCCCTGAGGAGGTAACCCGGCTCGTCTTTGATTCAGCATATTAATTAGCTGACCGGTGCAGATCCAAGCTGTCACTCTCGCAGTGAGACACCACATCGCGGCAAAGACGCAGATCAACGCTGTGCGCTTCATCACATGCTCTCTCTGTCCCCCGCCCAAGAGAGCCGTCCTCGCCACGCTAGGTATCCCCCTCTTCCCCGGTGGACAGCCCGAGGCGGTGACGCCCATCCCTCGCAAGGCCGAAGTTGACGTACGTTGTCCTTCATCATCTCCACCGCTCGCGTGCTCACCTGCGTTCAGTTCATCGACGTAGTAAATGGGTGTGTCACCTTTGCCATTTAATTTCTCGCTGTCACTCATACGGAACACACAGACCGGCATACAACACCGTCCTCTCGCTCGAGAACGGCATCTGGTCCGTCGATACCCTTGAGCCCATCCCTAAGGGCAGCGAGCCCCAGATCACGCCAGAGGAGCTCATCGCCGCAGAGACCATCGTGCGCAAGGACCCCCGCGTCCAGGAGCTCTGCAAGCAAGTCGGTACGTGCAAACACACGACCTTCGACTGTGGCGCCTCCACGAGGCACACCTTCGCATCCCGCTGACTTGGCTGACTGAATTGGACCTGGTGCCATGGCCCGGATCATGCAGGTATCCGTCCAGACCAGCTTTGCGCCGACGGATGGGCTATTGGCTACGATGCACGGTTTCCGGAGCACCTCAGGCTCCAGCAGGCTTTGCTCTTCGCGAGACTGGACGAGCACGAGAACCTTTACGCCCACCCTTTGGTGAGTCCAAACAATCCACTCCACTCCACTCCAACCATCATGCATACACTTCCTGACACATCGATGGACAAACGCAGGACTTCGTCCCCGTGATCGACTCCGTCCAGGAAAAAGTCATCCAGATCGACTTCCCGCCGATCTATAAGAAGAAGCCCGACGGCTCCATCGGGCTCTCCGTTGCGGACACGACGCCCGGCGCGCTCAGCAACGACGACCTCGCGCTCTCGGGCCGCGAGCGCATCCCGCCCCCGCTCAAGCGCTACGACTTTTTGCCGGACCTGCGCGCGAACGACCCGGAGTGCCCGAAGCCACGCGAGGACGTTAAGCCGCTGCATATTGTCCAGCCGGAGGGCGTCAGCTTCAAGATGAACGGGCACGAGCTCGAGTGGCAGAAGTGGAAGATGCATATCGGTGAGATGGGTTTTCTGCGTGGTTTTTCGAGGCGATGTTTATATGTTTTCTTTAGCATTCAGTCATCGTGAGGGTGTTGCGATCTCCACTATCACGTACAACGACGACGGTGTCGTGCGGCCTATTTTCTACCGTCTTTCGGTGGCGGAGATGGTCGTCCCGTATGCTGCCCCCGAGTTCCCGCATCCCAGAAAGTTTGCGTTTGATACGTGAGTCGATCACGCGGCTTTTACTCAGCCACCGTATGCTAATGTCGATGTGGCAGGGGTGAGTATGGTCAGGGTACCATGGCCAATGATCTTTCTCTGGGCTGCGATTGCCTCGGCAACATCCATTACTTGGTGAGTGTCTCTGGTAAAAGCCATCGCGTCCATGCAGACTGATTGCAGGTTGTTAGCCTGGTGCATTCGTGAACCACAATGGCTCTGCTTTTGTGATCGACAAAGCCGTCTGCATTCACGAGGAAGACGCAGGTCTCCTGTGGAAGCACACGGATTACCGCCCGGGAGGTCGTGCGCAGACCGTCCGCCGCCGCCGTCTCGTTGTCAGCATGGTCACCACGCTTGCCAACTACGGTACGCACACCTGTCTCTTTCTCTGCCGCGTCGAAACTAAGCTCTTGTCGTAGAGTACATCTGGAACTACATGTTCTACCAAGACGGCAACGTCGAGCTCGAGATCCGCATGTCCGGCATCCTGCAGGTCTACGTCGCCAGCCCAGACGAGCCGAACCCGCACGGGACGACGATCGCGCCGAACATCAACGCGCAGCACCACCAGCACATCTTCTCGCTGCGTGTCGACCCGATGCTCGACGGGCTGTACAACAGCGTCGTCGAGTCCGACATCGTCGCGCTCCCGCAGCCGACGGGCTCCGCGGAGAACTTCTACGGGAACGCGTTCGCGGTGCGCGACACGGTGCTGCGCGCGCAGGCCGAGGGCGCGCGCGACTTTGACTGGGCGCGCGAGCGGAGGTGGCGCATCGTGAACCCCGCGACGCGGCACTACGCGAGCGGGAGGGAGGCGGGGTACAGTGTGGCGATGAAGAGCGGGCTCACGCCCGTGCTCGCGAAGGAGGACTCGTTCGTGCAGAGGCGCGCGACGTTTACCCAGAAGCCGGTGTGGGTCGTGCGCGACGAGGAGGGGCCCAATGGCGGCGGCGGGCGCATGTGGCCGAGCGGCAAGTATGTGCCGCAGACGAAGGGGGAGCCGGTGGATTCGGTGGCGACGTGGGTGAAGGAGGGCGGGGGCAGCATCGAGAAGGAGGATATCGTCATGTTCCTCACTGTCGGTGCGTTCTTTCTTCTTCTTTGCCTGTCGAGGATGCGCGCACAGGGGCTTATACGCATGGGATGGTAGGCATGACGCATATTGCGCGCCCCGAGGACTGGCCTGTGATGCCCGTCGAGCACGTCAACGTCACGTTCAGGCCCAATAACTTCTTCAAGATGAACCCGAGCATGGACGTGCCTGGGGTGAAGGACACGCACAGCAAGCTTGCGTTTGGAGGTGGTTCTGAGAATGGGACAAATGGGACAAATGGCAATGGCTCGAACGGGGCTGCGTGCTGCAATCACTGAGTACTGAGCTCGCGGTTCCGACATATGGTGATCTTTAGGTGGGATTTATAAAGCATGTATTTCTTGCGTTGTACGACATCTTTTGGATAGGCTAGTACTACCATCTATCATCTTGCTGATATCTTGTTTCATACACCAATACGCCAATTATCTAGCTATCATTTAGCCGCATCCCTAGCGTACCCGCTTTCTTGATGTACAAATACGAATTGTGTACTTGTAGAAAGAACGTCTTTAGCGAAGAAACCAAAAGAGCAGATGAACAGAACCTCACCCAAGAACACCGGCGTGCAAAGCATATTCGCGCGGAGCGACATGATCGCGACCTTCGTAGGCAAGCCTTGGGGTGGTATTAGAAACTAAGCCCCTGCATCGTCGGCCTTTTCGCGTCCTCCTCGAGCTTCCAGACCTTGCGTCCTTGCGCCCTAGAGCCCGTCTCGCCACCGCCCACCGCTGGATCGTCCTCCATCGCTGCTGCGTCGCCGCCGCCGCCTGGCCCATCCGTGCTGCTCGCGGCCCGCAGCGTGGGCTTCACACCGAGCGACGCGCAGAGCGCCTTGTACCGCGAGCGGATCTGCCGCTGCAGCTTCTCGATGTCCAGCCCCTCGCTATCACCCCCCGCCGTCGCCGCCGCCGCGGTCTTGGGGTTCACAGTCGGGAACTGCGCGATGAGCGCGAGAAGGTGTTTCGTGTGGTGCACGACGCGGCTGCACACGTCCCAACGCGAACGTCATACGAACGGCGAGCAAAAAACAAACGGACGATCACAGTTAACAACTCGTGAGCTGAAAAGATGAAGAAGAAGGAAAAGAAGAAAAAGCGCACTCGTCCTCCTGCCCGCGCTTCGCATACACCGCCTGCCACGTCCGCGCGAAGCCCTCGTAGAACCCGAGCTCCTCCCACATCTCGAAGCCCTTTTCGCGGCCCAGCGCGCGGCCCTCGATGAGCCCGTGCACGCGTCCGTGTGCGAACCCGTCGGCGTGCCCGCTATCGTAGAACCTGCAAGTGGAGGAGGGGAGACAGAACAAAACAAAACAAAAAAGAAAAGTATGATTTAGATTTGGCTGTGATCGTGCGCCAGAAGGAAGCGGGCGGACGTCTGTTCGAGGTGGACGAGTTCTTCGAGGTCAAAGCTATCGGCCATTGCAAGTTGTTGGATTTTGGAAATACAATGTGGCTGTTGAAATCTGAGTTGTGATGTCGACGCGATGAGAGCAGAAAGCAAGGGGCACCAAACGTCGTCTGCTGATTAGACTCAGGGGCTGCCGATCCGCTTTGGGAGCCTTCTGCGTTTTCACTTACCCTGAGGATTTTTAGACGCATCCCTACATACCCTGAACCAACCGAATCAAGCGGATGAAGTAACTGAACCATTATCATCTTTTGGATGCACAATAATTTTCCGATCCACAGTGTTATAATGGTCGATAGCAAAGTGCGGTTGTGTATCGTGTAACTTATTGTTGACGGAGATGGATGGGACTGTAGAGACAAAAAAAGGAATAAAACGACGGGTATCGATGCAAAGAGGATCAGTTGTCGTTATGAGTGTCCGTGCATGCTGGCATGACAGTCATAAAAAAGGAAGGGTTGGCAAGGAGTGGGGAGATCCAGCGAAACCAGCCTGGGTAGCGTAAATACTTCTTATACCTGTAGAGAAAATGAAGTGAGAAACCAGAAGGCGAAATGGAAGTGGAGCACACATACCAAGCTAAGCTCAAGGGTCCAAACGCGTCTTGCCCACAACTTGATCAGAAGGGGTGCCTCACCAGGCTTGGCGATGTCAACTTCCAGGCCGTCCCACCAGCACTTGCGCTACGACGAATTCGTAAGATTGCGCCTTGATTTTAATTTAGAAGCGACGGCGAACTCACAGCAGGCTTCCTCCAGAAGAGCAGAAGCTTCTGCGCAGTCGCCATCTGGTTGTAGTCGACCGTAACGGGCCGGTCGCCGTTCTGGCTAGCGGGGTGGTGTATTATGCCCGTCTTGAGGAGCACGAGGGCTATTGAGGAGATGCAGCACCGCGAAGGCTCAATGGCGCGGAATCCCCACTCGTCCTCACGGTCGAAGCCGCTAGGAAATTAGCAAGGAGAATTAGCAAATGCAAAAGGTACAATGTTCGTTGGTTGTCTGCTTACCTCATGCAAAGCATATCAATAAGGTGCTGCTCAGCAACATTGTTTTCCTTGTGAACGTTGCGTTGGAGGGCCGTGAAGATGTTGCGCTTCTCCATGATGTTGGCTCCACACTGCCGCTTGATCTCCAGGAGAGGTTCGTTAGCAATACCGTGCTCGTCGGTTGCGGCTTCGCTGTCCTTGGGCGGGATGGCAAAGTACTCAAGCTCCTCGCGCAGCACAATAATCGCCTGCTTCGTGAGCAACGGGTTCTGCGATGCCGCCGGACCAAAGTCGGAGGGCGAGCCGTCGAGCAGGTGTTGTTGAGCCGCGAACAAACCCGGGTTCGTGCCGGTGCCGTAGAACGCCTCCGAAGCATTCCTGAAGAAGTCGAGGACGTAGGCAAAGCAGTCGGGGTCGAACTAGATATTGTATGCGCACATGGTACGATAACATGGACATAACATAGTTAGCTCCCCGCCTTGTGCATGCCACGTGAGAAAGCGAGGGGAAAGGACATACGTCGACGGCATAAACCTCTTCGTCCTCCTCAGCCTCCCCACCGTCAGAAAATGCCGCGCTCTGCCGGCTCAGAACGAGCCCGTTCGGGAAGAGACAGAGGAGAACCGACTCTGGCAGGTTCATGATCGTCTCTCTGTCGACCGAGAACCGACGCCCGCGCAGGTCCAAGAGGAGTCTTGTGAGCAGCTGAGGCTGGAGGCTGGTCTGCATGGGTGCCTGCTGGGACACCTGGGTGATTGGAGACGACGACATGGAAGCGGCAGCCATGGTGGACTCTGGTGGGCGGCGGGAGGAAAGAAGGGGAGCTGGGGCAGGCGTGCAATAGGCTCAGCAACCAGACCGCGTCCTCAAGGCAGCAAGCGCCTATCTTTGTTTGGTGCACCAAACAATGCAACCAGCTCTATTGACATGTGTTCATCAAGGTCCAACAAACGGAACTAAACCATCATTCGGACCTAACGTTGCAACGTTGAACGTTGAATATTGAATATTGGATGCCTAGCGTTGAAATTTTGTCAAATTGTGTGAATGCATTGCATGAACGGCTTGCAGTAATAAACGAGGATGCTACGGGCGAAGAATTCTCGATTCAGCACAAAAATGTGGCAGATGGATGGTGCCGGCGAAGCGTCAATAGATGATGGAAGTACTAAGTTCGAGGGACAAGGAAGAAGTAGGGGGAGGAAAGGGAAGACGAGTTTCGTAAGGTATCATATCGTAGCATATTTTATGCAAAGTCCAGAATGTGCAATATAAAGAGGCATCTTGAAGCACGCCAACGTCTTCGAATTCCAAATCCATCCAAATGCGCTGCAGCAACTTGAACCCAAATATCAAAGTAAAGTTAGGATGTCCAGTAAGGGGACCTATACAGTCAAGGTTCGCATTACGAGGAGACGTGTGTCCGTATTGTCCGTATAAAAGCATTCATACTCTAAAACCCATGCCCACTTCCGTGCTGAGGAGGCGCGGCTCCAGGCGGCAGGTTGAAGGCCTGCGAAGACCGTGAGTACCGGTTCTGAGGAGGCGCCTGTGATGATGGCCGACGGGTACCAGGTTTAGCTACCCGGCGTACACCGTCGGGACCAGGAACGGGTCCGTTGTCGGAGAGACTGATACCACGTTGCTGGCGGTTGATATACTGCTGCGGTGCCATCTCCTCAGTCTCAGTACCATACTCGGTGTCTTCGTAAGAAGCCACATGGGCCTCTGAGGGACGGAAGGGGTTGTGCGTCTCCGACTGATACTGGCTGGCGACGGTGGAGTTCCGGAGAACACCCCCATTGTTGCCCACCGCCCTGGCAACCTGGTTCTCGAAGGCTGGGTGTCGGGGAGGTGGGGACTCGCGGTAGTCGAGTTGATCTTGCGGACTGGGAACAAGTCGCTGATTCGATGTTGAACCCATGTCAGATCCGTAAGCATCCTCGCTAGATCGCGAAAGACCAACACTCGATGCAGACGCAGTAGAAGCGACATGCCTGTTCATGGCGAGCGGAGCAGGCAGCATGAGGAGAGCATTGCTATCGTGACGCGGGCGGGTGGAGTTAGAGTAGGGAACAGACTCGGTGGTCGACGACTCGACACCAAATGGTCCCTCGGAATTAGAAGCCATCGAGTAGCGGTTGCTGGAAGCAATTTGTTTAAGGTGTGAGATTCCATAGAAAGCTCATGAACGTACCTCTTATCCACGTAAGTAGAGTCGCGCGACGTCATACCGGTCTTCCAACGCCTGTCCCGCTCAAACTCAGCCCATCGCTTCATCACAATATGCGATGAGTCGAACTCTCCGTCCTTGTCACTGTGGTCTCCGCCCTTGTCACCAGCGATCTTACGTGTCTGACCCCAGGAGAAGTCATCAAAATGCCAGAACGAATACGCGGGTAGAAGACCGTTCCAAATGGGCAAGGAGAGCAGGTAGATCACCATCCATCCCATGTAGGCAATCTTGCGAGACGTAACGACGATGAGGACACCAGGAAGACCAAGGACAATAGCGAGTAGGACAAGCGGGATGGTCGTGTTCGCTCCACCGGGAATGATTGAAATGATGATGAGGTAGAGAGTGAAACTGATAGCGGCAGGCAACACCAAGGTACCAGCAAGTTCCATACCAACGACGAACTGCATCGAGAAGCAGAAGGTGCCACACAGGTCGCGCACAAGAATAAGCTCAAGCAAGTTATGGACTGTCGAGTTAATCCAGCGGCGACGCTGGGATAGGAGGACGCGGAAGGTATCAGGGACAATGGTCTTGCAGACAGCCTGGGGGCAGAACATGTTCTTGCGGCGAGGGAACGTCTTGAGCAGCAGGGTCGTCAGGTAACGATCTTCACCGAGCAAGAGCAAGTTCTTCTTGTGCAGGGTGTCGACCACGTTCTCAGAGTAGTGCTCGACAATATCGGGATTGGCAAGAATGGGAACCCAGTAGCCGGAGTCGCCTTTCGGCGCCTTGATGCGATACATGCTGAAACAACCAGGCAAACAGGTCACACCACCGAACATAGCTTCAAAGGCCTTTGTCATGTGGTGAGAAATGTAGTACTCGAAGACTGCAGCGCTGTGTCAGTATTTAGCGATAATTAAATAATGGAGATATGCTTACCTTGCATCATGGTGACGAAATTGTCGCTCTTGTTCGCAATCTTTGTCTCACCGCACAAACCCATAATTTCCACGTCAACCACACAGCAAGATACCATGCGCGTAAGTGAATCCGGGAAAATCTTCGTATCTGCATCGACACACAGCACAAGTTCGTACCGATCTGGACTGACACCCGTCACGCGCCAGACCGAGTTGAAGAACTCATACTCGAATGTCGTCATCCGCTCATCGAACATGGCCTTCTGGAGGAAGGCCATGAGGACAATCTGACTGTCACGCTTGCCACGGTTGCCAGGCTTCGCTTCACCGCGTTCGAGCGGGTTGCCGACCTTGGCAACGACAACCATGGGCACCCGCTGCTGCTTAGTACGCTCAACACTGTTGTCATCGTAGTCGTAGAATCCAGCGTAGACCTTGGCCATGTTGTGGCGCTTGTGGCCATCGGCAATGGCGACATAGGAATGGGCTTCGACCTCGTCAGGGGGGATGATGAACTCCTTCATCATGGTTAGGCAGATATCAGGCGTGGTCATATCGTTGCCAGCACCCTTGACGACACCGTCGGCGATGACAAGGATAAGCTTGTGACTGTTGGGATAGTCTGTAGTAGCGAGCGAATCCAGCGTCGTGCGAAGACCCTCAATAGACTCGGAATAAGCGGTGACGAGGCAAATAGTATGCGCAAGTGGGAAGTTGAAGGGTTCGTAATCGGGAGGGGGCTGAGGAACGACATTGTGCAGCGGGAATGGACAGGGATTCTCGTTAAAGCCGGCGCGAGATGCACGCATGAGGCCATCGCCGAAGGACGTGGTACTCTTGGATTGACGGGAGAAGGGAGTCTCAGGGGGGCTGGCCTTGCTGCTCTTCGTGTTAATCGAGTAGGTTGTCTGCCTCTTCCATGGCACATCGTGCATACCATAAGTCGTGACGGGACGAGAGTTACCTCCTCCTTTTAGCTCCGAGTACACGGTCGTCGGCCGAGGCGAAGCGCCTTTGGGTTGCTCATGCGGGGTGAATCGAGATTGGGTGGGGAGTATTCCCTTCTTGTTCTTGCCAAAGCGAAGGCCAGTCTTGCTGACATTGGGGCGATATTCACTGGGAGCAGGCCTGTAGATATCATTCGACCATGCTTCAATCTGTTCCGAACGCGCCATGCGTTGCTCGTAAGTTTCCCGAGGGAAATTGCCAAGCTTCCAGGAGAAGAACCAAGAGAACAAGACAGCCATGAAGAAACGGATAGACACAACACCAATAATGAAGACGAGTGAGAGATACAGGACGACCTCAGAAGCGACACAGCCGATACTGTCGCTATCGATAAAGCCGACGAGAATGGTGTCTTCAAGACACTTGCCGATCTGGTGTTGTCCGGTGCGCTGGAACCACATTGACAAATCTTTGCCGTTATACGTCCCATCGGCATTCTTCATCTGGTCCCAGAGGTCAGGATAGTTCACCTGATCTCTGCTTAGCCAGTTCAAAAGATCGAGGTCCAGAACAGACCTATTCAGGGTTAATTGGTGGTAAATAAGAAGCGAGGTAGCCAAGGACTTACGACTCGAATACAGCCAAGTTACGCGAAGGGTCATTGAGATCATTCCAGTCATAGTAGACCTGCCCTTGCGTTGACATTTGCTGCAGTCCTTGACGAGCCTGACTAGAAACATGGCAATTCTGGGAACTGGTGTACTGGGACGTGTTGGTAGCAGAGGAGTGCGGATTGAAAATGTTGCAAGGGAAGTACCAATCCAAGTTGCCATTATCACCGGTGATACTGGAGCCGCTAGCCTTCGTGATAATTCCTTGGCAGTTCTCATTCGTGATCTGGAACATGAAACTGGCATCATTCTGAGCCAAGTTCCACCCGCCCTCGTCTAACGGGTTGGTCTGCCCATTAAACATGTTGCCTGCCGCTGGGTGGCTGAAGTGAGAGAAGTCGTAGTCATAACCATGGATGATGACCGATTCTGTGCCGATGGCGCCTTGCCAGAACCGGTTGGGGGGAGTGCCACAAACGGTCTCCGTGAACCCGAAGGTGATGAAACCGACTGCAGCCATTTCATAGGCGATGATACTAAGCAAGCCCATCTTTTCGCGCCATGCACGTTGCTGATCGGGTGTGCGGATACCTGTATCGAAGTTACATCAGATGAGTGCTATGACGAAGAAGAGCATGGAACACTTACCACAGAAGGACAGAATAGGAGGCGGAATCCAGCAGGTAATAATGTAGCAGTAGATAAACCAGCAATCCTTCGGCCCGGGGCCTATGCCATCCCAGCAGCTCTTGGACTTTTCAGCGGGTGCAGTGATAACGGTACCCTGGCCATTTGAAGGCTGGCGCTTCCGTCTGAGTGTCGTGCCCCGCTTGAACAGAGACAGACCAGATTCTTGGACGTCTTCCTCTCTCGCCAGAAGAGATTTACCTCGGCGGAGGTTTCCGGCACGCTGGGTTCCGGCACGCTGGGTTCCGGCACGCTGGGGAACATTACCAGTGGCTGAGAGGAGGTCGACGTCATCAAGCACGTTCGTCGGGCAAGACAGCGATGATCAACGTACTCGAGGGCGCGACACCAACTCTCCCTGTTCCCTCCTCCTCCATCTGAGCAGCATGGGAACGGTAATGCCACTGTCTGTGGCCAGGCTCGATTCTTTCTCTATCTGGCCTAACGAGACTCTTCTTCCTGCCAACATTTGCTCCATCTTCTATGTATCCGCCCGCCTCCGCGTCGGCCCATGTTGGGGAGCGCGGATTTGAGTAAGCCGAAGGCATGGTACGCTGCCTTTGGCTGTTGACGTGCTCTGTGCGCTCGCCGCGCTCTGTGTCTTGGAAGGAAATGTTGTGCTGCTGCCGAGCGGCTGAATCTGGGCTCATAGTAGGCTGCCGGGCGGGATAAGCCATTTGTGGATTCATTTGCGCATAGCCATAGTTTTGCTGGTCTTGAAACTGCTGCGGGCTCATGAGAGGCCGAGCGGAGCGGGGTGGGCGTTGGTCGTTGTAATCCATGGAGGGAGGAAAGGGACGCCCCCAACGACTGGATCAGCCGATCGCAGTGAGGAAGAAGTGCGGACTGCTAGTGTGGATGGCGTACGGTATATACAGCCAAGGCTGGCGGGGAAAGGAGCGGCTGGGGAGAGGACGAGGGAAGGGAGCGAGGGAAGGGAAATGGGTGTGGATGTGGTGGCGGGTCAACGGCTACAGGCGGACGACGACATGACAGACTCCAAACTCAGCGGGTGACCATCTTTGGAGCAACCGGACCCCTCTCCTGTAGCCTCTTCTCATGGCTACAATTCATTTCAAGAATCCCTTTTCTTTCTTTTTCTCGTGTATGAAGGCTAGTCTCTATGACAAACGAGTATCATCCGATTTCTTCTCTGCCTATTGTCTCACCCTCGTCGAAAAGAAAGTGGGAAAGTCTCAGAGTGAGACTGGCTACGGTCATTTCGGCAGACGCATTTTGCAACGTCATACTTGATTTCAAGCGGGCGTTCGATTTTGCCCTCTTTCGGGTTCAAATTCTTTGTCTTGCCCTTCGCAACACCCGCTGGTCCCATTATCACCTACTGTATTATCTTAGAGAGCTAGATCGGCATAATAACCTCAGAGGCCATACGACAAATGTCAAGAGTCTCTTTGCCCTCACCCGATTAGCGCCCATATAATCAGCAGGATGTGTCATGAAAATAGTCTCTCGCTTAGTCTCAGCATTTCAGCTTGATGCTATTTTTTGCATCATATGTTCCCACCCGAAACCGATGCCACATCCATCGCACGTGTAGCTTCACCTTATAATAGCCTCTCATCAGGTCCAGGGAAGGGTTCAAGGGATAGATGGGCTGAAGGTCCCCAGAGCACAGGTCTCGTTCAACGCGACGGAGGCCGGTGTGTGTTTGAGGTGTGTGCGTTTGCAGCATGCGCAAGCTTCACGTGAAAGGTTTCACCTAAAAATACACATCTTCGACATACACAAAGCATGCATAGCAATAACATTAGAACATGCGCAATAGCAAAACCCGGGCCCATCATACCGCTCCGTTCTCGCTGCCAGCGTGCCTGAGGACTACAGCAGACTACAGCAGCATCGATGGGAACGGAAGCCTCGGGACCAGGAATAACATCGCCTGTGCCACACGCTAGAGCACAGTCGCCGCTTGTACCCAGCGGGACTGCGATCCAAAGGGGTGGTTACATGGGCTTGCTGGGGAGTTGTGTAAGAAGAACGCCGTAGCGCTTTTTGATCGTTACACGGTGACGTGAAAACTTGTCATCCGGCGAGAAACGCGCTAGAACCAGGGTGTAAGCACAAGCGGGTTCCTAAGCCCGGTCAGACGTCGGACATACCAGGGTGCGCAGATTTTGTGATGTGTCCAGCATCAGTAACTTTCTGTATCCCAGTGTTAGTTCACAAACATTCGACCTTTACCTACTGACGTCCGCGCACCTTGAGAGTGTATATTCTGCTCCCGCTCTCGTCCAATGTGTACATCAAATGCATGGTGGGCTATACAAATGAGCTTCCTTTCGGGTTTCGATAGTGGATGGCGCGAGGAGATCGCAAGGACGTGATGAGCGCTGGACAAAACCTTCGGCGAATGCAAAATCTCTCTCGTCGAAATCTCTTCTCACGAGCCTCATCAGGGGCTGTTTCCGTTCCTCGCGCGAGGATTCAAGCCGATGGGTTCAAGCTCAAAGTGACTCATAATATCCACTCTAAATCTATCACAATCAAGCACTACCACTTTGACAACCACCAAATAACACATTTATGTGACCTCCTCATATGCATTGAGATCTCCGTGGATTGTAACCTCGGCAACCTCTTCCCGAAATACAGTCAAATACTCCTCATGGATACTAGAAAGATTCCCAGTCAGACTAACGCCCCGCAGGCTCACACCATACTCTCGTCTAGATCTGAGAACACCCCTCAGCCCATCAACTGTTAGATGATTCGCCCCTGCGCGGGGGAGCACGACGTCCTGCAACACTAAACGTTGGAGCGATGGAAGAGGGATATCACGGTCAACACCCAAAGCCTGCACGATCGGACTGAGGTTCATCTTGTGTATCTTCAACGTTGTAATGTTCGATGCACTTGCAAAGATTGCCTTATGCCAAAATCCTGTATTGCGGCTGACATCACCCGACAGAGACAAAAAGTCGACATGCTCGAGCGGAAGGCAGACACTCAGCTGAGCTATTACCGGTCTCTCGGCGATGCCTAACGATGGAGGCGAGAGCGTGATGGTAAATCTGCGGGACATAACGATACTATGGGTGACACCACCATCCGATGGCCTGGGCTCGTCAAAGGGCGTGGAAGAGGGGAGCTCTCCCCAGAAGCTTCTGATACTTGAGCGATTGCAAGAGAGGTACAAATAGACGCCATGACCAGAGTCGAGTACTCTGGTTAGTCCGCCGTTAGGCGAGTGAAGGAGACTGAACGCGGAGAAATGATTTGACGGACCCACGCCACTAAATCCAGTTATTCTCCTGCGAATATGGCAGTCGAGCTCGACTCTGGTTGTAGGGTAGAGGACGAGGTGCGAGCAGAGTAGCGCGCAGCTATGGACATCATCTGAGATATAGAAGAATGTCAGTCGAGGAAGTGATATTTTTGTCTCTGCAGATACGTCTGGTAGTGGCGGACCGAAACCACCAAGCGTATCCGGAAGGATCGATATTAGATGCAGCAACTCCAACTGCGGACAACGCCTAAGAAGACCGAGGAGCTCCCCCATGGTCGGCTCTGGTGAATAACTAGACTTGGGAAAACCAAGATTGAGCGTGAGCTCTGTGAGGCCTGAGAATGCAGGTGAAGTCCATGGAGCACCGCAGTGTTCGATGCATACTCTTCGCAGAGCAGGAGCGCCACTACTAAACATCCTTTCTGGAAGTTGCGGGATACCATCAAGGCAGAGACCGCTAACCACAAAAGAAGAAAGAAGGGGAGCATGACCATCTAGCGATTGGCCAAAGGGAAACGACGTCGTCCCGATTGTAATCTCGAGTGAGCCAATCTGCGACATCGCGTCCAGCATCTGTATGGCAGTGTCCATGACACTCCACCTCCCTAGTCCAGGTATAGAATCCATAACGTCTGCGACCACGTTTGCGGTCAGTGGCGTTGTTCCGCATGATCGGAAGAGAACGGCTTCGATTTGTTTGGGATGCCAAGTCCCAGAAAGATACGACCAGAGTCGTGGGCAGCCAAGGGCGACGCTACGCCAACGGCTGCATACGTGTGTAAGGGAGCGTAGGGAGGGGTCCAAATGACCATGTGCGTGCATCAGTCCTGCGGAATTCCGAAGAACCATATCCCTGTAACATAGGAAGATCTCTTCGAGCAGTTCCGATGGAAGTGTCGAGATTGACGGTTGGATAGAGGCAAAGGTGTTGCCTTCGCTCATGCCTATTGTAATTCGTTAGTAAGGTGCCCTTTTTTATACGAACCTCGAGATTCAAAAGGACAGAGAATGCGTATGTATGTGCGTTGTGGTCGCCAATAAACCCAACAGGGGCTTTCTGAGGCTTGAGCTTGATCAAGTTGCTGTCCTAAGGATAATCGGCAAAATCCGACTCTATCCTTCTCTTCCAAGTAAGGTGGCCAAAACGGATCGAGATGCTCTTGTGCCGAGCCAACAACCTTAGTCCCTCTAGATCTCTGGCGTTCCGCCACCTGCCTACCTCCCACCTTTCAAGAATGTCTAGAAGACTGCTTTCGCACTCTCCATCGCCTGACGGCGAAATATCTAGGTTAGCCAAGCGACCGAGGACAGAAATCAGCCACTTGACCCCAGAATCTTTCAAGAATGGCATATTTCTGGCACCAATGGTCCGTTCGGGTGCTTGTATGCGCTTCCGTCTTTCATTTGCTTCCTCGTCGCTCACACTACCTGTAGTGCCCACCCGACTCTTGGCTTTGAAGTATGGCGCCTCGCTGGTGTGGGGGCCCGAGATGGTTGACAAAGCAATTCTCCACGCCGAACGAGTGGTTGATCGTAAGTGGTTCTATCTCGTTCACTTGAGAGACGTCCTGAAGTTCTCTATTAGCCATTACCGGCGTCATCTCGTACAACGGCAAATCTCGCGCCATGTTCACCACCCATCCCATCGAAAAGCCATACCTGATATACCAAATAGGCTCTGCGGATCCAGAGCTCGCCGTCCAAGCAGCACGCAAAGTCATGCAGGATGTCTCTGGGATCGACCTTAACTGTGGATGTCCAAAGCCTTTCTCGACACATGCGGGCATGGGCGCCGCCCTGCTTACCAACCCCGACCTCCTTTGCTCCATTCTCACCGCCCTTCGGCAGGCCATGCCCCCTGAAATCACTGTCACCGCCAAAATCAGACTTCTGCCCACTCAGGAGGAGACAAAGAAGCTGGTGGAACGTATCATCAATACTGGAGTCTCTGCTATCACGATACACTGTCGGACACGTCCCATGCGACCTAGAGAGAAGGCTCTCCAGGAGCGCTTGAACGAGATTGTTGACTTTGTCAATGGGCTTGGGAAGGATATTGCTGTAGTCGAGAATGGCGATTGCACTGGTTACGATGACGCACTCCGGATACGGAGGGTGACTAGTGCGTTTCTTTTCGATTTGCTGCCATTATGCTGCTAATGTATGAGTTTATGGATTTAGAAGCATCCTCCGTCATGATTGCCACTGCAGCGGAGTCAAATCCATCGGTCTTTTCTCCAAATCCCGTCACGAACGTAGACAAGGAACTGGTTCCATCATATCTACGTCTTGTGAGTTAAATTTATTTAAGTTTACTTTCTCGTTATACCGACGCACAACAGGCAAAATATTTGGACAACCACTGGGCAAACAGCAAATTTTGCGTTATCCAGTTTAAGTCCAGCGAAGACACGGCTTCTAAAGCTGAGAAGCATGAGCTGAAGGAGCTGATATCAAAAGGCAAGGGTTATAATGACATGAACTCGGTCGTTGGAGAGTGGACAGGAGAGCAAGAACTTCAAGAGGTGGCGAAAGCCATACAAACACGCACTGGCGAGGCTGTCTTCGCTCACGAGCCCATGCCGACATCAGCAGAAGAGGTGTCCGCAGTCCAGTCTGTGTCATCAGAGAACGAGGAGTATGGGATGCCGACGTCTACGCCATCGAATCGTCCTAACCCAGAGCCCCCAAGTTCTGGAGCACCGCTGGGTCCGAGTAACGAGGCGCGCATGCCTATACCTGCTATTATATCTGGATCAGATGCTTTGACTCCTACACCTACACCTGCTGCGTTTAATTTTACGCCAGCGTAATGTTCGCCTTCACTTAGCTTATTAGGTGTGCTGTTATATCGTAGCCTTACTGCTGGTAATATCTGGGGTTTTGGATTCTACTGTCACGTCCTGTTCGCGAGATATACCGAGAGACTCGGACGAGTTCAACTTGACATGCGTTACGAGTGTTGCTCGTTCAAAGCCCCTCGAATCTGATAACCATTCTCATAGCAGTTGGCGAACCGCAGGGGTCTGATGTCACTTGAGTGATCGCGCGCTATAGCCGAGGCGCGGAAGGACCATACCCGGGTGTCGCTTCCCGACGCCGGCCACGACGGGCTCGAGATTGACTAGCTTCTGGGCAGCTCCGCAAACTCCTTCTCTTCCTCACTGCTTATTTTGATCAGTCTCACTGAGGAATGATTCCTTCAAAGCACTCGGCGGCTCAGTCTCTGCGTCTCATCTCGTCGCGCGCTCGCGCGGCCGCTGCACCAGCTGTAACAGCGGTTGTCCAGAACACCTCGGGAAGGACAATCAACAGAGGCATCCGCAATGTCGCTAGTGCTAACTCCGCCAAGTTGCTACGGTCTACTAAGCCGCTCGCGGGAACCTCCTTTGCTCGGTCGTACGCGACCCCCAGCTCCAGTCAAGGTACGATGCCCCACTCAATCTCTAAGCACCGAACATAACAAAGTTAGTCGCTTTTGCTGACCTTATTGATTCGCGTAGATGCTTCCCTGCGAAAGGCGCACTTTGACAAGGTTCTGATTGCTAACCGGTGAGGCGTGGATGTTGTCCAGTCCGTTGCACAGCGCGCTTACCGCTGTCTAGGGGCGAAATCGCGTGCCGTGTCATTCGGACCGCGAAGAAGCTTGGTATCAAGACTGTTGCTGTGTATAGTGAAGTCGACGCGAATTCGTTACACGTCTTGGAGGTAACGATACCTCCGCCAGCTGTGTCAACATGAGACTCAATTGCGAACTTAGGCTGATGAAGCATACTGTATCGGTCCTGCCCCATCTGCGGAGAGTTATGTGAGTATATTCAATCATTAGGATAATTGACTTGTGTCTGACACTCCGGAAAGCTCAGCATGGACAAGATCATTGAGGTTTGTCATCGTAGTGGTGCTCAGGTATGTGGTCATGAACGTACTCAACGATTGGTGAATACAAGTTTGACCTTGGGCTATTCAGGCTATTCACCCTGGGTTCGTAGAAGCTGTTCACAATAAATCGTTCGCTAATGGCTTCTGACACCATTAAGATATGGTTTCCTGAGCGAGAACGCCAAATTCGCGGAACGCCTCGCGGAGGAAGGCATTGTGTTCATTGGCCCACCCTCAAGTGCCATCGTAAGCATGGGCTCCAAGAGGTATAAACAATAAATTCCTGACGTCTTCCGGAGGACTAAACTCGATACCAGTGAATCCAAGAACATTATGTCAGGTATAGCCCCTTCCCTGGCATCTACGTTCCGCTCAAATTGAACACAAATGCGCAATCCTCCTCCAGCTGCCGGCGTACCCTGCGTGCCAGGATACCATGGGACAAACCAAGACCCCCAGCACCTCTTCGAAGAGTCCAAGGGTATCGGTTTCCCCGTGCTCATCAAGGCTATCCATGGTGGAGGCGGCAAAGGCATGCGAACCGTTCACTCTGAAGATGAGTTCATGGACGCGCTCGAGTCTGCAAAGCGAGAGTCGCAGAAGGCGTTCGGTGACGCGGACGTCCTTGTTGAGAAATACATCGTGCGGCCGCGCCATATTGAGGTGCAGGTGTTTGCGGACATGATGGGGAATGCTGTTAGTGTCTGGGAGAGAGATTGTTCAGTGCAGAGGCGGAATCAGAAGATCATCGAGGAGGTGTGTTTCTTCGCGCTCTCGTAGGTTTTGGTGGACTCTGCCTGACGTCGGTAAAATCATAGGCACCAGCGCCTGGATTGACCCCTGAGCTTCGTGCTGACCTCAGTTCGAAGGCTGTCGCCGCTGCAAAGGCGGTTAACTATGTCGGTGCTGGTACGGTCGAATTCATTTTTGACAATGACACGCAACAATTTTACTTCATGGAGATGTGTGTGCTAAATATGCGAGTTTTGAGCTTATTCTGAATGGATTTTTTTAGGAACACTCGACTGCAGGTTGAGCACCCAGTGTCAGAAATGGTTTCTGGCTTGGATCTAGTCGAGTGGCAACTTGAGGTATGGGTGTCTAAACAGAAGAAACATTCAGCTAAATTAATTTATTAGGTGGCTGCAGGAAACCCTCTCCCGCTGAAACAATCTGAGGTGCCTCTCATCGGACATGCTTTCGAAGCGCGGATATATGCCGAAAACCCGCGCAACAACTTCCTCCCCGACTCTGGCACGATGCTCTACCTCTCCACCCCAACCCCCACACACATCTTTGCACCTACGTTCCCTCCACTTATACCGGCCGAAGGTACATCGACAGATTCGGGCGATGTTGCCCCTCGCGAAGTTGACACTTCGGTCACTGTTGCGCCATCCCTCCGCCTCGAACAGGGTTTTACCCAGGGCTCGCAGATTGGCGTGTTCTATGACCCGATGATCGCCAAGCTTGTCGTGCACGGGCGTGATCGCACCGAGGCGCTCCGTATGCTTCGTCGCGGACTCGAAGAGTACAAGGTCGTTGGGCTCTCAACCAATGTCGAATTCTTGCTCGCGCTAGCGAGTCACGAGAAGTTCATTGCTGGTGATGTCGAGACTGGATTCATTCCGGTATGTATCGCTTTATTCTATCAGGTTGGCTTTCGCAGTTCGCTGATATTTATCACTCAGAAATACTTCGACGAGCTGTTCCCGCCAATCCCCGAACCCAGCTCAGAGCTCCTAGCCCAGGCTGGACTCTACGTCGCTCTGCGAGACCACCCAACCCAGCCCGCAGACTCTACGCCCTGGACGACCCTCCAGTCCCGCCGCTTCGGCGGTGACGTGTACGAGCGCATCATCTCCATCCAGAGCGACGATGCAGCCCCCGACGCACCACCAACCACCGTGCACGTAAAATCCGTCTCCCCATCGACCTTTGACGTCACCATCCGCTCCCCGTCCGGCGAGACCCTCGCCATGTTCCCTAGTGTGCCCGCGCACCTCGCCTCGCCTACGTCGCTCCGCACGACGCTCGGCGGCGCGGGGCTCGAGACGACGATCGTGTCGCAGCCGCCACCCGCGGCGGTGCCCGCGTCGCTCGCTCATGGCACGATGGAGCGGCTGCACATCTTCTCTGCAGGCGGGCGTAAAACCACGCTTGTGCTGCCCACGCCTGGCTGGCTCCGCAGTCTTGGCGGGGACGTCCTTAGCGGGAGCAAGGGCGCGCTGCGCGCGCCGATGCCGAGTTTGGTTGTGGAGGTGAGGGTCAAGCTTGGTGAGAAGGTGGTCAAGGGACAGCCGGTTGTAGTGCTGGAGAGCATGAAGACGGAGACGGTGCTGCGCTCGGATGTGGACGGGGTTGTGAAGGCGGTGGCGTGCGCCAAGGGCGAGATGGTCGAAGAGGGCAAGGAGCTGGTGGACATTGAGAGCGAGGAGGCGGAGAGCGCATGAGTTTGCTTATTGTTACCAGCACAACAATTCAAGCACCTGACCTTTGTATCAATATCGATGAAGGACAACGGAGATAACACGCGTTGATTCTAAAACTTCAGAGTCGTGTCGGACGTACGACTCGGAGGGGTTTGCACATTTAGATGGCTTGACATCTCGCGTAACTTCCACAAGTGCATGTCGCAGCCTGGTGGCGCACAAGGCCGGCAAAACAATAGTGTTATGCTCATAAAATTGTGATGAACATTATCAGGAACTGGAGGCTAAGACGGTAATCGTAAATATGGAAACGAACGGTATTTGATTCGAAGAAGAGTTTGTCAACTAGCACAAATTACAATGCGTAAATGTTGACGCTAAAGAATGACACGTCGACCTCTGGGCCGCAATCAGAGAGCGTATCGTTGTATGAGTCATGTTCTGATGTGTCATTGTAAAGGTTACTGTAATATTGTTGAGAAGATTGGAGTCAGTGGAACGTTCATGTTCGCGCTCGAGCGCTCGAGCGCTCAAGCTCAAGCTCGAAGTCCCAGCGAGTCGCACCGCGGTTTTGTTCCAAGAAAGTTTGTGACTCGCGAAGCCTGAGTACTTGAGTGTGATCAGTACTTACCGTTGGTGGTCACAGTGACGCGAGACAACCCTGTCGCGTCTTGTTGACGTCAAGTCCTGTTAAACCCATAATACGTTACTCGATCGCACTACGCCTAACTTGTTCCTCGTACTCGCATGGGCGGCTCTCATAAAGACTTTCCACGACAGACCGCCGACGATCGCGAGATCCAGTCAGACTCGGACACTGCGACTTCTGCAGATGAACTGTACGGCCTCACACAAACACCATCCTTCCGCAGACATGGCATCCTTGGACTGCCAGCTAAGCGACGAGGACCAGGCCTTCATACGAATATCAAGAAAGCGAGGCAGCTAGACCCGAACCAAGGTCGGTGCGCGATCACGGGTCGGCGCACCAATGTTGTTAGCTGCCATATGCTCCCATTGAACACGGATGATGAAACAGTGCGTCCCCGTTTGCACCATCTCCCTTTCTGGTTTCGCCCGCTAATTAATGTCACAGCTCTCGCAGCTTGAGTGGGCGTGGGGCGTAGGCTGGCGGCGTCTCGACGTCACTAGTCCGTATAACACGCTTTTTGGTTCGTACCAAGTCCCTTATTATCTTATCGTCTTCTCACGTTGGCGATGGCGTACAGTTGGGGCAGAATGGAAACCCTTCTTTGATAGTGGTGACTGCTTCCTGATTCCTGAGCTTCCCATCCTCCGCGCGCTCCGGGTATTGGCTCAGAGGCAAACAGCGAAGCGCCGTATTAAACTGAACAAGGTAACTACTTGCTTGATAGCTTGCATTCGCTAACGGCCCGCTTAGACACTTCGCGGTCGGACTATTTTCAAGTACTACTTCATCGCCAGTTCGTCATTGGAGGATGCGATCATTGCCGTTGAGTCAGCGCATCGTACTCGTGCGGTGCATCCCTATCCTTTTGCTACGTTGTGCCCCATCTTCAGTCATGTTCGGCCACAGTTCGTCATGCGTAGGATGCAAGACAAGTTCAAAAAATCGCATGGAGAACTGAGCCACGCGTTGAAGGAGGTCCTTGCTTGGCAGGAATCACTGCTGAGCGAGAAGGCGCGGTACCAACATACTGACACCAAAGAGCTGGCCGCCAGGGCTGCATCCCTAGGAGCTACTGTGGATATCGTATCTGCGGGCACCGCATGGATGAGCTGTCCAAACCCCCGTGCCTTCAAACATCGTCTTCGGGCTTCAAGACGATATGAACGCGTATGCGGCTCGCTCAGTTTAGTCTCATGCTCGAGTGCGGAAAATTGTGCATTCCCAGATGACCTATGCTCGCGCGCTTCGTGGCCCGAGAAAAAGCAGAACGTACATCTGTGGCTTGCTCATGCCAATCGCGAGGCCGTAGACACAGGCTGGGAATCTGCCACCCTCAATGATGAGCAGGTTGCTAACCACCTCACAGAAGCGGAGCCCATCTTTGCACCCCCAGCGGAAGACGGCTGGCGCGATTGGCGTCCGTGGTGGTATCGTCAGAAGGTGACGCGCAAGGACTCGGGACAGTTTTCGAGCAATGATTGGGCTGCCCTTGAGTTTCATGTTTACTTGCCCGTCTACTATCCCGACTGTGGTCCTTTTGAGCTCGTCGTTAGGGAAGATAGTACCTAGAGCTGCTGGTGGTATTTTTCAGGCGACAGGTTTCAATAATAATGCTCAGTGTCGTCCATCATGTTTGTATGCGCTCACGAGATTTCCTTCACGACAGAGGAGAACGACAGACACCAATCTATGGCGAGGAAAACAGTGAGAGGAGCCTAATCCCGGTCAGTCAAGCTGTTCCTGATATTTGCCCATGTCTGATTGTTTGATGTTAGCGACTTTCGTTCCGTATATTCCTCAACGTTCAGTCCCTCGATTTCTAGTTTGTTCGTAGTCTGAGACCCACGCAGGGCTACCGAGACACAATAGGTGTCGTTGAAGAAGCATCCGAGAGGTATGTAACCAGTCGTCATTTGTCGGGCTCGATGGAAATGATGAATGGTGCGGTCCAAGACAACAAACAAACGAGCCTGGAACTGAGCCTAGGGGACAGTCTGAACACGCAAATCACTACGTCGGCCCTGTCTGCTCCAAGTACTCAGGCTCAGCCCGACCCCCTGTCTTGGTGCCTTACAGCTTGAACGGCGGAGGAGGCAACTCAAACCGGCAAGTTTGAACTGCTCTCCGCCATCCAAGCTGCCATGGATCTATGAATTCGGACTGAGCTATTCCATTCTCAGAACTCGTCCATCCAATATGTCCTTTTTTGTTTCTGAAACAACAGACCGTCGTGTCGCGATCGAAACTGGCTGACGATGGTGCTAGTCAGAGACCTCGGAGGCAACGGCAGACGTATAAAAGCTCGCTGTGAATGCCTCAGGCTCTTCAGTACTCGTCGCCATTTATCTGCCTACATCGCTCTTAAAGCACTTAAACCATCCATACCACTCTCATCTCAATGTCTACCCCCAACCAAGACGTTCGCCACGATTCCACCCAGGCCCTGTCTTCCTTCTTTGCGGAGATTTTGGGTCTTCGGGCTGGTGTCAAGAACATGAAGCTCGACGTCCAGAACAATGTCGACGACTTCCGCAGCAGGCTCGACTGGGGCCTTGAGCAGTTCGACGCTCAGGAGGGCCACATCGAGGTCCTAACGGCGCGCCTCTCCGAACAGGCGGCCATCCAGGAAGCCATGGAGTATCAGCTCGCGGTACTCGTCGGCAGCGTTGACGACCACAGGCGCAGCGACCGTGCGTTCACCAAGTCTCTCGAGGCGTTCATGATCAAGGAGTTCCGCCGTGTCAGCAAGCTCGAGGAGGGACAGAAGGCGCTTTCTGACAAGGTCACTTTCATCCAGAATCAGATCGACTCTCTTGGACGCACTACTGGCACCAAGCTGGATGCGATCTTGGCTCTGCTCTCGCGCCTGCGTCCCAACGAGCTGACTACCGAGGTAGCCGACACTGTCACTGTCCATGCAAAGGCTGCACACAGCGCGTTCTCCAGGCAGCTTTCCTCTGCCCGGCGCGAGCTCACCGATGTCAAGACCGACGTGGTCAGTGCGGCTCCTGCTCTCAAGTCCGACGGCACTGCTTTAGGCCTAATTGGCGAGATCACTGCTGAGCGCCAGGCACGTATCCTAGCTAATGCCCAGAAGCGTTTCGAAACTAAGCTAGCGGCTGGTAAGTCAACTTGATCATCTTCGCAATCGTATTCGTACCCTCTAACCCCTACTGCTCAGGTCACAACCCTCCTTCCAACTTGATGGGCATAGCGGACTTTGTCGATAGCTGCATGGGCCGTTCCAAGCCTTCCGCATTGGCAACGTCCCAGACTGACTCCAACGCTGGTATTTCAACGTCTGCTCCCGGTTCTTTGTCCTCCACCTCGGCCCCTGCTCCTGTCGCTGTTGTATCATCGTCGCCCGCACCTGTTGCAACTGTCTTGTCCCCTGTGGCTGTTGCTCCCGGACCCGCGTTTCATTCTTCATGCTCTACGGCCTCTGCCTCGGTTGCCTCTGTCCCGGCTCCATCCTCTTCGCCTCTGCCCGTAGTATCTGCCCCGGTTGCACCATCATCGTCTAAGGCCTCTGCATCTGTCTACTTTGCGCCATTCTCGCCTCCCGTGACCAGCACTCCCCGTTCTACCTCTGGTTCATCTCGTCTTAGGCGCGCTATTGCTACTGTGTCTCCTTCGACATTGATCGCGCCTGTCACAGCTCCTGTAGTTGACAGCTCTGTCCCCGTCCTCAAGAAGAGTCCCTTGTGTGTCATACCCGCTATCAACGAAGAGTCTCTCGAGTATTTGGACTATCCCATGACCAAGGATGCGACTATGCGCACCTGCCGACCTATCCCGAGTCTTGCTCCTGCTGTTTCTCAGGACGACGTATTTGTTGCTAAGCCTGTGTCTGAACCTGTTGGCGGATGGCTCACCTCCGAGGAACGCAAACAAAAGCTTCAGGCTCTGTTCAGAAGAGAAGAGGTTGAGGGAAAACCCGAGGCTACCAGTGGTGTGTGCCGCTTTCATTTTGTATTGATCAACTACTCAATGTCTTTCTGGTAGGTTCTTTTTTGGATGCAAAGAAGAGAGAAGCGGAGCAGCTTCCCGCTCTCGCGCCTACTCCTACACTCGAGGGTATCTCGTCGGACGAGTCTACCGATTTCAATGTTCCCCCTACGCCGACGCCTGCGAGTGGCGCACGAGCGCTTGCCCGCGCCTCTGCTATTCTCGACAAGGCGGCCTTTGCAAGTGGATCTGGTCTGATCAAACGTGATACAAAGATGGCGAACCCTTCTAGCAAGCTTCGGCAGTCGTTCATTCCGACCTCAACATTGGTCTCATCCAAGCCCTCGTTCAAGCCCCTCAAGCCGCTGGTTCTCCCTCGTCCCGCTTCCTCTGGCATACCTATCCCACCTCGAGTAGCAGCTCTCCGCAAGGCGCCGGCTCCAAAGATTACTACGAAGCCTGCCAGTGGCATCCCTCGCGTCACATCCTCCAGTTCTGCCAGCTCAAACTCTAGTGGAAGTAGATCAATCGCTACGTTCTCGCGCTGTTCTTCCTCGAGTACCGCCACCTCTGCGACCTCTTCCGGTGTACCCTGCTCCGCTGCATCCCGGACCAAGACAAGTTCAAGATTGCCATCCGTAGCCACACTCGCGACGCGCCCCAAGCCCATTCCCGGCAGAACGGGTACGTTTCTCTGAAATCACGCATACACAAAAGTTTACTTACGCACTGGTCGTTTTAGCTTCGCGCCCTCGCCTGCCATAGCATCGTATCGCGCTGCATGACTCAATTCCAGTGGCTTAGCCATCTTGGGGAGCAGTCATCCTGCAGACGATGCGAGTTCCTTCAGCTCTTCAAGTTTCCTACAAGGCCTCAAGACTATCCTGAATCTCTCGCACCTCTACTGACCTGGATACACTCGCTTCCCCGCTCTTACTTCTTGGTCAAAGTCCTCCTATCGCTCCTACGCCTTGCGAACGCCTCCCCTGGGACAACCGTCTGCATCGGCCTCGCCCGGCACTTTGCAACTAGCGTCCCCTCGCTGTCCAGTTGCGGCCATCCGGACACCGCACAAAGGTACATACTTTGCACCCCCTTTTACTGCGAGCTTATGAGGCGACTTACCACTTTGTGCGTCCATAACAGGTTTTGAACGACTCGGGCTATCGTCCTGCGGTTTGGATGATTTACTTGATCCAGACCAACGGCGTTGACCGACCTTCTACACCACCTTTGCACGACCCGTTCGGCCCATTTCGCTCGTCCACGACAGGTTTTTGAACGACTCGGGCTACCGTCTTGCTATTTGGATCATTAACTTGATCCAAACCAATGACGTTGACCAACCTTCTACACCACCTTTAAAGTGCACGACCCGTTTGGCCCACTCCACTCGTCCACGACAGGTTCATGAACGGAACGGTCCCGCGGTTCGGATACATTGATCCAAATTAGCCGCGTACGACCGACCTTCTATGACACTTCTGCACGACCTACTCGCCACGCTTGCCTCGCAAACTCTTCCCTGGAGAACTGGCTCTCGGCGGCCCGGAGAAACTTAAAGATGAACTTTCGACCAAAGAACAAGGAATCGGACTATACGGAACTCTAGTGTATCTTAATAATTCTATACTAACCTCTACCGACTCGATCCTGTAATTGCGCATTCTGTTTATAATATTTAATACACGCATAGTATATACTATGCTTGCACACTTAAACTTCGTCTGATTAGTCGCGATGAGATTACTGCTTTGCTAGTTTAGAATCATCTAGCTAGTACTTGAAAATCATACCTATTAGACCGTTTGAGCTTTACAGATTTCGAAGTTTTTCTAGAAATCCTATTGGTGGAATCGCTGTGGAGCCTGCCAAAAGTTACAGGAAACTTGTTGCTGCTCAAACGGTCTATTATCCACCTTCAAACTTGCTAGATTGCGAGTATTTCAAAAAGTTTCAACATACACCGAATCGTTGGAGGGTATATAGGGGTAAATTTCAAAGCTACTTAGCAGGTTACTCCTGTCTTTCATTCGCGATAGTAACCGGTATCAGACTCACACTTATGGGTCGTAGCGCGAAACCCCGTAAACTCGCCATAAGCCTCAGCTAGCCATACCACTACTATCTTGACTCTATCGCCATATATCCAGATTTACTGTTAGAGTGCGTTGCGAGTATTTCAAGTTGCTATCAAGTTGACTAGCGACTCGGAGTGCCAGTACTAGGTGCCAGTTAAGGCGGCCAGTGTGACTTAATAGCACCGTCGCGGACGGTCACAGTGACGCGCAACAACCCGTCGCGTCTTGTTGACGTCAAGTCCTGTTAAATCCATATACGTTACTCGATCGCGCCACGGCCAACTTATCCCTCGCACTCGCATGGGTGGCTTTCATAAAGACTATTCACGACAGGCTACCGACATTTGCGAGGCCCAGTCATGCTCCGACACTGCAACTTCTGCAGATGAACTTTATGGCTTCACACGAACACCATCCCCACACAGACGTGCCGCCCATGAACCCCTAGCAAGGCGACGGCATCCAGGTCTTCATGTCAATGTTAGGAAGGCGAGGCAGCTTGACCCGAACAAAGGACGGTGCGCGATCACGGGCCGGCGCACCGACGTTGTTAGCTGCCATATGCTCCCATTGGACACGGATGACAAAACAGTGCGTCCCGTCTGCATTGTCCTCCTCTTTGGTCTTCGCTTGCTAATCAAATACACCAGCTCACTCAACTTGAGTGGGCATGGGGCCTAGGATGGCGACGATTAGACGTCACCAGTCCATATAACACACTTTTTGGTTCGTAGCGATTCCTTTGTCCTCGCTGTCGTCTCACCTTGGCAATGGCGTGTAGTTGGGGCAGAATGGAAAGCCCTCTTCGACAGCGGCGACTGGTGTCTTATTCCTGATCTCCCGGTCCTCCACGCGCTTGATCTGCTAGCTGAGCAGCGTACTGCAAAGTGTCGTTTCAGATTGAACAAGGTAGTGGATCTCTTTGTTCATCTTCAGAACTTGCTAACAAAGCGTAGGTACTTAGGAGTCAGAGTCTTTTCAAGTATTACTTCATCGCCAGCTCGTCATTGGAGGATGCGCTCATCACCGTCGAGTCAGCGCATCGTACTCGCACGGTGCATCCCTATCCATTCTCTAGGTTTGGCCCCATCTTCAGCCATGTGCGACCACATTTCGTCGTTCGCAGGTTACGAGACAGGTTAAAGAAGGCGTATGACGAGTTGGACCATGCGCTACGGACGGTCCTTGGTCTACAAGAATCACTTCTGAAGGAAAGAGCACAGGTTCCTCCCGAGGTTGTTCCATACGTTGCTGGTATAAAAGCCCAGCGCCTTGTTGTATCTATAGCCTCAACCTGGATGAATCGTCCGGTCCATGAGGCCTTCAAACGACGCATCCGGCCTTCGAGACGATATCTCCCTGCCCATGGATCTCTCAGTTTAGTCTCATGTTCGAGTACAGGGAGCTTCGCCCTTCCAGCAGAGCCATCTTCGCCCGCGTCCTGGCCAGAACGGAAACAACAGCTACACTTGTGGTCCGATCAAGCCAGTCGTGAAGCCACAGACACAGGCTGGGAGTCTGCAGTGCTCAACGATGAGCAGGTTGCCAACTACCTCGCAGAAGCGGAGCCTATATTTGCACCGCCAGCGGAAGACGACTGGCGCAATTGGCGTCCGTGGTGGTATCGTCAGAAGGTGACACGCAAGAACTCGAGACGATTTTCAAGCAATGACTGGGCGGCCCTTGAGTTTCACGTTTACTTACCGGCCCAGCGGTGACACCGACTATCGAGAACCATATACTGAGCGTTTGAAGGTTCTTGGTTGCATCTATCCTGCCCATTGAACGAGCCCGTGCCACATTGTGCACTGCCAACTATTCCGGCTACTCCACCCCTTGTTGCACCATCTCATGGCGATCAACTATAGCTCATACACCGCGCATTCAGGTGGCGCTGGGCTCGGGGAAAATGAATATGAGCACATCGACAACAATTATGTTTGCATTTGCATCTGGCACAAACCCTCATGTACATTCAATGGCAACTTCACCAGGAGGCGGTGGCAACGTCAAACCAAGCACTTGGGCAAGGAAACATAGTGTGACTGTTCCGTTTTCGCTTGGAGGGGAGAAGCAGATCTGAGGTGATGAAGAGCGCCATTCGGCGCCATATTTGTTGAACGCTCGAACAGGGAATCCTGTGTAACCTACTTCACTTTGCTCTTGCCCAGTAACTTACCCGGTTGACCTCCTTTGCTCAAACTTGAGCGCACATGGACTTGTTGAATAATGGTCAATGCCTATTAGTTAGTACTGGCATGAACGTAAATTTTGACGCCAGAGAACGACACGTCAATCCCTAGGCCACAATCAGAAAACATATCACTGTCTGAGCCATGTTATGATGTATAATTATAAAGATTGTTGAGAGAATGGAGTCGGTGCCAATGGTTCAGCATGCTGAGTTCGCACACTGTTCGCACTGTGGTTCTTTTCCAAAAGAGTGTGTGACACGCATAGTGTGACTAGTGCTGGCGCCGCTGTTGGGGACGGTTACAATGACGCGCTCGCGTCTTGTTGACGTTAAATCCTGTTAAACCCTACTCGATCACGTCACGGCTAACTTGTCCCCCACACTCACATGGGTGGCTTTCAGAATGACTATCCACGACAGACCGCCGACAATCGCGAGGTCCAGTCATGCTCGGACACTGCGACTTCTGCCGATGAACTGTACGGCCTCACACAAACACCATCCTTCCGCAGTCATGGCATCCTTGGACTGCCAGCTAGGCGGCGAAGACCAGGCCTTCATACGAATATCAAGAAAGCGAGGCAGCTAGACCCGAACCAAGGTCGGTGCGCGATCACGGGTCGGCGCACCAATGTTGTTAGCTGCCATATGCTCCCATTGAACACGGATGACACAACAGTGCGTCCTTGTTTGCACTATCTCCCTTTCTGGTTTTCGCCCGCTAATCAATGTCACAGCTCTCGCAACTTGAATGGGCGTGGGGCGTAGGCTGGCGGCGTCTCGACGTCACTAGTCCGTATAACACGCTTTTTGGTTCGTACCAAGTTCCTTATTATCTATCATCTTCTCACGTTGGCGATGGCGTACAGTTGGGGCAGAATGGAAACCCTTCTTTGATAGTGGTGACTGCTTCCTGATTCCTGAGCTTCCCATCCTCCGCGCGCTCCGGGCATTGGCTCAGAGGCAAACGGCGAAGCGCCGTATCAAACTGAACAAGGTAATGACTTGCTTGATAGCTTGCATTCGCTAACGACCGCCTTAGACGCTTCGCGGTCGGACTATTTTCAAGTACTACTTCATCGCCAGTTCGTCATTGGAGGATGCGATCATTTCCGTTGAGTCAGCGCATCGAACTCGTGCGGTGCATCCCTATCCTTTTGCTACATTGAGCCCCATCTTCAGTCATGTTCGACCACAGTTCGTCATGCGTCGGATGCAAGACAAGTTCAAAAAATCGCATGGAGAACTGAGCCACGCGTTGAAGGAGGTCCTTGCTTGGCAGGAATCACTGCTGAGCGAGAAGGCGTGGTACCAACATACTGACACCAAAGAGCTGGCCGCCATGACTGCATCCCTAGGAGCTACCATGGATATCGTATCTGCGGGCTCCGCATGGATGAGCTGTCCAAACCCCCGTGCCTTCAAACATCGTCTTCGGGCTTCAAGACGATATGAACGCGTATGCGGCTCACTTAGTTTAGTCACGTGCTCGAGTACGGATAACTCTGCACTCACAAACCTATTCTCGCCCACTTTATGGCCCGAGAAAAGGCAGAACGTGTATATGTGGCTTGCTCACGCCAATCGCGAAGCGGCGGACACAGGCTGGGAATCTGTTACCCTCAACGATGAGCAGGTCGCCAATTTCAATGGAGCCGAGCCCTCCTTGACACCACTCGCAGAAGACGAATGGCACAATTGGCGTCCGTGGTGGTATCGTCAGAAGGTGACGCGCAAGGACTCGAGACAGTTTTCGAGCAATGATTGGGCTGCTCTTGAGTTTCATGTTTACTTGCCCGTCTACTAGGCCAACTGTGGTCCTTTTGAGCTCGTCGTTGGAGAGCATAGTACCTAGAGCTGCTGGTGGTATTTTTCTATCCTAGGTGACCGGGTTTAATTTGTGCCAATACCAAGCACGTTTACTACAATTTTATGTCGCTAGATACTCGAGCACTCTACGGGGGAGAACTAAGTGTCCTATTACTGTAATGCATTGAAGCTTATGTCTTCAGGTGTCCAAACCTCCACATTTCCTCAAACATATATCGCATGCGGGTGAAAGATTTTTTACTGGCGTTCGGGTCACCTCCCTGTTCATTATAATCAAGGATGCTTTGGAACGTTCGAACCAAGGAAATCTGCATTTCCTCCCCCACAGAGAAGAACTTCATCATCGCGTTGCACACAGCAAAATGGGGAGATGCGTGGCTTTCGAGATACCCCAATCTAGCAAAAGGAAAACGGTGAGATGAGCCTAGCTTTGGTTGGTCAAGCTGTTCCTCGTATATGCTCATGTCTGAGTGACCGATGTTCAGCGGGTTTCGTTTTGAGTATTCCTCAAAGCTAGGTCCCTCGTCATCCAGTTCGTTTGTAGTCTGAGACCCAGTGATATCCGAATGGCTTTGAGGTGAGGAACGCGTGTCGCCATTTTTAGAGGCGCCGTCAGTTGCATCAGGGGTGGTAGCGCGAAGTAAATCGTGGGGGTCTACGATAACTTCCTCCGTATCAAAGCCATCACCTTGCAAGTGGGCGACGGAAGGAGAATCTGGCGTGGCGACTTCAGCGTTGATATCCTGTTCGTGACAGAAGATTCCCGTGGTAGTAAGGCGCTCACTGTCAGTAGCCTGGAAGGTGGCCTCCTCGGTAACAGCTTCATGTGTCTCATACCGCTCAATCGGCCAGTCCAGCATGCGCTCCCTCAGCGACACGAGATAATAACGCGTGATGCGCGTGCGGAAGTACTGAAAGCGATTGACATTATCCGAGAACAACGCGGCACCAAAGTACCCTTAGAAGCTGACTCCAAAGCGTACCTCGTTAATGGCAGGTCCCTTAAGCCCTTCCGAATGCTCCGACGTGCTCCCCTGGACTTTATTTTTACGTTCAGTTCTTCTCTTTTCACATAGATCGTAAAGTTCCTGAACAACTTTTGGCTCAGGGATAAGCATCCATCCCCAATTCGGTCCATCAAAAAACCGGTGGAATGTAACGTTTACTGGGTAGACATGGTTAGGGCTGCAGTCCAATGAACACATGAGACAGATATAATCTTACACATGATCATATTGTACCTGCTAGCTATCGGATTTCCCGGTCCCCATGCATCCTCGAAGAGATGCGTCTATGATGTGTGAGCGTTGTGTAGCACAGCATTATATTTTAGATCTTACGTTGAGTCCGTTAGCGTGCATTCTGTGCGCTACTAGATGGCCCCCTTCAATAACCGTCGAGTTTGCTAGGTTTGTTACCAGGCACTTGCTGCCAGTGGGTGAAGCCAATTCGGCCATCGGTTTCTGGTAGGACCAACGAGAGAAATTCTCGTCTAGAGGAGGGGTCATCTTCCGTGTGAGGGGATTAATATTGCTGTCGTCTTCTCGCCCTGTGTCGTCTTGTTGCTCCAGTGTTGCAGGCGCCTATGTTCTGTCAGACCGTCATCGTTGTGCAACCACGCAAAACTTGCCTGATCAACTGGGTCGCTTTCAGGGATGGAACTGAGGGAGGACTGTGACATCGGGCGTTGAGAATTGCTCTGTATGGATGTAACGGCGGAGGCTGGTGACGACAAGTTGCAGTATGTCTTCGGCGGCGGAGTCTACAGGAAGTGAGTACAGCAGCTACTATTCGTCACTGGGTATTGCACTCAACCGATGTATTCTCCCTCTTGACGCGGTTCTTGGGTGGTGATCGTATGGGCGACCCGCCCACTTGCGCATTCGCCTGAACGGCGTCGGGACTAGTGCCTGACAAAGACCTTGGGCGTTTACTACCCTGAGAATCGGATGCGCTGTCCATAGCCTGCCAAGATGGGATAGAAATGGTGATACGGCTGTCCGAGGGCGAACACTGTTTATATAAGTCAAGTCGAAGCTTTGGCGCTGGAGAAAACGAGGCTCAGAGTGGTGGGGGAGATCCAGGTGCTATATGCAGCTGTTTCGAGCCCTTGGTCTTAATCCAGCTCTCCGCCGCATGTCGTGCCATAAGGGAAGGGAACCGATACTTGAACTCGGATACTGTCTGCAGCAGTGATTAGAAGCTGCAACGTGCAATGCCTTCGTTCAGGCATTCAATTGAGAAGCTGCGGAGAAACCTATGATCGTATCATGACAAATATACGGGGTCTTGCCCGACCAAGGTAATCTTTTATACAAGTCGAGGGAGGCTGATGAAACACGCGGACTTTGAGACAAGTTCATGGCCACGAGCATGATGCTTGGATCTGATAGTCGACATCAGGGCCAATAGATGAGGCATGATAATTCCTTGGACCCACAAGTCAAAAGTCCGCATGCAAGCGCTAACCCCGAATCGGAGTGCACGATGCTACCAGCTTTTTGTATGAACCTGATGCCTACAGGCAGCCTCCTGGTCGTTCTGACCCCAAACAGAAAGAAAGGTAGAAGGAAAGGTTCCGTACTGGGTCAAGGGTGAATCATCATCAAAATCCAGGTCACGCTCACTGGGCTGAAAAGTTTGGCAATGGTCACAAGCAACCTGGGAGTACTCAAGCGACTTGCGATTGACGACCTTTTTGGTACAGGAACTTGAAGTTCCATTGTAGGGTATCGTGAGGAAAGATTCGTGCGAGCGCCTGTTCGAACGCGATCGGTATATTAGCTCTGCTTTCGACTCAACCTCCACGATGGTCGACGTTGATAATCGTATGATATATGATCAAGCACAAACCTGGAAAGACCGCATACTAACAGAACGCTATCGACTCACAAGTTGAGCATGGGATCGCAGCCAATGATTATGACCTTGCGTCCACATGTAGCAGTTGATGAACGATTTGCCCTTCTTGGTTGAGCTTCTCGTTGGATGCTCTGGACATCGCGTTTTCCACGTTGATGCAATGCCCCAGACCTTCAAACTCCAAGCAACTCTCGTGCTCTCTCGTGCCCCAACACGACTGTTTCAGTTTCCTGGATTACAATCTATCAGCCTCCTAGACTTTTTAGGCTCTACCTTGCAACTGGCTGTACGCCATAGGCTGACTGTTGCCCTCATCCCACTTGGGTGCAACTGTCTTTCCTGGATCAGTACACCTTTGCATTATCAACGCAAAGATCGTTCTTCACGTCAAATTATCCATGTTAAAATGCAAGAGAGAGAGAAAAGCACATGTACGAGTGAGCGCGGCAACTAAAACATCCCATCGCGCTGCGGAACAGCGACCGGCGGCGGCCTCTGCGCCGACATACTAGGCCGGTTCGTCGACCGCGGCGGCGGCGCCGGGCTATACGCGGTCCGACTTCCCCTCGTCGACGCGTCCGAGTCCTTCCGCCGCAGCCCTGGCCTCGTCGGCGTCGTGGGGCGCGCGGCACCGGGGCGTGCGGGCGACGCGGCACGCGAGTTGGAGCGTGAGGCCGAGGTTGGCTCTGCTTGCTGTTGTTGCTGCTGCTGGGTGCGCGACGTAGGCGTGCGCGGACGCGAGGCTGACGCTGATGTTGGCTCCGCGAGTTGCTGCTGTGGTTGCTGTTGTTGTTGGGTACGCGACGTTGGCGTTCGCGAACGCGCACCGGCGGACGCAGGGGCGGGTGCAAGGGTAATTGGTGGTGTAGGGGTAGGCGGGACCGACGCTGGCGTTGGTGCTGGCCCGGCCGCTGCGAACGCGCGGGACTTGCGCGCGTCGAGGCGCGCTTGTGGGTCGGCGGGGAAGTGGAAGACGGAGGGCTCAGGCTCGGGTGGTGGGTTGCGCACGAGGAGGCGGTCGAGGAGGAAGCGGAAGTCGAGCCCAAACTCTTGCAGGACTTTGCGATGTTGTGCGTGGGCGATGGCGAGCGCTTCATCGATCGTAGGCTGGTCGGCGTCTGCCCCGAAAACTTGTTTGCGGAACATGTCTGCGTATGCTTCGAGCTGCGTTTTGGCCCAATCGATGAAGCCTGTCAATAAAATGTCGTCGTCAATCAAACATATACTACAAAACAAAGAAGAGGGATGGAGACGCACCACTACTCATCTCAGTCTCAGAAAATGCACCAAGATACCAATCCGCCGTGTGTTTAATCGCCGAAAACACCACCAGGGACAAATCATGCACGTACATCCCCACATGCCCCTCGAACCTAATCGCCCTTACATACCCCCTGATCGCCTCCCCCCGTGCAGCAAGCAACGCCCTCCTCGCCGCCGGCGCCGCGCCCAGCCTCACCAAATGCCCCACCGCACGCGTAATCCCCGCCTTGCGCACATTCGGCTGCGCCAGCACCCCGAGCAGCGCGCCCTCCAGCTGCGCGCGCAGCGCCGCGAGCTTGGGGCCGAGCGCGGTGATGGACGCCTGCTTCGCCGTGCCCTTCTCGACGAGCGCGACCGCGTTCTCCCACTGCCGGAGCGCGATCGCGACGGTGAGCTCGTCCGTGAAGTCGCCGACCCAGCGCGCGTCCTGCTCGTCTTTCTCTTTCGTACCGCCGCCGCCGCCGCCACTGCCACTACCGCCCGAGAGCGAGGGCCCGCCAGCGCCGAGGCCGAGGGCGCCAGAGGCGCCGCCTGCGCGCTGCGCGAGCTCGGCCATCCATTCGGGGAAGGCGGGCATGGTGTCGGGGTTGAATGCCATCGAGGCGCGCTACGGGGAGATTTAGCATTATTCCTCGTTCTTTTCTATAAAAGTTGAAAGAGACCTACGCTTCCGGTCAAGCTTCCAGTGTACAAACTCTTTCGACGCTCATTTTCACCTTCTCGCTCTCGTCTCCGTCTGGCCCCGAGTTCCTCTGCTACCGTCCGGAATTGCGCCAGGAGAGAGCGTTTGTCTGAAGCGGCCTCGGTGCGGAAGACGTACGTTTCCCTCCCGTGTCGCACTTTGAAGACATTTGTGAGTGCTGATATAATTCTGGTGAGTCAACGCGAAAGCGGAAAAAAGTGCGGACAACATACTCGACGTATCCTTCGTATCCAAAACCAGCATCTCAATGAGCGGCCAACAGCGCTCCGCCACCAGCTTCCCCCCGTCACCCTCTCCCGCGCCCCCACCGCCCGCGCCACCCACGCGTCGCCTCCGCTTCGCAATAAGCACAGCATCATCCAGCACCACAAACTTGACAGTGTGCGTCGGGCGGTACGTCGCCGGGTTGAGCGCAAGAACGCCGTCGAGGTCGTGCACGACGTGCCTGCCGGGCGTCGTCGGCGCGAGGGTCGCGGCGCCCTCGATCTGGGTGTGCAGCGTCTGCATCTGGCCTGCGTAGAGCACGCGCAGGTCCGCGATGGACGAGCGGAGGTTGCGGCGGCGGTCGGCGGCGGAGGCGGACTCGTCGATGTGCAGCAGGGACGGCATGTTTTTCCACTCGGTGAGGGACTCTTTGAGCTCGAGGAGCTCGTTCTCGAGCACGGAGATTTCTTTGGAGATGAATACGAATTCGGCGTAGCTGGGTGCAACGCGGGGCGGTTAGCGGCGGGCATTGTGGAGATTTGGAAGAGCGGGGGCGTACTTTTTGAAGACGTCGCGCTGCAGGTCGACGGCGGTGTCGTCCTTTAACCCGCGCAGGGACGATTGAAGCGATTTGAGCTCTGCCTCTGTCGAGTTCGCGAGCTTCTCCTTGAGGTCTGCCCATCCACAGTAAATTAGCGCCGTCAACAAAGACTATATGCGCAAGAAACCACAGACAACTATCAGGGTCAAAATCCTCCTGCCCCAACAATTTCTTATCCAGCGCCCTCGCATCCTCCCTCTCCCTCGCCGCATCCCCAATCCCCTCACCCTCGCCATCCGCATCCCCGTCCCTCCCCTCCTCCCGCCGATCCTGCTCCCTCATCCCCCCAGGCACCCCCACCCCGTCCGCGCGCCCCCTAGACGCACCCCCCACAGAGCCGACAGCGGCAGCACCGGGACGCAGCGCGCTGGGCAGGGACGGCATGGCGGGGACGCTGTCCGGGAACGAGGGCGCCGAGATCTCGGCGTAGCGGAGGGACATGCGCTTCTTGATCTTGTCGTCGACGGTGGACTTGCGCGCGGGGTTGGGGTTGCGCAGTGTGGGCGCTTTGGCGAGTTTGGTGGTGCCGCTGCGTTTGGGCGTGGAGGAGGGGCCGCTGGTGCTGCCGCCGCCGGCGGCGGAGGGGCGGCGGGAGCGGAGGGATTGCATTGGTGGTGGTGGTGGTGGGGAGGTGGGGAGGGGAAGGTGCGGTGAGGGTCGGAGGTTTAGGGCGTGTTGCTTGAGTCGTCAGAGTACAGTGCAGTGACAGAGAGCTGCGCGGGGCGATCCACTGGAGATATTCGTTACTACACAGCCCAAGATGTTATCGATGCGTCAAGGCCCTCAGTGATATGGCGCTGCCTAGTCTGAGCAGATTGAGAGAACAGTCCAGAGCGTGATTGACAATGCCGAGGCCGCGAATAATCCAGCAACTCCTCGTGGTCAATGTTGACAACGTTGGCACCGCCGGGTCAATAGCGAGCGCTTACGGTGCCAAAACAGGCAACTCTTCGTTCAAGCGCCGTTCACGTGACCCTTGAATATCGACGCGTCTTGTCTTTACATCTCCTAACTTCCTCCCTCTCGAGCACCAACTCCCCAAAGAAAGAGAATCTGATCTCAAACACCTCTAGAACACCACTCGGCCATGTCCGGCCAATACTGGTTCCCTAACATGCCCATCCCGGAGATCATGACCGCGCTGAACGAGTGGAACATCTCCGTGAGCACGGAGCAGCTCGTGCGCCCCACCGAGCGCTTCGTCACCGACGTCTACGCCCAGTTCCTCGTGCAGGTCACGAGCGTCACCAACGAGGCGCTCGGCGGCGCGGTCGAGAACGCGCTCGCCGAGCTCGACGATCCGAATCCTGTGCGTGCGTGTATGTGTATGTGTGCGCTGGTGCTGAAGGGGGCGTGTATTTAGGACCTGTACAAGTCGGCCATCGCGCACAATTTTCTCGTGCAGCACGTGTACGCCCCTTCTCTTCCCAGTTTCTCGAGCTATGCCTTATGCCAAATGCAACAGCGCGCGGTTCGCCGCGGCGGCGCGCATCACGGACTTCAGCAGCAAGGACATGGCGTACCCGGACGCGGAGCGCACGCGCTTCATCCTCTCCGCGTTCATCAACTTTGTCAAGTTCACCGAGCAGTGCGAGCCGTTCGTTGCTAACCTCCGGCAGCGCGCGGAGCAGGTCGTCGACGAGCGCGAGGCGGCCGCGAGCGCGCGCGCGCAGATCGAGGGGCGGCTGAACGCGCTCAAGTGCGTCTTTCCGCCATCTGCATCGTATTCCCATTCCAGTGCTGACCAACGAACAATATTCTACTCTATTCTGCTCTATTCTGCTCTACTCTACGCGCTACAACAGAGCAAAGCGCGCGGAAGACGAACCGCGCGTGGACGCGCTCCGGCGCGAAAACGGGCACCTCACCGCGCACCTGCTCGCGACGAAGGAGACGACAAAGGCGATCAGCAAGGACATCGAGGCGCTCAAGGTCGAGAAGGCGGCGGTGCTCGCGCGCAAGGAGGGTGTGCTGGCGGACACGGCGCTGCTCATGGACAACGTGTCGCGCACGCGCGGGCGCATCGTGCAGAGCCCCGAGCGTATTCGGCGTAATATCTCGAGTATGGGCGCGAGTGCGGCGGAGGACCGCAAGACGGTTGCGGCGAATGAGGCGAAGGCGAGGGAGCTGCAGACGAAGGTGGGGGTGTTGGCGCAGATTGAGAAGGTGCGTTTTTGGGGGGGCGGTGGTGTTGGATGGATATGGGTGCTGATGAGGGAGGGTAGGAAGTACGCTCGTGCGTCGAGCAGCTGCAGACGATCGAGAAAGAGGCGATCGCGCTGGACGCGTCGCAGAAGGAGCTCGCGGATCTGCGGGACTCACTGGATTACCGCCGGATAGAGCGCAGCGAGCTGCAGATGAAACGGGAGGTGCGCTCCAGTTTTCCTTGGTTCTTACACACAGTTGGGCTAATATTTAATGGTTCCAGCGCGCGCACAAACAGCTTGCCAATGCACACGAGAAGCTCGAGCGGGCAGCGCGGCACGCGGAGGAGCGGCGGGCGGCGGCGCAGGCGACGCTGGATCGGCTTAAAGACGAGTACGACGATATGCTGCGGGAGCGGCAGACGAACGACGCGGAGATCGAGGGGCTCCGCGGGGAGGCGGACGAGATCGAGCGGCAGGTAAGAACTCAATGGATCTTCGGTGAATGCTGCCTGGATATGTGGTAATTGACTATGTTATGGCACGTTATAGATGGGAGAGCACCTGCGCAAGAGCGAGGGGGAGATCAACGAGCTGTTGGCGGAGTACTGGAAGCTGCGACACGAGACGGGTGAGTGCTGATCATTGTTGCCCCACCTAATGCATTGTGTGCTTATGTGCGATTCAGAGGTGTATATGGAGACACTGGCGAACAAGCTGAATATGAGCGTCGAAGAGGCATAGATTCGGACATGCAGTATTCTTTTGTGGTGATTATATGCTCGGGTATGGGTGCGAGGGGTCCCAGTGGGGGTGTGGATGACTTTATTATAGCAATGTAATGTGTACTATACGTCATATATGACACAGCTGCAATTTGCCGCGGCTACGCAGCGGAATTTGCGGGCACGAGCAGACAAAGCGTTGATGACCATGGACGCTGGGCGGTGGGAGAGTGGAGGAGCGGATGCTGTATTGAATGAGGCCAGGCACAGAGAAGTGTGTTGGCGAGCCAGTTCGGCTGGAGATGCCGAGGAGCGGGTGGCTCAACTGGCGGGGATCGACGAGCAGAATTGCAAGGCAACGGGATGTGCCTCATGGACAAGCATCCCCTTGTCCCTCCACCCTTTTTCTGGACCGACGACCTCGCAGTCAACTCCCTTGAACGTGTGTCCACTGCACAGCGTATAATAATAGGCCCAGTTATATTATTATCCTACTCTCTCGGACACGGACACGGCAACTAAGCTTCACTAGTTCCCTCATATTCAAAACGTCCTTTCTCCTCTTGCTCTCCTACCAGACAACAGCCAGACGCTGCAGTCACATCAAGAACTTCCCTTCCATTCTAGCACTACCTCGGATTACCTAAAGCCCTCAAGAACCACTCACTGATCGACCTCCCAATCAGCACGGGAAGCGCATCACCGCAATGTACGCTGCCGCCTCCCAATCTCAGTCCCGGCCCAATTCCTTCTTCTCCCCCGACGACCAACTACAACCAGATCCATACGGCATCAACAATGACGACCCGCTCCCGCCCCCACGTCGCCCCCGCCAATCACGCTCCATCCACAACTCCCCGTCCCCACGCATGTCCCAGCCTGCCCAGTTTGAGCAGTACCCTCCAGAACAACATCAGCAGTATTACCAAGATGGCGGCCCCGACCCAGGGCAGATGATGCCAGGCCAGCAGCACCTCGGCAACGGTGACGCCGACGACTTCTACGGGCAGCCCCAGCCGGGCCCGATGATGAACGGCGCTGGCGTCGGCAGCGGCTACGGTGTCGGCCCAGGCGGCCCCATGCAGCATCCCGGCTCGGGTCCGCAATCCATGCGCGCCCCATCACCGCCCATGTCCTCCCAAGCCCACTCCCAAGCCTCAGGCGGGGGCGCCGCCGCCGCCGCCAACCTCGCTGCGTCCTTGTCCGGCGGCGCCCTGCTCGACCACTCGCACCTGCGCCCGGGCAACCAGGCCTCGCTGCTCAGCTACGAGCGCACGCTCGAGCTCTACCGCGCGAACGCGAAGAAGACGCAGGACCCGGACCTGCAGTTCGAGTTCGCCGTCTTCATGATCGACGCGTCCAAGTCCTTCCCCATCCCCGCCCCGACGGCGGGCAACGTCATGGACATCGAGAAGGCGATCGAGAAGCGCGAGAACCTCGTGCACGAGGCGCTCGCCCTGCTGAAGCGCCTCGCGGACAGAGGCCACCCGAGCTCGCAGTACTTTCTCGCGGACTGCTACGCGAACGGGCTCGGCACGCGCAAGGGCAAGCAGGACTTTGACAGCGCCTACCCGCTGTTTGTGCTTGCAGCGAAGCACGGCCACCCCGATGCGGCGTACCGCGCGGGCACGTGCTGCGAGAACGGCTGGGGGTGCAGGAGGGAGAGCGCCAAGGCGCTGCAGTTCTTCCGCAAGGCAGCCGCGGCGCTGCACCCGGGCGCGATGTACCGTCTCGGCATCGCGGAGCTCAACGGCGAGCTCGGGCTCTCGCGCCGCCCGCGCGAGGGCGTCAAGTGGCTGAAGCGCGCGGCGGAGCATGCGACGGCCGAGTTCCCACAAGCGCTGCATGAGCTCGCGCTGCTGCATGAGCGCGGGGTGGACAATGTTGTGTTTGTCGATGTGGAGTATGCGGTGGAGCTGCTTGCGCAGGCGAGCGAGCTTGGGTATGCGCCGAGTGCGTATAGGCTCGGCGAGTGCTATGAGTATGGCAAGATGGGGTGTCCGCAAGATCCGGCGCTGAGTATACATTACTACGTGCGTCCTCTCCCTTTCTTACGCTCTGTGGCCTGCTGATAGTGGATGGCGGGGGCAGAACATCGCAGCGCAGCAGAACCACCGGGACGCATGCTTCGCGCTCACCGCGTGGTACCTCGTCGGCTCGCCCGGCGTCCTCCCGCAGAGCGACACGGAGGCGTATCTGTGGGCAAAGCGCGCCGCAGACGCGGGGCTCGCAAAGGCGATGTACGCCGTCGGGTACTTTCTCGAGGTCGGCATCGGCACGCCGCCGAATCATTCCGAGTGCGTCCTTTCCCTCCGCGTGCACACCGGGGAGGGTTTTTGCTTTTTTGCTTTTTCTGGGTTGGCTGACGCGGACGGTGATGGCGTACAGGTCGACGCAGTACTACAAGCGCGCGGCGGAGCAGGGCGACAAGCGTGCGATGCAGCGGCTCAAGAGCGCGACGGGCGCGCCGATGCCGCATCCTGGCGGGCCTGGCTCTGTCATCTCGCGCGAGCAGACGGCGGGCGGCGAGGCGGGCGGGAAGCATAACAAGGACTGCGTTGTTATGTGAGGCGCGCGACGGCTAGGTGACACTGACCGAAACAGATCTCTTTGCTTCCTCATGCTGGCCAGATCTGCCGCCCGCCCGCCCTATTCCTTTTCTCTCATTCTCTCTTTTGCCCGCCGTTCCTATGCACCTCCAGACGAGACCTAATTTATCTACGTATGCACCCCCGCTTACCTCCATACCCCCTCCTCCTCCTCCTCCTTCCTCCTTTCATTCTCATCCACGGCTCCTGCTCTATGTCAAGTCACACGGACCAAAGAACTTCTATACGGCAATAGTGAAATTCGACCTTGAAACGCATGTAATTTAATGCTTCGTAGTCATCCCGGATTTCTATAGCTCTGCAGGTCGTTTTCTTTTCTTTACATTCTTGATCTCCTTTTTACGTACTAAGTACTAGGTACTAATTCACAGCTGTTTTCAACTTTGGATCTTGGTCCTCGCACTTCTATTCGTATTGTAGTGTGCTGACGGCATAGATTGATTGATTGCTGCTGCTGCTGCTGCTGCTGCTGCTGCTGCTGCTGCTGCTGTCAGTGACCATACCGATGACGTCCGACTCGGAAAGCCTGGGTGGTACAAAGCTACAGTACTGCATATGCATGCGACGGTTTTCTGCTTCTGCTTCAGACAGCTATTATACGTGGTATTTTGTTCTGTTCTCGTGGTCGAGGTTCTCCATCTCAATTACGAGGACATTACAAACCACCAACTTGAACGTATATATATAGTCGGACTACGACTGCTAGAGTTCGGACTCGGATGCGCGTCTGATAATTGACATTACCTACTTTCATTACAGTAGCACTTTAAGAGTTCTTTCACGATTCAACGCTGTTGTACGTAGTTAATATTACGGCAAACCCAATTTCCTTCAATCCAAATTCTCAATCTTGCCGACTAACCCAGTGCACTCACTAGTGCCATCTCCGAGCCAACCTTAGGTCCTTCGATTTCTCGCACACGCTGGCGCCCTCCCATCGTCCCACAGGAGCAGCAGACCTCTACGCGCTCCTGCGCGTCCCGCCCTCTGCGACGCCCGTCGAGCTCAAGGCAGCGTACCACCGCGAGCTGCTCGCGTCCCATCCGGACAAGCGGCGCCAGCCTTTCTCCCCCTCCCCCTCCCCCTCCCCCTCTCTTCATACTCCGAACTCCAGTGCCGGCTCTACGCCGCCCGAGGATGTGGACATCGCGCGCCTCAAAGACGCGTACGCGACACTGTCGCACCCCGCCTCGCGCACTGCGTACGATCGTGCCCTGAGAGCCGCAAGTGCTGTATCAGGGCGGAGCGGGCCGAGGCCCGCGCAGGTTGTCTCGCTCGAGGAGTTCGCCGAGGTGCTCTGCAAGGAAGTCGAGGAAGAAGGGGGCGGAGAAGGGGAGGGTGGGGTGTGGATGCATGGGTGCAGGTGTGGGGGCGCGTACAGGATCACGCAGGGCGAGATGGAGCGGGATGTGCATCTCGTTGCGTGCGGGAGCTGTTCTGAGGTTGTGTGGGTTGGGTATGAGGTCGCTGATGAAGAAGGTGAAGACGATGATGAGCAATAATCGCTTCAAGTACTTGGGCGGGACAGCGACTGAGGCTCAAGTTGAACAGATCTGATGCATTGCTGAAGGTATTCAAGAGTAAAGCTAAATATCCGCCAATAACTCAACGCGAGATCTTAGGTTCTGTGCAGGCCCCCTTCAGTCAGTCTCCATCATGTCCTCACTCCTCGCTGTTCTGCTTCGACTTTCGCGATGCTGAGATCGCCCTGAACTATCTTCCTCTTCCCTCTCCTCCTGCTGTCTGTCCTCATGCCACCTCTTCACGACCACCGACCGCAGTTCGCGCGCAAGTGCGATACTGACCTGCCACGGGACCGCGTTACCGATCTGACGGTGCATCTACGCGTAAAGTTAGCCGATCCTCAGGTATTGTCCATTGTACAATATGGCGAGAAGACACGCACTGTAAGGATACGATCCGCCCCAGCATAAAACACAAAGTGGTCCGGAAACCCCTGGCTCCTCGCTAGCTCGCGGACGGTCACCATGCGCTTGCACTTCGAACCACCACACAATCAGCACCACCCAGCAAGGCACTCAAACGACATACCCAAGGATTCAACACCTTGCACTGCTTCGCCGTCGGATCCACATTCGTCACCGTCGTCTGGAACCACTTGTCCTGATCAATCCTCCCGTACATCCCCGCGCGGAAGCCGCCCCGCGCGACGGCCGACGACGGGTTCGCGAACTGCCACTCCCACAGCTCGCGCGGGATGCTGCGGTAGTCCGCGCCGGCCTGCATCGGCACGCTCATCACGCGCGCGACCTTGGTGGGCTCGTACGTGCGCGTGTACTGCTGGATGTCGGTGCTCGGCCGGCTGCGCGCCCACGCCTGGAAGGTGTTGCGCGGCTCGGACTCGTAGCCCACGGTGGCGCTGGGGCCTTGGTATCCGCAGAACGCGCGCTCGTTGTCGCAGACTACGGATGGGAGCTGGAGAGCGTTGTTGTTTCCGTTGGCTTGGGGGTGGGCGGGGTTGGGTTTTCTCCTAGGAGAATCATTTAGTTTCTAGGACCATGATTCCGTGGAAACTGAGATGGGACGTACCAGTCGAATCGTTTGAGGTCCCCAATAGCGTCTTCAACTGTAACAAATCGATGCGGCGCTGTGCCTTGGACCGCTAAAATGGGATGGACATCGCGCCCGCCAGGGAGATGAATGACGAGGGCGTCTTCAAGCGGGAAATCATGGGATGGTTGTGGGAGATCGGGGAGGGGCAGTCCACGACGCGCTCCGACGAGGAAGAAACGTACGCGTCCCTGCGGCGTTCCGTAGTGGGCAGCCTGTAAGACTGCGAAGCGGCATTGGTAGCTAGCGACACCATGTTAACGTTGAATTGAGGTTTACACTTTAAAGATGTTACATACTCCATTTCCGTCAGAGCTCTTATCAAGAACTTAAGGCCGCCCATCTCGATTCCTCCGGTAATGGTATGTCGGTTTTTTTGTCGTGCACGAAGACGGAACGAGAGGAAGCCGCGAACGTTCTCGAACATGATATACTTGGGCTTGATATAGTCGACCCATGAAAGCAGGTTCAGCATGAGATATGTTTTGCTGTCTGTCGTGCGCTGATACATGTTCATCCGAGAATGTGGTTGACTGGCAAATGAATGCACGTAAATTATTCAACGAAACAAATTTATGGTAAAGACAGTATGCATACCAAGGAAAACCAGCCACGATACAGTCAATCTCGTCCGGCAAAGGTGGAGGTGGCAGGGGTGCATCCTCGATGGACTTGAGCTCATCCACAGGAATCCCCTCGTGTTTCTTGATCGACTGCTTGAGGATGAGATTTGCGCACTGGTTGTACACCTTGACATCCCTCGCCGCGTTGCGCCTGAGGTCATGTTAAATTGGGAAAATGAAGAGGAAAATAAACCATGTTGGGGTACGCACTTCAGCGTCTTCGCAGCGCTCGGAGAAATCTCGATCGCATGCGTGACCTTTACCACGCCCGTCTCCTCCATGGCCATCCCAAACGCGCCGACGCCCGCGAATGGATCCAGCGTGCGCAGGGGCTTGCCCTCTGCCAGGAACCTATCTAGTGCTCTCGACTCGTTCCGGTCCTTCGGCACACAGTCCTTGCACACAGTCACCTCGTCCTCGCGCAGCGCGCGGCGCTGCCACCACACCGCGTTGAGCGACGCGAAGTAAAACTTGGCGAAAAAGTGCCGGGGCGACTCGGCGAGCCATTTTTGCACGTCAAAGTCGTGGAACGGGGGTACGATGACATGACATAGGCCGCCAAGCCGGTGTATGGGGACGGTTGTTCGTGTGTCGGTTGCGAATAGATGACGCTATAATGGAACAACATATTCTGTCAATCATACATTGAGATAATTTCCACAAAAAATAATACCTCGTCCTGAAGCTCCGTCTCCATCCCGAGTCTATCAACACGGCCGTACAACTTGACTGCGACATGGGCCTCGACATCGCCATCTCGAGGTCTCGTTGGAAAGCGAATTTCCACAATATGTCCAATGTGGCAGGGTCCTGAATCGGCTTTGATCATAGCAAAGTCATCAATATGATAGTCGACTCCTTGCCAGGACACGCCCCGGTCTATCCGCTGGGCATGGCGGCTAATGTCGTCCTTCTCAATAATCTTACAGACTGGACAATTGTCTGGCGGATTCTCCGCGCGCACTTCTTCCTCGAGCTTGACGTCGATGTCTTGATATGAGCCAGTGTTCGCATCATATTTAAACCTACGCCATTAATGAGGAAACAGTGATTATGTAAGAATGAGGGATGAAGCAGACCTGTAGAAATAATCACGGTAATTCTTCCGTGGAGGTTTCTCTCCCAGTGGGACAAAGTGGGCATTGACTATGCCTACGAGGACAGAAAGCTTCACGGTGCTACACGTGTCTGTCATGAAGAGCTCTTGAGGATCGTTAATCTCGCGCATCGCCGTCTTGGAGCTGTGCTCGAACCAGTGGACGTGCATCGTCTCGTTCTCTTGGATGCGTATGATTTTGGCGAACCTTGCATAACATAAATTTAGCCACAAAGCATAATATGCTAACAAAGGCTTACCAAAAGTAGTCCGAAAGCTGGTCCTCGCGGGCAGCCTGATCAGGTTGGGGTAGCTCTGGCGGCCTCCTGCCGTCCGTGGAACCAGAAGCGAGCACTACAGTGTCTCCAACCTGTGCTTTGATATTCAACACCTCATTCAAACTTGACGAGTTAATCTAGTCTTACCGAATATTCTATACCGTCAACCATCACGCATTTCAAGAACTGCGAGCGGGGCCGAACCCGATTCCTCCCATCGACGCGAATGCGTCTGTGTCCATGTTGAGCGCGTCCCAAGAATGACTCAAGCCGAAGACGTAATTGTCCCTGGTCCGCTTCTGGCTCCTGTTTAGGCCTAGTGCCCACGACCTGGAGAGTTTCTCCTCGAAAATACCCCTTCGCTAACTCTGCAATGGTCGGAGTAACGTGGGTCGGCTGTTGCGATTCTGGGCGAAGGACGGCATTGTCCAGGTTACCTATCAGGGGCTGGGGAACTCTGAGTCTTATATGTTGCTTCGGAGGAGCGATGAAGGCCAGCTGCAGCGGAGGAGGGCCGGCCTGATTGAGTAGCTCACGTATCAGCCGCGAGTCGCGCAGGCGGTCTGCGTCATTCAGTGTCTCTAGAGTTGCACGTAAGCGGTTGACCTGATGGCGTTTAGCTCAGAGTTGGCAAGCCTGTCGCTCTGGTTTTTGCCAACGAATTCTTACATTCTCCGAGTTTCGAATATCGTTCTGGTCGACTACCTTGCCAACTATGTCGATGCCATCGATATTTTCCAAAAACTTTGTATATGACAGAGTTGGGTCGACATGGGCTGTCGAGATGACCAGCTGCTGGATTCGAAGCGGCCTGTAGAAGTTGCGGTAGTACCGACGGTACCTGTTCGACGGACTCGATAGTTCGTACCAGCTGTGCTCGGTTCTGATGTACAGCGGTCTTCAACCTTGGAGGTCAGAGAAACCCAGATACGTATAGATACGTTGTGCACGCACTTGTTTCGATCTGTGAAGTCTATCTCCCAATCCAAGATCTCGTCGAGACGAAGCTCCTGTTCAGTGGGCTTCTCTTCGTTGTCCAGGTCATCGTCCATAGCCTCATCCTCCTCACTCTCAATGCACGGTAGAACAATGCCGGCACCTCGTACGGTCATACCCGGTTTCTTGACGTTTTCCAAGTCAACCAACAGGTCACCCCTGCCGGTGTCAAAGAACGCAAAACGCGTCAGCACGCGTACAGGTCGCGTGTTATCTCCTGGGACTGCCTCAAGTTCGAATTCGAGTTGTAGGTCAGCGGTCTCTTCGAGCGCTATACCATGAGGCTCATAGTATTTATCTGAAAGTACATCATATGGAAAGTTGTGGCGCCGAGTTCCGGTTGCTACTGACCTCTCGCGGGTGCTTCCTCGACCGTACGGCGCCTTTGATTCTAAGAGGTACGTCACGCAAAGTGGGCGCTCACGAGGAAGAAACAACGCACCCTGCTATCAGCTATAGGACTCGCATCTCTCCGTCGTGGCCTTCCCGTTTGTGCGTCCAGTTCACTGTTGAGCTCGTCCCGAGGTTCATCTGGGAAGCTGAGTTCGAAAGCCGTCGGCCTTCGTCTGGGAGGCATCCACTGGTCTCTTCAAGCGCTGAACGGTGTCTTAGTAGAGATAGGGCGCAGACGCCAACTGGCCGAAGACGATGACAAAGGGGTCAACACCCGAAAGCGTCGTTATCAACATGCTCGGGGGCGCGTGACAAGAGCAGGCATATGATTTGATCACACCGAACGCGTCCGCGTCCGCATCAACATCACTCAAGGAGTCGTCCTTGATCGGACCACGAGCTTCTGCTGTCTGCGGCCCCGCAATGACACGTTTCGCGTCTTGAACTCAAAACTAGACTAAGAAAAATGACAAAAACTGTGTGCGTTAGGTACCGCTTCGTGTATATGGTATGATACAGTATAAGCATCTCTATAGTAACAGAACTAAGCCATGCTTTTATCAAACCCTGCGTGTATTACGGGTCGTGAGGATACATGTATATGAAGACTTCTCTCTCGCGCTTTCTCTTTACAAAGTACATCGTGTGTCAGTAAACAAGTCGAGTCAATCGGTTCGGATGAAAGCGTCAGCGGACATAAAGGAATGATGGAACAAGAATCACCATAGGATCCTCAGCGGTACAAGGTGCACGGGAGAAAGGTAGGGATAAGAAATGAAAGTGTCGACGCGTAGGATAATTAACCGTAAACGACGATTACTTGGCGGATGCGATGGCAGCAGCCGCTTGAGCGGTTTCTGGTCCGGCCAATGCGCCCTCGGGTATCTGGCCAGCGACGGTCGTGTCGCCAACTTGGTGGAAATCTACCAAAAAAATTTAAGAGCATTTTCTTTAAGACGATAGATTGATGAGTGCCACATACCGAGGATTTCGCTATACATCATCACCTTCCAGGTGTCAACTGGAAGATCAGCATCGTTGAAGCTCCAGTCAAATTGCTCCGCAGCAACAGGCTCATCGGTTGGGTCGTGGTAAGGTGCGACATATTCATGAGCTAATGACTCAGTCGCGTCTATGCGCTTACGAGGATCAAAGACAAGCATTTTCTCAAGAAGGTCAAGAGCTAAAGCCCGCATCAAAATTATAGCTACGTAGCCAATATTTGTATTCCTCACCGTCAGGGTCCGTCGTCCGGAGCTTTTGGCTGAAGGGTACACGTTCGCGTTTTGGCAAGCTTTGAACAAAGCGAAGGGTCTATAGAAAGCGGCTTGAGATATCCTCCTGATTCAATACTGTCATACTCACATTCTCGCTAGCAATGGTTTCAATAACATCGTCAGGTGGTGTACCGAGTAACTCCGTGATGATAGAGAACTGGTTAACGTCTATGATATATGTTCAGTAATCTTCAAAGCACGTACTTTAATAGTGCGACTTACGGTCTTTGCCAGGGAAAAGTGGTTTTCCTTCCAGCATCTCGGCGAATATACAACCCGTGCTCCAGATATCGACCGCGACATCGTACTTTTGCCATGTCAACATGATCTCTGGTGCACGATAGTATCGTGTCGAGACATAACCAGTCATCTGAGGATCTTGAATACGAGCAAGCCCGAAATCGCAGATCTAAGAATTGCATGTCATGTGTCATTGATAGAAGCACATAAGGAGATGCACTTTTTACTTACCTTCAAATCACAGTTCTCATTGACGAGAATATTGCTGGGTTTCTTGACCATACTTAAGTCCCATATTAATCAGGCCCCTGAAACACTCACAAGGTCACGGTGAACAACACCGGCGGAATGTACGTATTTTAATCCCCGCTGCAATGCGTGTTAGTCCGTAACAATGAGCGTGAGCCCAGATATGTGCGCACCAGAATCTGGTAGAGGAAGTACTGGATAAACTGTTTCTCCAGCGGTCGCGAGGTCAGAAGGCGGTGAAGGTCCGTTCCAAGCAACTCGGTCACGAAGTACCTGTCAAAACCATCAGCCATCGGCAGCCGACTCGACAAGGACGCCACTCACAAATCTTCCAGAGGGGAGATAAACACGTCGCTCAAACTAATGATCTAGAACAGAGAAAAGGAGTTAAAAATTAGTTTCGGGTGAGGGATTCTTTGCCATGTGAGCTACATACGTTCTCGTGCTGGATGTGCTTGAGAAGCTTCAGTTCACGATACGTTCGTTTGCTGAGAACGGGGGTGCTGAAGGGCTTCATGATCTTCTTAACCGCAACGGAGGAACCGGTAAGCTGGTCCTTGGCTGAGCTATCGTTTGTTGAAAATGGTCAGATCTCTTCTCGAGGCGATAGTCGCGTACCAAACAAGACCGAAGGCACCTTGGAAGCGGCGTTAGTCTTCTGAAAAGATACAACAAGGGCAGGAGAAAGAGCGCACCCATTCCTACTGGTTGTAGATCGACATAGCGAGTTGTGACCTGAACAAACGATCGCTCGTAAATCAAGGATCCCCCCAAGGCCAGTCAAGATGTTATGCCTACCTCGAAGGAGGTGCCGAAGATGCTGAGTTTCACGAAAGACATCGCACGCTTCTCGTCAATGCAGGACCTTTCAGAGATGGAAGATAAGGGAGAGACTAGAAGGTGCCCTGGCGGGATGAGGGTGGTTGGGTAGCGCGAGCTCGGTGGAAGAGATTCAGATAACCCTAAGCCGGGGGTGTTGGGGCGGGTGTTTGAATTGATCGGTACCACCAAATCAGGAATTTAATCTAACCCTAGGCTAAGGTCCGGATTCGCATTTGAACTTCAAAAACCTGACATGAGCTTCAGGGGTCCCAGAAGCCGTAGACAGCTCCGCAGTGCCTATCAGAAACTGCGCACGAAGATGGACGAAGCATCCATTTCTCTTCAAAAGCCTTTCCTTTTTCTGTGATTTAGCGCTGTACGGAAATACATTGGACTAAAGCAGTGATCGAGGTCTCACCTGACCGCCACCGGCGGATTCCTCCAAGAAATTTTCTGTAATGGACAAGGCAAAAGGTGTCGGCGACCTCCTGGTCAAAGGGAAATGATCGGTCGTGGCTGTGGCCGAGTGACACGGTCTAGACTTGCCCTGGCTCGCTTTGCTACGGCGTTGACGCCATCTCGAGACTCGAACAGCAGCAACCTTCGAGGGGATCTCATTTCGGCTTTGTTTCGGCTGTTGCCAGCTGCCACGGAGACTTCCGAGCGTGGCAAATATGAGCTCAGCAGCAATGAGTAAAGATGTCAGGCCTCCGACGCGTGGCTGTCGGCGTCCACGAACACGCTCGGGCACCGCGTTACTTTTCTCAGGCGTCACATAAGCAGGCGCGTAAGTACATCTGGAGAAATACGGAAGGGCAACTCGTCTCTTACTCACGCAACCACAACGCTACAGCGCTTGTGTTGTCTTGACTGGCCAACTGAACTCAAATAGCTTATATTCGACATGTCTTTCATCCGCGGCGCGGTGACGGCGAGAACCCTGGTGTGCACACACGTCTAGGTTTGCGATTCGCAAAGTGCTGACTATTATTGCCCTTGTTATAGGCCCGGGGCGTCCGATTCAACTCGAGTCAAGCTGCTCCTCAAAAGTCAAATTCAAACCTTGCTCTATACTTGACCGGTGCAGGCGCCCTTGGCCTCGGGGCATATGCATACACCAGCTTTGGCGGTGAGAGCGCAGCGCCCAAGGCTGCCGTCCAGGAGAAGAGCCCGCTTGACCCCAAGAACTGGGTTAACTTCAAGCTCAAAAAGGTCGAGCCTTACAACCACAATACTGCTAAGTTAGTAAATTGATTCCGTTGATTTGCGCCGCAGTCACACTGATGACGTCCCGTTTCTCGCAGGTTTGTCTTGGAGCTGCCTGATAACCAGGCGTCGTTGATGCCCATTACGTCTTGCGTCTACCTGAGGGCAGCGAATCCCGATGACCTTGTAGACGACAAAGGAAAGCCAGTTATTCGGCCGTATACACCCATCTCTACCTCCGATGCAAAGGGAGAATTCATCTTCCTGATCAAGAAGTATGATACCGGCGTCGCTTCCAAGTACATTCACACCTTAAAGGAGGGCGATTCGCTTGCAGTCAAGGGACCTATTCCTAAGCTCGCATGGAAGAGTGAGTTGCGCGAGTGTTGAGTGCGATTCGCTGCTGGTTGCTGATAAATGAATCAGCGAATGAGTTCGAGCAGGTTGGCATGGTCGCTGGTGGGAGTGGCATGTAAGTCATTCAATAGGACACTTCGTTCGCTTGTGCTAAGATGCGTACAGCACCCCAATGTACCAGCTATTGGTTCATGCCCTCCGCGACAAGGAGAACAAGACCAAGTTCAAGCTTATCTATGCTAATGTGTCCGAGGGTGACATCCTCCTCAAGCAGGAGTTCGCAGATCTCAAGAAGAAATACCCCGACAACTTCGACGTTATCTATACCTTGGATAAGCCCAGCAAAGGATGGACTGGTGAGTCGCACTCTCAGCGAGGTACTCCGTTAGTAAACATTCACTTACGGTAACTGCTCAGGTCCCACTGGCTACGTAAACGCTGAGCTCATCAAGAAGCACTTGGCCTCTCCTGACCTCAAGGAGAAGGTCAAGGTTTTTGTCTGTGGTAAGTAACGGACTAGTGCGCGGTTATCATCAGCACTTACGAGTATGGCTACTTTAGGTCCTCCGCCGCAGATGGAGGCCCTCGCTGGTGACAAGGCTGGCCGTGACCAGGGCGAGTTCAAGGGAATCTTGAAGCAGATGGGCTATACCCAGGAGCAGGTTAGTTTGCTCGTTCATTCTGCGACACGGACTTATGCTCACCAATATCGTAGGTCTTCAAATTCTAGACGGCTTGGTCGGTGGTAGAACACCCATAGTAGTGTGCTGTAGTTACCCTTTGACACACGAACAGGAAGCTTTGTATTATTCTTTGCGGCTCCCGTTCATGTAAGAAAAAGCCAGAAGCATGATTTACAACAGTTTTACAACGTAAAATACGCTGCGCTAAACAAAGTCACGTTGGCAGCCATAAATTGATAGCGCCCGCGGAGGTGGACTCGTGTGTGGAACGTGACAGTGACACGAACGTTTTGGCGCTTGCACTTGCCCTCGTCATCGCCAACTGACGCGTCCAGGACTTAAATCACTTTCGCTATATCACAGGCGTAGCTTAGATGACATTGGGTGAATGATCTTATTCTTACTGTTCGCAAACAGTTTGTGCAGATTCTTGGTCGAATCAACGATGTGCTAAGTCCTTGCCCTTGAACTGCGCAGATCGTAACCCCAATTGAACGCATTCAAAGTCACCTCTACGTTATATTAACGACTCTATATCCGACGTCGACACATGCCCTCTGGTCCGCCTATAACGCCACCAACTTCTTCTGGTCCCCCGCCTTCGAGTACCACAGGTCCGGTCGAGCCGGCGAGCTTCTATGCCACTGGCTCCGGACATCCTCCGCCCCTCCCTTCTCGTCCCAAGAATCAGAACCTGGGATCGCAGCACACGAAGATCGCGTCCATCTCAACGCCTCCTCCCACATACCACGACCTAGACCATAGCTCGTTCCGCGAACCGCAGCTCGTTGAAGAAGCCCTCATCGGCGACGATCAAATTCCAGACCTCATCCCACCAGACAACACTTCCTCCTGGGCGGGCTCATACCACACGCGCGGACGCACGATGGATCGAGGGAACGCGACGGATAACACGGGGTGGAGCGGCGGCGGCGGCAGCGGCGAGGCATGGGAGACGGGCCCTACGCCCTGGGATGGCTCATGGGGCGGCAGCAACACATACGGCGCCTCGGGGTGGGGTTCCACCGTCGCGCCCGTGACAGATATCGACGGGCGGGATAAAGACGAGGAGGAGAATTGGTGGGACCCAGCCGTGCGCGAGCAGCACAGGAGGCCAGGACCGGGTATCCTGCCCCCGCGGGTGGCAGAGTACTTGCATGATCCTGAGCATTCGCTCTTCTCTGTGAGCATCACGCCTCCGGATCTCAAGCCTAAGCCTGCGCAGGACACGGCCGAAACATCGACTTCGAACCGTTCGGCGGGGGCTAACCCTCCACCCTCCAATGACGATCTCATATATGCCATCCCGCACCCAAATGCGTACTACTGCCGGAGAGACAATGGCTGGGTCCTACTCCAATGGAAATCCTCATCTATCCTTCCTCCACTCGCCAAGTCCTTCAAACCGGAAAATTACAATCCATTCCCTGACCAAGAACGCCGCAAGCGCACGACGTCTTGCCTAGGAGAGCAACCGTTCGGACAGATGAACAAGACCCACCATTTCCATCGCTACGAAAAGGCTGTCGACGCCAAGATGCTCAACCCACCTTTCTCCAGAACTGGCTGGGAAGGTATCACGCAGTCCGCTTCGTCTTCTGCTTCGGGCACACCTAGCTCAGGACCGTCTGCTACACCCGCCGATGAGGCCAACATGGACGAGGATCCAAAGCCAGAAGAGGAGGGTGACTTGTTAGATCTTTACGTCTGCTGTCAGTGTTCGCTGTATTGTGTGGTTTCGGGTGTCATTCCAGGTGTCGCGGCTTCCAAGTACGTCGACGAATACTCCAGAGATCGGTTCAGCAATCCCGCGGTTGGCAAGAACCCCCAAGAAAGTGTGATAGCAGGATGGGAGACATTCCTCACGTGCGTATATGCGTCTCTGCTGTGCTCAAAATGTTGATGGTCGTCCTTTTAGCATCGTTGAAAACAGATTATGGAAGAACGAGGTGCGGCCCTTGCCCGTCCACCGCAAGACGTTCCAAGCCAAGATTGGTTGGTCGGATACTGTGTGAGGCATACTTTACGTAGACGAACGCTGCGCTCATTCAGTTGTATCAGCCGCGTCATGTTTGAGGCAATAGGGTTCGTCCTGAAGGAAACGGAGGGCCCAGGTGATACCCGGGAAATGTCGCTCAACCCACCGACAACAGACATCGAGACGGCAGAAGGCAGGCGGAACCGCGCGAGAATGCTTCGCTTCTGGGTAGAGTTGGGCGCGTGGGTGGCAGACTATCATAAACGCTTCTGTGAGTACTTACATTTACATACATTATCATCGATTGATTTCAGGCAGCTATTAATTTGAAGGAGTACAAGGCGCACTCGATGTGGATCAAGATCGAGAGTGCACGCGAGATGTACCAGACTGGTATCGGTGCTCATCCAGATCAATGTCCGTATCTTTTATTGGTGCTTTCCCCGTCACTAAATTATTGGATACAGTGGCACGAGCACTACCTCCCACTTCGCTGACTTATGGACCAATCGAGCACTCTTGGGAGAGTTTAGGGATGACGGCCACTTCTTATTCCTGGGGTACGCATTCTCTAGCCGTCTATAATCCATTTTACGACTGGGTGACTGACTTCCGTTCAGAACTTCTCAATTTCGCATACATGGCTCAATGTCGGTGCGATCCCAAGAACACGCCCATATATTTCTCGCATTTTTATGGCATCGTCCGGACCATGCAAGATCGTGGCGACATCCCGCCTCAGGAACTTCAAAACCTTGTCATGGAAGAACGCGGGCGCGGGCGTTACACAGACGAGGACTGCAACCGAGCAGCTGAAGCACTCGGATTTGGCCCAGAAGGCCCTTTGCGAGTCGAGCTGGACAACGATGTGCCGGAGGAGTTTATCGCGGACGCCTGGCGAGATGCGGTTCGCCGTGCGTGGAGAGACCCAGAAAACTGCTCTCAGCTGCAGAGGGACGCGAACGACGCCTTCCGAATTATCGCAGAGGCACGGGAGAGCGCGAAGTTGCGAACACTTTGGGCGGAGTCATCTCGTAATATCATGGATCCATCAAGAGCGTATACTGTCCTTGAGGTTCCCACCGACGTAGAGGATTCTATGCTTCTAACAGTTTATTGCATGCGGGTGAGTGCACATTTATTGCGTGAAGCAGCAGTGCCATGATAGTTTTGTAGGTGGAGGAGCAGCCATCGCAGTCAGATCGCTGGCGAGAGGCTCTTAATGCCATCGCGGAAGTCCGAGACAGTGCTAGACTTAGACAATTCTTGGAGACTGGTCAAGATCGTAAGTTTTTCTGTCTGCCTTTCTCATATCTTTTTTTGAAGAAATTTTCAGCCGGCGACGTGGTGATGTCTGCGAGACCAGAGCTTCCTCGTGGTCTTAATCAACTGGGAAATACCTGTTACCTTAACTCATTATTACAGGTAAGACACTGGCGAATTCAAATTTCCTTTGCTGATGCACTCGTTTAGTATTTCTATACCATCAAGGATTTACGAGAGACAATTGCGCCATTGGCAAATACCGACATCAAAACCATTGAGGAAGAGAAATTTTCTGACGATGACCTCAAACGCCACCGAGTTGGCGGCCGACTTGTTACCCGGCGCGAAATTCTTCGTTCCAAGAAATGTATTTTCACTATTTCGCTCTCCCCCTGCTGGATGTTGATGAAATTTGCCATAGTCGTCAGATACCTGGCTGATCTGTTTTGGCAGCTGGAATATTGCGAGCTCGCATCAGTAACGCCTGCTGAGGAGCTGGCGCGGCTAGCGCTGGTCACCTCGCGAGACGAAGAAGACGACGAAGCAGATCGCGGAGGTACGGATGCATCCAACGATACAGACGCTACCTTGGTTGAGGATGGCCCCGCATCAGTCCAGCCACCGGCAGCATTGTCGCGCCGCGACTCCATCCTGGGCAAACGCTCCCGGGACGAGGTGGCAATGGACGTTGACAGCTCTAACTCAAGCAAGCCATCAACGTCCACGTCAACGGCGGAGCAAGTCGAATCACCGCGTAGGTCTAAATTTCCTCGATTGCGTGGTGAAGCCAATGCTGGACTTTCGGCAGCGAACACGGCGAAGACTGCTACGGCGGAGACACAAGACGTGGAGATGCAAACACAACAAGCAGAGGTGCCAAAACCGCCGCCACTTCCTGCACGGAAATCGCAAGTGGCTTCGGAGTCCGTTATGATGTTTGGTAGGTTATGTATTGTCAATTGGGGATTTTCGGAGTGAACAGTTGCATAGGGAAACAGCACGACGTCTCGGAGTGCATGGATAACTGCCTGTTCCAAATTGAGATTGCGCTACTGAAGTTTGACGGGATGAGCGATCAAGAGGACAAGGGGAGTGTGGTTAAGAGGTAGGCTTGCCCGCTTCAATACATTTCAACGTGTAATCATACGTGTTTCAACAGGCTGTTCTTCGGCAAGATCAAACAACGCCTTAGCGCACTGTCCGAGGCTGATGTGAAGGCCAAGTCGGCTTCTATTCATGAAAAGGAGGACCTCTTCTCTCACCTCCCTGTCAACGTCGCGGAGCACAGTTTTGATATATACGACGGGCTTAGCGGATACTTTGACGATGTGGTCGAGTATGAAGGCAAGAAAAACCGTATGGAAGTTTCTCTTGTCGATCTTCCACCACTCCTGCAAATCCAGCTTCAGGTAAGTAGTCTCCTGCAATGTCGTGGATTTAAGAAATCAACTCTGTTTAGCGCGTACAATTCAATCGCGAGACTCTACAAGCGTACAAGTCACAGGCATACGTCAAGTTTGAGGACATGATCTATATGGATCGGTACCTTGACACTGCGAATGCCGAGAAGAAGGCGAAGGCGAAGGAAATTCAAAAGGAGCTGAATACCAAGCGCGAGCGATTGCGGACACTAACTCACGAGAAGGTCAGTAGCGCGTCAGATAAAGGCTTGCATTGTTAACCCGTTCTTCACCAATCTAGACGTCCTATGTCGAGTCGCTGAATAGCTCCCTCGATTTCCTTTCGAAGCAAGAAAGTCTCCCCATCCCAGACGTTGACGAGGAGTTGATTTCACAGCTCAATAGCGAACAAGATCATCTTAAAATCGAGATCGAAGAACTTCGGAAACAGATCACCAGCCTCAAGGACGACCTAGAACTTGTCTGGAGTGACGAGAAACAGGTTGCTTATGAACTGACGTCGGTGTTCATCCACCGTGGCTCTTCCCCTTCCTGGGGACACTATTTCTTCTATTCGCGGCATCTCCCAGAAAAGCCCGACGTCTGGTACAAGTACAACGACTCGAGTGTCTCGGAGGTGTCTAAGAATGAGGTATTTGCGGACACGACAGGATCGACCGCAAACCCTTATCTGGTAAGCTTCTCAGCACCTCTTTCATTCGTCCGCAACACTGACAGCTCTCGTAGCTTGTGTTTTCCCGAAAGGGCTCTGACGTTATTGACACTGTGAAGCGGACGGATCCCATGGCGCTTGTGATTGACGCTGCCGATTAATTTGCTTTCGACGTGTATTGCTCTTGTACTATCCGTGCTTTGTTATCCATGCATCTGCATATGACTCGAACCGGACTTTTGGAAGCTAGGTTCTGGCAAACATATGCATCGTAGTATATTACAACATTAAAATGTAAACCTGAATTCCCTCTCCAGTGACGTGATAATGTTAAGATGAGTGCTGGATTCAGATCAGCGTCTAAATACAAGACGATGAGACCAGTGTACGAGCACCATCTTAGGTATCTTGCTAATTCTTCTCGCTGTCAGGGTTCTACTGGCTCTCCTGCGGTGTAGAGTCACTTGTAGTCGACTCCTTCTGTGATCCTTCCTGCTCTTGCTGTTCCAGGGAAGCAAGAAGGGTATCCAGTGTCCCGATAACATCGTCGAGGCGACTCTCAACGCCTTCGGCTACTCCGTTCGCATCCTCCAGCCGCGACAACAGCTCAGCGAGATTCTCTACACCATCTCCGTCAAGTTCGCCGTTAGATAATAACGCTTGAAGCTGGTCAATATCCGACTGAAGTCTGGCTTGCAGTGGTGGCTGGGCAGAGGCGTTGTTGGTCGAGGAAGTGATCGATGGCATGATCGAAGATAGCCAATACCATTAACGGTTCGCGGACCGCAAGCGCGGATGACCGTGCCCAACAAGGAAAGGTCCAGATCATTGCTTCTAGCTACCTTCTCGGACGATCCTTCGTTCCACTCAGGGGCTAAAACAACAGTCTATCAGTTTGAAAACGCTGAAAACGCCCTGCTCACTACTTATTTTAAGTCCAACTTACAATACTTGATTTATCAAGCCAAAACCTGCCCATTCCTCTCTGTCACTGACAAGCTACGCGCGCATGAAGATCACATTCCATCAAGATGCACAATGCAAGCACAATGTTATATTTCTGTACAGATTAACTTCCTCCTTCCTCCTACAACCTTTCCGACCCAATGCCTGTTGTTCATGAGAAAGGCTAAGGATGACAAATGAATAAAAGACCTATTGCTACATGAAGAGCTATCTCACCTGGTAATCCCTTAACAAGCGCAGCCAGGGAAGTTGGGGCAGCAAGTGGCTGAAGCGCAACCACAGCCAGGGGGGTCCTCGCAGCACTGCATCGTGAGTTAGCTCAGCGACAACCTAGGCAAAATCCAGACAGCATCACGTACGTCCTGGCGCGAGATGAGACGGCCGTCCAAAGTGAGGACGGTGTCGGCCCTCCTGTCAAGGAAGGGTGAGGTGAGGGCGTCGCCCCGAAGGTTGACGATAGCCGGCTCGGCAGCCACGAGAGTGAAGAGTGCAGCGGTGAGGATGGCAGAGAAACGCATCTTTGCTGAGGAAAGGATGAGCGTTGGGGGCCTCCTTTTTATACGTTTCTCGAGTGGCCAGTCCAGTGCAGGTCACCTAGATGTCACCCCACCCAATGTCATGCTGTCCCGGTCACCCTTGGAGGCGTGACGTCTCGTATCCGCGTTGGAATGGGGCACCCACAGGGTAGCCTGACAGCCTCGTGGTGTAACACTGCAATCCAGGGAGGTTGGAGAAGCACGATCAGAGTTTTGATTGACAACCTGGAGCGTTGCGATCGCATGCTACTCTTTGTGGTGGAAAACTGTCATGTGCTATGCAATGAAGGAATGGTGTTCAATTCATCGGAACCAAGGTTTGTTACGCTACAACATACCAACCAGTGTACGGTGAGAGACGGCGAGTAGCTTGACATTGCAACTTGGATCTTGTGGCGAATAACAGGAATCCTCGCTGTATAATAGTATGTAAGCTGCGAACGGATCTCAACGCTCGACGGGCCTCTCTGTATGAATCCCAAACAGGCGCTCTTGATCAAAAGAGGCGGCGTTGCGGCCACAATGCTGGTAGGCATGCAAGACCGAGGATCACCGTCGACATTGTGCCCGAGGAGCACTCCCTCCAGGACAGGGTTGGGTGCTTATGACAAATAAGCCTGACATGACTATGTCCACTTCCTATTGTTTTGTCACCATTCGTTATTCATATACCGCTAAACCAGTGCAGGGGGAGCGTCATATGAATCGTCAGTACGTACATCATCGGACCGCAGTCGTTGAATGGGCGGTGTGGCCTCATCTCAAGCAAGGGAAGGCGGCGACTGCGTGAAGGGAGTGGAGGATTTCCTGGGAGATCCTAGTCTCGAACCAGACGCTCTTGATGACGGAGCTTTTTCGGCCCTATGGGCAGCTCTGCGTCTGGTTCGAGACTAGGGAGGTCCCTAATAGTAAAGGTAGGAAGCGAAAAGGCAAGTTAGCTGTCGAGGAGATTGGCGGGTGCAAAAGTAGTACATCATCTCCATCAACCATCCTCCGATCAAATCTCGGAGTAACTAGCCCCGCATCTTGAAGTGATGCTGTACACAGGGTACACTATGCCATAGGTATTGCGGCCTAAATCTTTACACTTTTCTTGCCGCTTGGCTGGTAAGTTGGCTGGTAAGTTGACCATCATTGTCCGAGGAGAAAGGAAGAACGCTCGTATCTCTGCTCCAGTTCGCGCGGCGTGACACTGGTCAGGCTGGAGATTAGATGAAGGTTCCTTCAATGCGGGGCCCTATGGGGCCCTATCCATATGTATATCCGCATTAGTAGCCTATGAATATACGCTCGAGATGCTGCAAATGTCGATCTGATCGGAGAGGTGTAAAAACCAAATGTCAGTTGCCAGTGGTTCTTGGAGAAAATGACATGAATCAGCATGAATCTGAAAGCAAAGCCGCTAGGGGCGAAAGAGGATTACCATGCTGGTATTTTCTAAGTTTCCTACCCTAGGAAAGGAACCCTCTAATTCAAGTACTGATCCAGGAAAGATAGCTGAACCCAAGTGGGATGAGGGCAACAGCCAGCCTATGGCGTACAGTCGGTTGCAAGGTAGGACCTAAAGTCTGGGAGGCGGATAGATTGCAATCCAGGAAACTGAAATAGTTGTGTTGGAGCACGAAAACTGTTGCTTGGAGTTTGAAGCTTGAAGGCCTGGGGCATTGCATCAATGTGGAAAACGCGATGCTCAGACTCCAAAGCATCCAGCAAGAAGCTCAACCAAGAAGGGTAAATCGTTCATCAACAACTGCTACACGTAGATGCAAGGTCATTAATCATTGATTGCGACCCCACCCTCAACTTGTGAGTCGGTAGAGTCTAGGATACTGGTAGATAAACATGAAATTCAAGAGCAGCCCAGTCATTGCTCGAGAACTTTCTTGCATCTTTTCGCAATACCTTCTGATGGAACCACCACGGACGCCAACTGCGCCAGTCCGTTTCTGTAGGCGGTGTGAAGACAGGCTCGGTTTCCGCAAGGTAATCAGCGACTTGATTGTCATTAAGAACTACAGATTCCCAGCCCGTATCTGCGGCGTCATAGTTGGCGTGAACAAGCCATAGATGCACATTTCGACACCGCTTGGGCCAAGAATCAACCAGAAGGGTGCAGCTTTCTGTCTTCGAGCACGAGACCAAGCTGAGGCTACCATATTCTGGCTGGTATCGTCTTGAAGCCCGAAGACGTCGTTTGAACGCGCTCGGGGCTGGGTGTTTTACCCATGCTGAATCTATCGTCGTGACTTCCATGGTGGCTACCATATAGGCATGCATAACGAGAAGTTTCGTAGGAGTTGGTTTGGCATATTGCCTTCTGAGTTCCGCGATCAGGTGTGGTTCGTGAAGCTCGAGAACCTTCTCTAGAGCTTGCTCCAGATCTCCATACGACTTTTTGAACTTCACTTGTAGCCTGCGAATGACGAATTGTGGTCGTACATGACTATAGATGGGCTCCAAGGTAGCAAACGGAAAGGCATGCACTGTACGACACCGGTGTGCCGAGTCAATAGTGATTATCTCATTCTCCAGTGCCGAACTGGCGATCAAGTAATATTTGAAAGTACTCTGACATCGAAGCGTCTGCAATGGCCATTAGCAAACGAAAGCTTTCAGATATTTGATTACCTTGTTCAACTTAACGCGGGTCTTTGCCGTTAGCTTCTGAGCCATCAAGCGAAGGGCGCGGAGAAGACGAAAGTCAGGAAAAAGGATCCAATCACCACTGTCAAATAGGGATTTCCATTCTTTCCCAACTGTACATTGTCGCCAAAGTAAGGAAACAAGAAGCTGACATGCTAGAACATGCCACCAACCGAATAGTGTGTTATATGGGCTAGCGACGTCTAGACGCCGCCAGCCTACGCCCCATGCCCATTCAAGTCGCGAAAGCTGTTATGATCGTTAGCGGGTGATGACCAAAGACAGAACGCGCAAGCGAAGACTTACTGTTTGGTCATCCGTGTCCAATGGGAGTACATGGCAGCTAACAACGTCGGTACGCCGACCTGTGATCGCGCACCGTCCATTGTTCGGGTCTAGCTGCCTCGCCTTCCTAACATTGACATTAAGACCTGGATGTCGTCGCCTAGCTGGGGGTTCAAGGGTGGCGCCTCTATGGAGGGAGGGTGTTCGTGTGAGGCCGTAAAGTTCATCTCCAGAAGTCGCAGTGTCAGAGCATGACTGGAGCTCGCGATTGTCGGCGGCCTGTCGTGGATAGTCTTTATGAAAGCCACCCATGTGAGAGCGAGGGATGAGTTAGCCGTGGCGCGATCGAGTAGCGTATATGGAAACAGGACTTGACGCCAACCAGACGCGACGGGTTGTCGGTGGGAGCGGGAGCGGGGGTGCGGTGAAATCCTATTGCCCGTTGCAATCTGTGACCTTCCGCGACGGTGCTAAGTTACACTGGTCGCCTTAACTGGCACTCACCGCCGTTTTGGACCCGAAAACTTTGGTAGCATTAGCAGTTCGCAAACAGTTCGTCGCCCGGCCGTTTATATAGCCAAGGGTGCACCGTCACTGAGCGTCTGGGCTCGAGAGAGCGGATCTGTCCTGCCAAGCCATAGATGCTCTATGTTGCGATGCCTGTCACATAGTACAGTAGTAAATACACATCTGAGCCAAGCAGGATTAACTTGGCCAGTATCGAAGCTGCACGCGTGTACATGGCAGTGAGCATATACTATGACAGTATAGATATTTTTTCAGATGACGTGATTCTGAGAAACCGAAGCGGGCGTTCACCGATGCATTGACCAATCAGACCGTCTGAGCTTTGTGCAAGCAGGGCAATTACACGATTAAGTTGGTACTACTAGGACTAGCAAAGCAAGAATCTCATCGACTGGTCAGACATAGTTTAAGTGTGCAAGCATAATATATATGCGTGTATTAACTATAATAAACAGAATGCGCAATTACAGGATCGAGTCGGCAGAGGTTAGTATAGAATTATTAAGATACACTAGAGTTCCGTATAGTCCGATTCCTTGTTCTTTGGTCGGAAGTTCATCTTTAAGTTTCTCCGGGCCGCCGAGAGCCAGTTCTCCGGGGAAGAGTTTGCGAGGCAAGCGTGGCGAGTAGGTCGTGCAGAAGTGTCATAGAAGGTCGGTCGTACGCGGCTAATTTGGATCAATGTATCCGAACCGCGGGACCGTTCCGTTCATGAACCTGTCGTGGACGAGTGGAGTGGGCCGAACGGGTCGTGCACTTTGAAGGTGTTGTAGAAGGTCGGTCAACGTCGTTGGTTTGGATCAAGTTAATGATCCAAATAGCAAGACGGTAGCCCGAGTCGTTCAAAAACCTGTCGTGGACGAGCGAAATGGGCCGAACGGGTCGTGCAAAGGTGTTATAGAAGGTCGGTCAACGTCGTTGGTCTGGATCAAGTTAATCATCCAAACCGCAGGACGGTAGCCCGAGTCATTCAAAAACCTGTCGTGGACGAGCGAAATGGGCCGAACGGGTCGTGCAAAGGTGGTGTAGAAGGTCGGTCAACGCCGGTGGTCTTGATCAAGTAGATCATCCAGACCGCAGGACGGTAGCCCGAGTCATTCAAAAACCTGTTGTGGGTGCGCGAAGTGGTAAGTCGTCTCGAAATCTCACAGTAAAAAGGGGTGCAGAGTATGTACCTTTGTGTGATGTCCGGATGGCCGCAACTGCGACAGCGAGGGGACGCTAGTTGCAAAGTGCCGGGCGAGGCCGATGCAGACGGTTGTCCCAGGGGAGGCGTTCGCAAGGCGTAGGAGCGATAGGAGGACTTTGACCAAGAAGTAAGAGCGGGGAAGCGAGTGTATCCAGGTCAGTAGAGGTGCGAGAGATTCAGGATAGTCTTGAGGCCTTGAAGGAAACTTGAAAAGCTAAAGGAACTCGCATCGTCTGCAGGATGACTGCTCCCCAAGATGGCTAAGCCACTGGAATTGAGTCATGCAGCGCGATACGATGCTATGGCAGGCGAGGGTGCGAAGCTAAAATGACCAATGTGTAAGCAAACTTTTGTGTATGCGTGATTATCAGAGAACCGTACCCGTCCTGCCGGGAATGGACCTGGGCCGCGTCACGAGTGTGGCTACGGATGGCAATCTTGAACTCGTCTTGGTCCGGGATGCAGCGGAGCAGGGTACACCGGAAGAGGTCGCAGAGGTGGCGGTACTCGAGGAAGAACAGCGCGAGAACGTAGCGATTGATCTACTTCCACTAGAGTTTGAGCTGGCAGAACTGGAGGATGTGACGCGAGGGATGCCACTGGCAGGCTTCGTAGTGATCTTTGGAGCCGGCGCCTTGCGGAGAGCTGCTACTCGAGGTGGGATAGGTATGCCAGAGGAAGCGGGACGAGGGAAAACCAGCGGCTTGAGGGGCTTGAACGAGGGCTTGGATGAGACCAATGTTGAGGTCGGAATGAACGACTGCCGAAGCTTGCTCGAAGGGTTCGCCATCTTTGTGTCATGTTTGATCAGACCAGATCCACTTGCAAAGGCCGCCTTGTCGAGACTAGCAGAGGCGCGGGCAAGCGCTCGTGCGCCACTCGCAGGCGTGGGCGTAGGGGGAACATTGAAATCGGTAGACTCGTCCGACGAGATATCCTCGAGTGTAGGAGCAGGCGCGAGAGCGGGAAGCTGCTCCGCTTCTCTCTTCTTTGCGTCCAAAGAACCTACCAGAAAGACATTGAGTAGTTGATCAATACAAAATGAAAGCGGCACACACCACTGGTAGCCTCGGGTTTTTCCTCAACCTCTTCTCTTCTGAACAGAGCCTGAAGCTTCTGTTTGCGTTCCTCGGAAGTGAGCCATCCACCAACAGGTTCAGACACAGGCTTAGCGACAAATACATCGTCCTGAGAAACGGCAGGAGCAAGACTCGGGATAGGTCGGCAGGTGCGCATGGTCGCATCCTTGATCATGGAATAGTCCAAATACTCGAGAGACTCTTCGTTGATAGCGGGTATGACACGCAGGGGGCTCTTCTTGAGGACGGGGACAGAGCTGTCAACTACAGGAGCCGTGACAGGCGCGATCAATGACGATGGAGACTCAATAGCAATAGCGTGCCTCAGACGAGATGAACCAGACGTAGAGCGAGGAGTACTGGTCACGGGAGGCGAGAACGGCGCAAAGTGGACAGGCGCAGAGGTCTTAGATGATGATGGTGCAGCCGGGACAGAGACCACGGGCAGAGGCGAAGACGATGGAGCCGGGACAGGTGCAACGTGCACAGGCGAAGACGATGAAACCGGGACAGAGACAACCGAGGCAGAGGCCGTAGAGCATGAAGACTTACACACGGGTCTGGGAGCAACAGCCACAGGGGACAAGACAGTTGCAACAGGTGCGGGCGACGATGATACAACAGCGACAGGAGCAGGGGCCGAGGTGGAAGACAAAGAACCGGGAGCAGAGGTCGAAATACCAGCGTTGGAGTCAGTCTGGGACGTTGCCAATGCGGAAGGCTTGGAACGGCCCATGCAGCTATCGACAAAGTCCGCTATGCCCATCAAGTTGGAAGGAGGGTTGTGGCCTGAGCAGTAGGGGTTAGAGGGCATGAACACGGTTGCGGAGATGATCAAGTTGACTTACCAGCCGCTAGCTTAGTTTCGAAACGCTTCTGGGCGTTAGCTAGGATACGTGCCCGACGCTCAGCAGTGATCTCGCCAATTGGGCATAAAGCGGCGCCGCCGGACTTGGGAGCAGGAGCCGCGCTGCCCACCTCGGTCTTGACATCAGTGAGTTCGCGCCGGACAGAGGAAAGCTGCCTGGAGAACGCGCTGTGTGCAGCATTTGCATGGACAGTGACAGTGTCAGCCACCTCGGCAGTCATCTCGTTGGGACGCAGGCGCGAGAGCAGAGCCAAGATCGCATCCAGCTTGGTGCCAGTAATGCGCCCAAGAGAGTTGATCTGATTCTGGATGAGAGTGACCTTGTCAGAGAGCGCCTTCTGTCCCTCCTCGAGCTTGCTGACACGGCGGAACTCCTTGGTCATGAACGCTTCGAGTGACTTGGTGAACGCGCGGTCACTGCGTCGGTGGTCGTCAACGCTGCCGACGAGTACCGCGAGCTGATACTCCATGGCTTCCTGGATCGCCGCCTGTTCGGAGAGGCGCGCCGTTAGGACCTCGATGTGGCCCTCCTGAGCGTTGAACTGCTCAAGGCCCCAGTCGAGCCTGCTGCGGAAGTCGTCGACATCGTTCTGGACGTCGAGCTTCATGTTCTTGACACCAGCCCGAAGACCCAAAATCTCCGCAAAGAAGGAAGACAGGGCCTGGGTGGGATCGTGGCGAACGTCTTGGTTGGAGGTAGACATTGAGATGAGAGTGGTATGGTTTGAGTGCTTTAAGAGCGATGTAGGCAGATAAATGGCGATGAGTACTGAAGAACCTGAGGCATTCACAGTGAGCTTTTATACGTTTGCCGTTGCCTCGCGAGGTCTCTGACCAGCACCATCGTCAGCCAGTTTCGATTGCGACACGACGATCTGTTGTTTCAGTATTGGATGGACGAGTTCTGAGAATGGGATAGCTCAGTCCGAATTCATAGACCCATGGCAGCTTGGATGGCGGAGAGCAATTCGAACTTGCCAGTTTGAATTGCCTTCTCCGCCGTTCAAGCTGTAGGGCGTCAAGATAGGGGGTCGGGCCGAGCCTGAGTGCTTGGAATAGATAGGGCCGACGTAGTGCTTTGCGTGTTCAGACTAGTAGTCCCATGGGCTCAGTTCTAGGCTTCATCGTATGTTGTTTTGGACTGCACCACTCATCATTTCCATCGAGCCCGACAAACGATGACTGGTTACATACCTATCGCCTCCGTGGGTCTCAGACTACGAACGAACTAGAAATCGAGGACATTAGCCTTGAGGACCTTCTTAACCTTCTGGGGTATATGCTTGAAGAAATGTGGAGGTTTGGGGGGCTAAAGAAATGAGATCAGATGTATCACAGCGATGTACGAAAGCGGCGAAATTACCCCATAGATCATCTCGTGACGTCATACTTTTTGTGGATTTTGTGGATAGTGTTGTTCTCGTTGCTCGTCAACTCTCTGGTGTGAAGGAAGCATTGAGTCCGGAGTCTTGTGAGCGCATAGGAACATAATAGACGACAGCGAGCATTGTCATTGCATGCGATCATAGGACAGAAACAAAGTATCGCCATTAGCTCTAGGTTCCATGCTCCCCAATGACGAACTTCGAAGGACCACAGTTGGACTAGGAGACGGGCAGGTAAACACGGAACTCGAGGGCAGCCCAATCATTGCTCGAAAACCGTCTCGAGTCATTGCGCGTCACCTTCTGACGATCCCACCGTGGACGCCAATTGCGCCAGTCGTCTTCCGCTGGGGGTGCAAAGACGGGCTCCGCTTCTGCGAGGTAGTTAGCAACCTGCTCGTCGTTGAGGGTGATAGATTCCCAGCCCGTGTCTGCGACCTCTCGAATGACGTGAGCAAGCCACAGATGCACATTCTGTCTGTTCTCGGACCACGAAACGTGCGACAGCTCTGTTGGAAGGGCAAAGCTCCCTGTACTCGAACATGAGACTAAACTGAGAGGTCCATGGGCAGGAAGATATCGCCTCGAAGCCCGAATGCGTCGCCTGAAGGCCTCGTGGACTGGGCGATGCATCCAGACTGAGCCTGCAGATGCGACAAGGCGCTGGGCTCTTATAACGGCAACGTGTGGAACAACGCCGGGAGGAAGCTGCGCTCTGTCACTCAAGAGTGATTCTTGTAAACCAAGGACCTTCCGTAACGGCGCGTCACTATCTCCGTGAATATTCTTCAGGTCTTCACACATTCTGTGAACGACGAAATGTGGCCATACATGGCTGAAGATGGGGCCCAGCCTAGCAAATGGATAGGGATGCACCGTGCGAGTACGATGCGCTGACTCAACGGTGATGATCGCATCCTCCAATGACGAGTTGGCGACGAAGTAATACTTGAAAAGACTCCGACTCCGAAGTACCTACGCGTTGTTAGCAAGTATTACAGATTAACAAAGAGATCCACTACCTTATTCAATCTGAAAGGACGATTTGCAGTCCGATCCTCAGTCAGCAGATCAAGCGCGTGGAGGACGGAGAGATCAGGAATAAGACACCAGTCGCGGCTGTCGAAGAGGGCTTTCCATTCTGCCCCAACTGCACGTCATTGCCAAGGTGAGAAGACGACAAGCTGACAAGGGACCTGGTACGAACCAAAAAGTGTGCTATATGGACTAGTGACGTCTAACCGCCGCCATCCCAAGCCCCATGCCCACTCAAGTTGCGTGAGCTGATATCTTTGTTAGCGAGCAAAGATCAAAAAGGGAGATAGCGCAAAAGGGGACGCACTGTTTTGTCATCCGTGTCCAGTGAGAGCATATGGCAGCTCACGACATTGGTACACCGACCTGTGATCATGCACCGTCCTTTGTTCGGGTCAAGCTGCCTCGCCCTCTTGACATTAACATGAAGTCCTGGATGTCGTCGCCTGGCTGGGGGTCCAAGGGTGGCGCCTCTATGGAGGGATGGTGTTCGTGTGAGGCCGTAAAGTTCATCTCCAGAAGTCGCAGTGTCAGAGCATGACTGGAGCTCGCGATTGTCGGCGGCCTGTCGTGGATAGTCTTTATGAAAGCCACCCATGTGAGTGCGAGGGACAAAGTAGCCGTGGCGCGGTCGAGTAACATATTATGGGTTTGACAAGACTTGACGTCAAGATGCAACAGGTTGCGTCACTGTGACCACCCCTGATGGTACTAGTCACACTACGCGAATCTTGGAACAGAACCGCAGTAAGTTTGAACGTTTCAACACCCATGATGCTGAAATCACTGTCAAGAATGCCGTCAGAATGTGCCGTTGGACGCCGTCGGACGTTGGTTGGGTGAATGCAAGCGCATTTCCCACGCTGCACCGTTGACAAACATATCACTACAGAGCCCCTATCCAGGTTGAGTGTGAAAGGCGGACAAGCAAGCACAGCGAAAATGTTAGATTACAAGTCGTACGATGTACTTGGTGAGGTATGAATAAACAACAGTACGTAGAATGCATGCATGGTATGCAACGGGATATTGGGGTTGGAGTTGGAGGGGGTAGCAATTCCGGTGCCGAAGAGACGTCGAAGGCCAGAAACCGAAAGAAGAACAAGAGGAATAGAAAAAGAAAAGTAAGAATATTGAGGGAGGACATATGGCAATAGGCGATCGAGTAAATAACTAGCTAGAAACCGTCGAACGTGGATCCGGATGGTAAAAAAGGGAATAAAAATAGCATAAGATCGGATGGGATGCCGCTCAAATACGGCCAAGGGCCGGGCGAGACGCGATGGGATAATAGGCGAGGACGAACTGCAGGCGGTCTAAATACTCGCAGAGGATACGAGTAAGGTGGCGAGAAGGGCTGAGCGCACGTATGAAATGTTCCTGTTCCTGTTCCTATGTTCGGTTGAGATTTCCTGAGTACACCCTCTGAACTCTCGAGGTCTCGAGCAGAGGCGCCGCGATGCGCCTCAGCGAACCCCCAGGCCCAGTTCAACAGCCCGTCGAAACGACGACCACAGTTCGCCATGGGAAACAGCCAGCCAGCCAGCCAGCCAACACCACCCCACCCATCTCTACTTCTTCCTCCCAAACGAAAACGGCGCCGTCAAACTCAACTTCCTCGCCGTCCGCTTAATCCCCCCACCACCGCCGCCGCCGGTGCTCGCAGTCGTATGCGAATTCGACCCAGATGCAAACGTGTTCGTCGTCGACGTGCTCACATTCGCGCCTGGACTCGCACCGATGCCTCCGCCGCCGCCGCCGCCACCGCCAAAGCCCCTGCCACTACCGCCGAAGCCACCGCCACTGCCGGCCATACCATAGTGCGCGCCAACGCCCATCGCAGTGCCAGCGCCGAGACTGACCCCGCGCCCGAGGCTCGCGCTGAGCCCGCCACCGCCCGGTGTGGCGGACGCGTGTGCGGAGCTGGGCCGGTTGGGCGCGAGCGGGGAGCCGCCGATGTCGCCTGAGGGGGGTGGAGGTGCCGGGATGCGGTGGTGCTGGTTCTGGTTCTGGTGCTGATGCTGATGCTGGTTCTGATGCTGCTGATGCTGCTGGGTTTGATGCTGATGCTTGCTCGCCACAAGCTGATCCTGATGCTGAACATGGTCGTACGCAGGCGGATGAGCGGGAACATACGCGTGCCCGTCCCCGCGCCCGTGCTCGTGCCCGTGTCGATGGTTATAGCTGTGGCTGTGGCTGTTACTATGCCCATGCCCATGTCCATGCCCGTGCCCGTGGCTCGCAGCAGCGTTCAGATTCACACTCCCGCGCGTCTTCTCCGCATTCTCACGATCATGGCCCGCCGTCGCCTGATACGTCGAGCCTCGCATCGGCCCCTGCCCCTGCGTCTGAGCCTGAGGATGCGCTTGAGGATGCAAATTCGGCAACGGCGGCAACGCCCGCAACGACGTCCTCGCGCGATCCACACTCCCAGAGCCCGTCCCACCCACCGTCGCGCCCGCCGTCGACGGGCGCGCCGAGCTGCGCTTAGCCTCGGGGCTAGGCCCGAACGGCAGCGGATTCCGGCGCGCCGAGGACGAGGAGGTGCTGTTCCGCTCCGGCGGTGCGCGCTCCGCAGGGGAGGGTATGCGCGGGAACGAAGAGGGCGGTGACGATGACACGGGTACAGCGTCGCGCGCTCGCGAGCCCGAGCCTGCGTGCGATGAGTACGAGTTGTGGCCCGTTGCAGAGGAGGGTGGTGTAGCAGAGGGCGGCGTAGCCGGTATAGTGGGCAGCGCGCGTGGCGACGCGGACCCGTTCACGCCGTGCTCCTGGGGTGCCGAGCCCACAGGCGGAAGAGGCAACGGAGGAATAGGCGGCCCATCGTGCGACCTTGACGACGACGACGAAGTCGTATGCGACCCATTTGACGACATCTGTCGCTCCTCCACCCTGCTTGACGACACCTTACGTCTCGGCCCGAGCGTTGCAAGCGCCGCCACGCTACCCGACACCCTCTCCCGGCCTCCACCCCCACCCACACCACCCAGATCCATCGGCACCCGACTCGCAAATCCCGACGTATGCGCCGACGCCGTCGATGGTCGCATCGTCTGGGATGATACCGGCAGCGTAAAATGGTCTGTCGGCACCGGCGGCGCGCGGTCGGCCGCCTCAGACGCGGGCCGCACCTTGAGCGCCTTGAAGCTTCTTTTCCGGCGGTACCACGGTCCGGGCTTCTCCTTGTCCTTGCCGTCTTTACCGTCCTTGTCCTTCCCGTTCACAGCCGCAGGCGGCAGCGCCGCACTGGGCGGTGCGTCGCCCGCGAACGAACGCAAGACGGGCGAATGCGACTCCTGACTCGTCTTGGAGCGCGTCGCGCCCGTCGCGGTGCTCGGGCGCTTCGTAGGCGCCGCGTGCGCCGGAAGCGACGCGCCGTGTCCGCCCAGCCCGGGCGTCGGTATCTTGAGCATACCAGAAATAGTCCGCCGTGGCGCCTTGTCCCCGTCGCCGCCAGTGTGTTGCGCGACGACAGCGGGGGCGTCATGGGGTGGTGGAGATAGCGCATGCGGCAGGTGGTCTGCGCTCCCATTAACTCTCGCATTCGCACTACTTTCTTGGGGCTGAACGAGTCCAGGGGGGACAACGGGGTTGATATGTGGCGTCGCCAGTGGCGAGTGGTCTGATGCTGAGGTATCCCGCGTATTCGCCTCGGCCGCCTGCGGTGCTGGTTCAGGCTCGGCCTGGAGACCAACGTCCGCGAGGTCGAGGTCGACCGCCTGGTAATAGAGCACATAGGCCGAGCCGGCATTCGACTCCCCGAAATACCTGTGGATGTCGTTCTCCTTGATCGTGTCCACCGTTTCGTCATCGAAGATGAGCCATATGCCCATCGTCTTAATGATGCTGACGTAGTGCCCGTGGTTCGGGCCGCTGAAGTGAATAAACCATGCGGTGGCGGTGAGTGAACGGGCGTATTAAATGATTATAATTAATCGAGAACCCGTCCGAGGCGTACGCACCTGCCGATATGGACTACAATCGCGAAGAGCTCGTACATCCGATCCGGGTTCTCTGCGTCATCGACGGTGTTGAAGAGGCGCAGCTCGAACGGGAAGGCGACCCGGTAAGCTAGCTTGATATACTTCTGCACTTCTTCCTGATACTTGAAGCGCTTGAGATGAAGTGCGAGGACATTGGGGAGGCGCTTGATCTTCATCCTAGCAAACAGCAGCACATGCACCCCGATCAGCATCGGACTGGAAATGCCGCATAGACCGTTTCCACAGGGAAAAGAACACACCTCTTCTCCGCCTCCTGGTAATCGCAGCACCCATCGCAGAAGAACTTGTTCCGCTGACAGAGCATCTCGCTCGCGCTGAACTGCCGAAGACATGCCGTTACGCTCGAGTTAGCCTCTATGTCTATTGATAGATCGAGAAACGATTCGTCGCGCGCTGAGACCTGAGCCAGCCGGTGGTGAGCGGCGATACGCATGCGAGGAATGCGGACGGGCTGCGCACCTTCTCACACGTCAGACACCGCGTCTCGCTCGTAAGAATGCCCTCGAATATTTGGTGTATGAATGTGGAGCCTGTGAGTGACGAGGAGAAGAGATCCGACTTTGGCTTCACGGACGAGGATGCTGACCCTGGGTGGATACAAAGAAATCCGCCATTGAGTCACATTAGTGACGAACGCGGTGTGATATAGTAGCAAGAGTGCGCACCGTTGTCGCCCCCGTTCCCGTTCGCATGCAAGTTCTTTTTCTCCTCCTCGATCTCCTCGACGATGCGGTTGAGCAGATAATTAAGGAACTCGTGGGCATCCTGATGCATGGTGTTCCTGAACGCTTCATTAAGTTCTTTTAGCTTGTCTATGAACGCGCGCGGGGCGACGGTGCCCTTGTCGGCTGCATTCTGGGATATGTGTATGTATAGCGAGCGGAGGGCGGAGAAGAGGGTGCGCGGCGAGGAGGGTATTGGCGGGGTGGGCGGGGAGGTTGAGGAGGGGGCGGTGCTATTTCCGTTTTGCGCGGCTGGGTGGGCGGATATAGAGTCGGTTGTCCCTCGGCGTTGGGGTTTGTGTCGTGGTAGGGTCGCTATGGGGGGATGTTGTGGGGCGGATGTGTGAGGAGGTGGGGAAGCAAGCTGGGAGGTCAAGGAGCGGAGATTGTGGAAGTCTGCGTGCTGAATAACGAGGTCGCGAAATGGGCCGCAAAAGTACAAAGCCTGGAGGACGGAGTTGGCATAGCTGGCGGGCAGGAGGTTAGTAATGTGTGGATCGGAGGGTGGGAACGGGGGATGTACGCACCAGGTATTGCCAAACTGCAGAGACGACGAGGTGAAGGTGATCAGAGTTCATGGGGTGGAGAATAGGGAAGGGGTGCATACATTCTCGAGGCCAAAGCGCTTTCCGTCTGCACAAGGTATGGGGACGGCCTGGACAGCTGGAGTGTCGTGGACTACGGGGCCCTGCTGGCCGAATGGAATCCATTTTGTGATTGCCATGCTTCTGAGCCCTGCTCGAGCTCTGGCCTGGATTGGTTGGGGGAGGGAAGGGGAGGGGAATGGGGAGGCGTGTTATTGCCTGGGGTGTGCTGAGCACAACGGCTTGGTTAGTTGCTGTTCATGGATTCCGTGTCTGCTACGGGGCCGTGGTCCCGGCTGTCCCTCCCCTTTCCAATCCGGTAACAGGCACACCCAATCATCAATCCCCCATAAAGAAACACTCCCCTGTCCCCCACAAAATCTAGCACTCTCTCAACCTTGTCACTGCTGAACTGATACCCGGACTGATCCTTTCTCCCTACTCAGAATAAAGTCATAGGTACAAGCTCAAAGAGATGTCCATGACCCCCCTGGCACCTTCTACAGAGTCCCTGAATCGCGACATACGTGCCACGCGTCCGTGCCTGAATCCATAATGGCCTGTCACCTCTCTCCACAAACAATCCACCTGCCAATCGTCATCGCCCTCCGAGTCGCACACACAAACATTTGCATCCTACAATCCTGCTCTAATCACTCCCTCCGAGCTCATCTGCGTTCAAGCAGCATAGACGATCGCCCAGGATAAAAACACACACCTGACTACCATCTCCCCGCCAAGCAAGACCCATGAATCGTTCACCCCGAAGTGCCGTCTCACGCCCTCAGAGCCCGTTGATCTTACTGCTTTGCATGCATCTCTTCAACCTCGCAATATCACCCCAGCAAACGATGGCAACCCCCGGCACTGCGCCCACTCTTCACCGCCATTAAAGCTTCCTGAACTATAAGTACTGCGCCGACGAACCGTATCAGAGGCATAAGTAGACGGACGCAGCACCATCAACCTATTGAACCTGCTGACCGCGCCCCGCCGGCAGATCTGTCCACCCCGAGGACCTCGCACAATGTCTTGGCTAAGTCGCAGCAGTTGACACAACCATTTGCATTTTGACCTGAGCGTCCGTTGTAGTATATAAGGGTTGCGTTTGCTCGGTCAGCTGCCCCAACAGAAAACTCAGTGCTCAGCCTGCGTGAAGAATATACTTCGCCGACGAGTGCAGGGTACAAAAGGCTCCAGCATCCCAGAGC
>NW_006913053.1:3724960-3916613 GCF_000271625.1 Coniophora puteana RWD-64-598 SS2
GGTTGGGGGAGGGAAGGGGAGGGGAATGGGGAGGCGTGTTATTGCCTGGGGTGTGCTGAGCACAACGGCTTGGTTAGTTGCTGTTCATGGATTCCGTGTCTGCTACGGGGCCGTGGTCCCGGCTGTCCCTCCCCTTTCCAATCCGGTAACAGGCACACCCAATCATCAATCCCCCATAAAGAAACACTCCCCTGTCCCCCACAAAATCTAGCACTCTCTCAACCTTGTCACTGCTGAACTGATACCCGGACTGATCCTTTCTCCCTACTCAGAATAAAGTCATAGGTACAAGCTCAAAGAGATGTCCATGACCCCCCTGGCACCTTCTACAGAGTCCCTGAATCGCGACATACGTGCCACGCGTCCGTGCCTGAATCCATAATGGCCTGTCACCTCTCTCCACAAACAATCCACCTGCCAATCGTCATCGCCCTCCGAGTCGCACACACAAACATTTGCATCCTACAATCCTGCTCTAATCACTCCCTCCGAGCTCATCTGCGTTCAAGCAGCATAGACGATCGCCCAGGATAAAAACACACACCTGACTACCATCTCCCCGCCAAGCAAGACCCATGAATCGTTCACCCCGAAGTGCCGTCTCACGCCCTCAGAGCCCGTTGATCTTACTGCTTTGCATGCATCTCTTCAACCTCGCAATATCACCCCAGCAAACGATGGCAACCCCCGGCACTGCGCCCACTCTTCACCGCCATTAAAGCTTCCTGAACTATAAGTACTGCGCCGACGAACCGTATCAGAGGCATAAGTAGACGGACGCAGCACCATCAACCTATTGAACCTGCTGACCGCGCCCCGCCGGCAGATCTGTCCACCCCGAGGACCTCGCACTCACCCTCATTCACCGTTAACGTCAACACCCCATTGCCAATCTCCAGCCCTCTCACGCGACGCCTTCACGCACTAAGTAATGCATCCCAGCCACCATTCCTCTTCTATCATTGGCCGGCCGGCCCGACTCTCGTTGAGGAGTCGAGGTCTCTCTAAGCAACGTACAAAGATGCCTCTAAGAATACACGGGTATGACGACTGACGACTGACAAACGACCCCCCGGCCTGGCCAGCGGTGCTCCCCACTCCCGGGCACGCCATCGCGTTCGACGCACACGGCCCGTCCCCAACAGTGCTAGCAGGTGGAGCTGCTCTGGTATTCTGGTTCTCGACCGACCGATCGCATCACACTCGCACCATCTCTTCGCCGGCGGCATCCCAGAAGCCGCGTTTTCTCATCGCTCAGAACCACTCAGTCATCGTCTCAGCCTGGCGCTCGCCCGGCACCATCGCACGACGAGACTGTGGCTCACACGTCCCCCACCTTGTGCACCTGCACAGAGTCGCCGACGCGCACGACACCCGAGCCCGTGGGCACCGCGTTGCACCCCAGACACGCCTTCGATGGCTTTTCCGGGTCTAGCCCACGGCGGAACTTGTGCAAAGGCTTGAACGGGACGGCCTTGTCGCGCTCGCCGGTGGTTGGCGATACGTTTGGCAGCTACGACTCGTCAGTCCCAGTTGAATCACCACGCAGGCAAAGAAGCACGCACCAAACACCGCGTCGTCTTCGAGACAACCTGAATCACAGGCGGCATCAGCCCATCGCTCTCCGCCCCGCCCTCCGCCGCCGCCGCCGCCGCCGAACGATGTATCGAAATCTCCTGCACCGCATCCTCCACAAACGGCGCGCCCGCGCCCTTGAACACGATATTCGGCCTAAACCGCTCCATAGTCAGCTCCTCCTCCCTCCACCGCTCCTCGACCCCCTGCTCGCCGACCATCGCGCGCACCCGCGCCTGCACCGCGCCGAGGCTCTCCTCGGAGCACACCATCAGCGGGTACCCGTCCTGGAACACGAACGACGCGTCCAGCTTCGGATGGCGCAGCGTCGGCCGGCACACGCGTGCCCGTGCGCCTTTCATCACGAGCATCACTGGGGCGCCGACGAACTGCGAGAGGATCTCGGACGGCGAGCGCGTGCCGGTGCTGGCGCTCTCGCAGATGTAGCCTTGCATGCCTGTGATGTAGAACAGCGCGACGTCGTCAAGCCTGTCGTGTCAGGGGAGACCCGTCAGCAAACGCGTCGTTTCAGCGCAGCGGGAACGACCGCGCGTGCGCCACGCTACATGGGCCGGTCCCGAGAAGTAGCACAGAAAGAAGAAAAGCGGAGGGAAATAGAAGACGCGCGTGGAACGGGGGTCCCAATATCAAAAACGAAACCGGGACACGGCACAGTACTCACACACGCCACCTCTGCAGAGTCGCCTCGCTCGGGCAGAGCGGAACAGCGAAACTCTCGCAGCCGGAGTCGGACGGGAAGGACACCTCGAGGACGCCTCCCTCGGGCGAGGACGGGTCGTTCTTGATCACAGGGTGTATCAGCACCGTCTGCATACCAGGGCCCAAAAGATCAATCAGCACAGCGTTTTCGCGCGTTGAACCAGCCCCAAATTGCCTGTTGCAGTAGGCCCGTAGACCAAGACCGGGACCTCGAGTGCACGGTTCAGGGCGCGAGGCCACGCGACGGAAAAGGGCACAAGGATAGCGAACGGGCAGCGGCGGCTCACCTTCGCGACTTCGCGGGCCGTCACAATCTTGTTGTTCTCCTTCCAGACGATCGCCCACTTCCTATCGTTCTATTATTTGGTGCTGAGCGATAAGCCTTTCCCCGTCCAATGGCGCGCCAAAAGGGTCCTACCTCGAGCCCCTGGGACGTGTACGCCGCTTCCGCCACGGAGATGCCTTTACAGCTCTACTTTGCCAATCAAATTAATGAACATGGGGACGGGTCATTCGTCGGCCCGAGAGATAGTGCGTGTGTATTAACGTAATACACGGTGCGTACCTTGATAGGGTGGACCAGGATCTTGCTCACGCGCACGGACGCAAAGTCGAAGTGGGCGTAGTCGTCGTTGCCTTTGGCGGGTGCACCGTTGGTCGCAGTGGGAACAGCCGGACCTGCAATGGAACAGACGTTGCCGTTATCAGATAAGCGTAGCCCTCTCAATTGGTTTGGACAAGAATAGAATGAGTGCTAAGTAGCGGAAGAGGCGAAGTTCGGGCTACCGCACGCTCGGGTTTGGGTGAGGCACGGGCAGAGCGGGGAAGGCCCGCGCAAAGTCACGGTGCAGCTTGTCGCTGGACAGGGAGAATGTAAACACGCACACCCACCCTTTGGTGGCTTCTGCGCGCTTTTGGGCAGCGCTTTCGCTATCAGATAAAGCGACGCAAAGAGCAGGACGGGCACCGAGAGCAGGCGCAGCGTCGCCTCGTCAACCAGATCGAGACCGGGCAACGCGAAGATGTTTGTACTGCGCGAGTCGAGCGCGTGGGGCATCGTTCGAGAGTCGGCGTGGGGGTATAGAATCAATTAACCAAGTTATGATTGGGAGATCTGTAACAGGCCCAATATGCAAAGCGTCGAAGTAAAGCGAGAGGCGAAAACGAGAGCAGAGAGGCTGCCCTTGGCGTATGGTATATGAGGGAGCCAGCCGCGAGGCCAGGAGCGCAGCTGATCTCACGCGGGTGGAACCTGGCGGAACGAGGTCCGTGGAATGCTTGTGGTACGTACGGCGCCTTCCCTACTAGAATGAACGAAAGAAGGTCTGCTAGGAAGGTTGCGTTCAGAGGTGGTGCGAAAACGAGCGAGTTTCGTGATAGCGTATCCAGAAAGAGAGACGAGCGTTTTCACAGACGCTTCGGAACGTGGAATACGGAGGCCTTTACGTGTCGAGGAATGAATGAGAGGGTGAATGACTGGTGCCTCGGGAGGGTTTGATGAATCAATTGTTTCGGGGGCGTGTCCGAGAGATGGAGTGGGGCAGTTATGCATCTCCGCTCGTGATAAGGTTATATTTGCTTGTCGGACCTGTCGGGACAGGACAAATTTTGCGTTGCCGGGCGACATAACAAACTGATAAAGCATCGTGAGGTGCCTCGTGTTTGTTTTAGTGCAGGTGAGCAGGAAAAAAAGGACGGAAAAAACATGTTCATTGACATGCACGTGGTGGTATGAATACAAAGCTCAAAACGTTGGGGCGCGGGCCTGAACTCTTGACAGAGCTCCGCGTGCGTATCTCGAACGTAGTTGACGACAACTCTCCAGCCTAAAACTTACAAAACCCGCCATTATTACCTTGCCTATCGACGCACTTACGCAAACCTCCCTCCCACTTCAAACGCCAAGTTCAACGCCATCACACCGAGCCCGCTCACCCCGTGCGAAGGATAAGATGCACACCGCTGTCCGAGCTGATCACGTCGCTGATCTGCCCGGCCTCGAGCGCGTACGCGCCGTCCTCGAACGCCTTCTGCATCTGCCCCCTGCCGAACCAGCCGAGGTCGCCGTCGTGCGCGTGCGACGAGCAGTCCGAGTGCTCCCGCGCGAGCTCCGCGAATGTGTCTGTCGAGCTGCCGATCTGGGCCTGGTACTCGCGCAGGGTATTGATCGCCTCTTCCTTGGTGCGCGTGATGTTGGCCTGTGCAAGTGCAGAGTGTGCGTGCGTGCGTGAGTGAGTGTGCCGTGTGGTGTGGTGTAAGGAGAAAGGACGGCGAAGAGATGGAGGGGGTGGAGCTCACCTCCTTCCAGCTGGACGGCCGCCTGCTGTCCTTGTGCTTTATGAGCAGATGGCTAGCGCGGATCTGCCCTGCTGCTCCCCCGCCTCCCGAGGCGCTGCCGCTGAGGTACTCCTGCGCACCGGGGAGCGCCTGGACCTGCTCCTTGGAGAGCCCGGATGGTGCCTCCCAGACGGACTGCTTCGTGGTGGTGTTGTAGAAGTAGGGCATGCCCTTGGAGTTGGACATGCGCACGACCCATTCAGACTGTCAGGCAGGTGGAGAGACCATGGTGAGCGAAAAGCATGAGATGTGAGACAGGGGCGTACCATTGTGGTTGAGCTTATGAGTTATTGGTAGTGGTGATTAGTGTTTGATGAGCTTGTTGGGTGAAGCCGCGATAAAGGAAGTGGGTAAGTAAATATTACCACGGCCGGGGTTTGCCTTCACCCACCTCACCGACTCCATAGCAGTCGGCCATTTTACCGTCGCCATGCTCTTTCTATCAGAATCGCACTCTCTTTCTGGGCCTCACATTCGCAACGAGATCTCATCATGGTCGGAGAACCCAACGAAGCCATCCAAGGCTACCGCCACCCCTTTCTCAACGGCAGCCAGTATCTCGACGGCGTAGGCGACAAACCAAGAACAGTACGTCCACTCTCCTCGCCCCTCTCACTCTTTCAGCAAGTAGCAAGCCGTATGCGCTAGCGTACTGACCTCGCTCTCTCGTTGCTGTCCGCTAGCCTCCGTCGCAAGCGGAACTGGTGGGAATCCTACCACGATCCTGGGACGCGTGCTCTCTGGGCCGAGGAGGCGAGAGCGAGGAAGTGGACCGTGCACACGTCGATCAATGCGTACGACGAGGAGATTTCCGATCATCAGGTGAGCAGAGAAGCAGTGTGTCAGAAGGACACACTTTTTCTAACCTCTGGATAGATTGAATACGTCCTGGACGAGCTCGAGGGATATGATAAACTTAGAGATCTCGTACATGGGTGGTATGACGTCTAACACTGTTAGAGACTAGTGGACTCACGCGTTGATCAGCCAAGTATCGTGTTTCGAACGGATCTGGGAGTCCGACGCGTCCCTCGACGCGTCCTCTCTTACGCGTCTAAACGACGAGCTGTCCTCCATCTCGTCTCAGCTCAGCCCAGCTTCCGCATCCCAGCACGCCCAAGTCTCGCTCATCGATCCCTTCCGCAACCCCCTCATCTACGACAAGACGCTCGTCCGGCCCGCCGAGCACCCCGACCAGCAGGCTGAGCACATGCCCGCCCCCATATCCGAGAACTGCGACACCCGCATCGCGCACGCGATCGCCCAATCCTACGCTCTCCTCCCAACGCCCTTCTCCATCGACGCGGCCGGACGCGCAACCGCGCGCTCGTACATCAGCGACCTCCACCCCGCGCACACGGCGCTGTACACCCTCCTCGCGCAGCTCCTCTCGTCCTGCGTGCCGCTGTTCGAACACGTCCTCACGGACCTGCACCGGCGCAACGCGCTCCCGCAGCGCATCCGGGGCGTCGCGCGGTACTCGGAGTGGAACGAGCCCGAGTCGCCGGTGCACTCGGACGACGAGCGCAGCTGGGCGGCGTACGAGAGCGAGCGCAGGCGGTGGGTTATGAGCAGGCCTATTGACTTGCCGGATGTGCCTGCGCGGGGGTATCTAGGGGGGCTGGAGGAGCGGAGGCATAGGGTGAGGCTGAGGGGCCGGAGTTTGCTGGTGATCACTGAGGTGTTTGAGATTAGATTGGTACGGTGGCGATTATACTTGGATGTGGTATGGTTTGCTTAACGAACTTAGGTCCCCAACAGTTCTCGATGTCCAGCTTCGGAATGGACCGTCTCGGGCGCGAAGAACGAGAACGTCGTTGCAGTCGCATACTACGTTGCCTCGACCGTACGTCCTCCCTCATTATCCCCCCTGTCGGAATCCTGAAACCCCGGCACAGGAAAACCTACACGGCGGCGCCCTCGAATTCCGCATGGCCGTCACCTCCCAGCGCCGCTTCTTCGAAGACGACGCCGGCGCGACGCTGCGCACATGGGGCATGGCCAGCGGCGACCCGTGCCACCAGACCATCGGATCCGCGCCCGTGCCGCCCGGGCGCTGCGTCGCGTTCCCGAACATATACCAGCACCGCCGGGGCGCGCTGGCGCTCGTGGACCCCGCGCGGGCGGGGCGCCAGCGCGTCGTGGTCGTGGCGCTCGTCGATCCGGACTTGCCGCCCGTCGTGAGCACCGCGCGGGTGCCGCAGCAGCGGGCGCGGTGGGTGAGCGCGGCGTTGTATGCGGCGGGGAGGTTTCCCGCGGAGCTGTGTGATCAGATTGTGGGGGAGATGGATAATGTGCTGACGGAGCGGGATGTGGAGGATCATAGAATGCTTATGCGGAACGAGAGGGCGGCGGTCGGGGTGTCCGTCGATGCGTATCATTTCCGTGTGCCCTTCTAGATCTGTCTTAGCGCCGACGCACGAGTGGTGAATGGATTGCAATAATAATATATCGCACAAGGCCTACAGCACCGCGTATAACAACGCATGGTATCTACATATCCTGTACCAGATCTGAAGCACATCGCAACAACAGCATAATATGTCTATGTACATGCTCATAATACATAAGCTTACAACTTTTTGTGGAGTGGGGGTATCGATCACTGCTCGCCGTAGCCCTGGGGGTTCTTGGTCTGCCAGTTCCAGAGGTCGCGACACATGGTCTCGAGCGTCTGGGGTGCCTTGAAGCCGAGCTCCTTCTCGGCAAGGGCGGGGTTGGCAGTCAGGTCGGGGACATCGCCACGGCTGTTAGGATGGCGCGCGATTAGCATCCATCCACTCAACGACGAAACACGCCACGTACCGCCGGCCGATGATCTCGTACTTGAAGTCGAAGCCCGTCGCCGTGCGCATAGCCTCGACGATCTGGAGAACAGACATGCCCCTGCCCTTGCCGAGGTTATACGCCTTGTAGCGCGCGTCGTCGGGGCAGTTGTCGAAGATCGTGCTCTCAGGAGCAAGCGCGTCGAGCGCGAGCAGGTGCCCCGACGCGAGGTCGAGCACGTGCAGGTAGTCGCGCACGCATGTGCCGTCCGGCGTCGGGTAGTCGTTGCCGAACACCTTGAGCGTCGAGTCTTTGACGCGCCCGACGGCCATGTGCGCGAGCAGCGGGAGGAGGTTGCCCGGGCGGCCGCGCGGGTCTTCGCCGATCTCGCCGGAGGGGTGGGCGCCGGCGGGGCTGGAGGGGGAAGGTGGTTAGGGTTTTGCTTTAGTTTGAGAAGTAAAGTGGAGTGCGTACTTGAAGTAGCGGAGGGAGATACCGCGCCAGCGCTTGGGCTCAGCTACGGAATGAGATCAGGAAAGGCGTCGCCATGAGTGGACAGAGAGATGGCGCGTACCGTGGCAGAGATCGTCGATGACGGTCTCGGACATGACCTTGGTGCGGCCATAGGGACTGTCCGCCTTCAGACGCGTCGTCTCGGGGATGGGGATCACAGGCGGGGTACCGTACACGGTGGCCGAGGAGGAGTAGACGATGCGGGTGCAGTCGAACTCGTTCATGACCTGGAGGAGCTGGACGGTCGCGCCGACGTTGTTGGCGTAGTACGTCAGAGGGATCTCGGTCGATTCACCGACAGCCTTGTACGCCTGCAAGTTTGTGAGACACCAAAATGTGTTTCATGATGGGAGCGATACGCACGGCGATGTGAATGACACCCCAGATACCGGCCTTGCCGTACTTCTCGAAGATGGGGCGGACGTCCGCGGGCTTGGTGAGATCGCCCTGGAAAGAGTCGATCTCGGTGCTCTCCTTGTCATCGGCGGTCGGGTTCTCCGGGAGGGCGTCCTTGGCGAGCTTGGTGAGGCGGGCGAGGGAAGCGGGGAGGGAGTTGTGGTAGTTGTCGATGGTGATGACCTTGAAGCGCCGGGTCTGCTGGAGCGTGTAGACGACGTGGGACCCTGTTGGGTAAACGGTTGGTCAAGTACAGACATGGTCTACCGAGGTACTGACCGATGTAGCCAGCGCCGCCGGTGACGAGGACGCGCTGCAGGCGAGACAGCACCTCGATCAGTCACATTCAATAATATAATCAAAAAGATTATCGAACCGACCTTCAAGCCAGATTCCGCCGACATGGTCTAAGAAGATTTATTACGGGAGATTAAGGAAGAGGGTATTGGCGTTCTCGGCGTGAAGGCGTCGGTTTTAAGCAGCCGTCTTTATCGATCGGGGCAGTCGCAACGAAGGTTTACAACGACAACTGGTAAAAATGCAATACATCCAACTATCTCGGCTTTATCTCTGATCGCTGCTGTCTGCGGTCCGGCGTCTGTTTCCCGCTCAGATCATGACACACACTGGGGCGAGGCCTGACGAGGCATTGACGAGGCGCACAGACTCATACAAACGATTCTGAAACAAAACCACGAGTAACACGACTACGAGCACGCTGTCCCACTCCAGAATATCGAATCGGCTCATCGTTCCTCCATCCGCACGTCCCCTTCCTTGTCCTGCATGCCCGGTGGCCCGTTCAGCCCGGCTGACGGTGAGTCGATCGCGGCAGCATCCGCAGACGCCTTCGAGGCCGCGGAAACTGTACATGCCGGTGTCTCGACAGACTTCGGCGCAGGCTTCTCCCGTTCCCTTGCTTCCCGCTCAGCCTCGGCCTCGATCTCCTTCTGCAGCGCAATAATATCCCCGTTGCCGATTTTCCCGAAATGCTGCAGGTGCTGGTCCCGGGCCGTGCGCAGGGCTAGCCAAGACCATCGGTGTTTGTTCTGCGTCATGCGACAAGGGCCGTGTCAGTAACAGTACAAACGTTTGCGATTTCCACGTTACCTCTTCAAACCCATTTATCTGATCATCCTTGATGGGTGCGGGTGCAGGCGCAGGTGCAGGTGCGGGCGCAGGTGCAATCGCAGGCGAGGCGGCAGCGGGTGCAGGTATGGGCGTGCCAGGCGTTGGCGAGGCGGCAGCTTGTCCACCTTCGCCTCCAGCTGATGTCGATCCTGGCTTTGGAGGCAATGACGGATGCATCGCCGAACTTCCTGGCCCTGGCCCTGGTGTAGGTGACGTCGCCTGCAGGGACTCGCCTTGAGAAGTCTTAGGTGCGGCTGGTGGCGCCGATATGTTCTCGGTGGGCGCAGGAACTTCCTTCGCAGGTGTTGCAGCAGCAGCCTTTGCCCGAGCTTGTGCTATTCGTTGCGCGTTCCGAGCCAAGGTTTGTTTGCGCATCTCTATTCGCGCATCCTCCTGCTTGATCTTCTTGACGAAATCCTTGACATCGCCGGGTCTGTTTCGCGAGCTCGTTAAAGTAAACACATAGATGAAAATAAATTATACACTCACTGGAAGGGATTCTGCAAGTCCCATAATTCCCGATACCCCATCTCCCAGATCTCCGTCAACGACTCAGAACCCAGACTATGCGGCCACTCCGGCGGTGGTTGCCGTTTCTTCTCCCTCAGCTCCTCCGTCGCCTCAATAAGCCCAACCCGCATCCCATCCTTCTCGGCCGACCAAGGCTCCTTGTCAAATGGCGGGCACATCTCGTTCTTCCACTTCACCCAGTTCTTCTCTCGTTCAAGGATGACGTTGACAAGCTCAGCGAACATGGGCCCGCTCGGCGTGGTCGACCGTATTTCTGCAACGGCCTTGGCCATCGTATCCTGGACCCATTGATCGTCGTCCGGCTCGAGCGTAAAGTCCATCTGCAGCGAACGGTTCCGAGGTGTCGCCCAATGCGCTTTGGCGGCCTTGGTGAACTGGAGGAGGTGGTGTAGCAAAATGAGGAGTTGGAATAGTATCTGCCGCCGGAAGTGCGTGTCCGCGATTTCGAGCTCGAGCAGCTCGGGGCTTGTGAGAAATTTCGCGAAGAAATAGTCGCTGTTGTTCAGCTGCTCCCCCATCTCTGGCTCGCGTTTCCTCTTGAGTGCGGTTGGTTGGCCAGAGTTGGTCCGGTTGCCCATCAAAGCGCGTTCCTTGACGGCTGCCTCCCGAAGCACAGGAAGAACCTTCTCAACCGCCGCTTGGAAGTCAGTAAACTTGTAGGTCGACGCGAATACTGGCGGGCGGGAAAATGGGAGTTGAAGAGACCAGAAAATATTATAGAAACCTAAGAATAACACATAAGTTAGCAGCCTTCCAGCATTGAACAGCAAAGGATATCTACCGTCCGACTTCTTCGCCTTCTCGCCATTCTGACTCTCGTCCACCTCCATCTTGTCCCCGCCTTCTTTCGCGCCCTCTACACTCACGTCCTCGCCCCTCGACTCGTCCGCCGCCTTCGCCGCCTCGGTCTCCCTCGGTCCGTCCCATATCGGCCCGTACTCCCCCCGCAAGTTGACGCCGCTCCGCTCGCCCAGCGGGAAGACGCCGCTGAGGAAGGTGAGGATGCGCCCGCAGAACAGCGTCGTCGAGCCGGCCTTGGACAGGCGCCGGAGGAGGTCGTTGAGTGTCCGGAGCAGGACGAGCGCTTTGCCCTTCTGCGGCGCCATGCCGGTCGTGAGCCGGGCTTGTTGCGTTTCTATCCACGCGAATATCTGTGAGCATGAGGCGATTGTCTGCGCTTCGAGGACGTCCTGGAGGACCGTGAGCGGGAAGGAGACGTCGCATGCATCTGGCAGAGCGTACTGTTAGCGTTCGGCAGCTCTGAAAGAGAAGGACTTGAGACGCACCGTGTTCGGTGAATGTAAGAACCAGGTCAAGCCTGTCCCTGAGACTGTCATAGTACGCGTCTGCGTCGGTCTTCAGCGCAGTCCCCTCGGTAGCCTGCCCTGTAATCAGCATGCGGTTCTATGTGAGGTAGAATACCGCGACGCACGGCTAGCCTGAACACCTCCTGCTTCAGCAGGAACTCCCATCTGCTCTTGACGTTGTCGGTGGTGTGGCCCTTGTACTTCCGCAGCTCCTCGGAGACGAGTTTGCTCAGCACCGCTTGCTCGAAGGGTCTCTTCGGGAATCTGTCGAGGAGGTGCTGGACGCTGGCGGTTTGCTGGGCGGCCGTCATGACGCGGAGCGCGTTCGAGGGAGAGCGAGAGAGGCTGCTGGCAAACGCGCGCTTCACGTGCGCGTACGCTTTCGGTTGGGCGCTTCCCTTGTCGCTTGTTCTTACACTTGCTTTCACTCCTCAACGTTTTAACTCGGCTATCACAGACAATCCACAGTTGGACATCGAACTGTTTCTATATGCCCGAGGGAGATTTCTCAATATCTACGAGTAACTTCGCGCTGTGTGGCGTCAGTACCTCCAACTCTGCGTCGCTGCGTCTGATTCCCTCGGCTGTACTCTGCTTGACCCAGCAGGCGACATGGCTCTGACAGATCTCGTTTGTATTTGAGGAGCTGCTTTACGGTATGCTCTGTTCCCCTTCAAGCTTAAGACGAGCTGACTCATCTGCAATACAGGATTCTCCCTGATTCTCCTTCGAGCTCTTCGCTGTCACATCATGGGTCCTTGTGTCTGATGCCCCCACGCTGCACCGTCCGAGCTACGTCATGATGGCTATCTCAACCCTCCTCAGCCCTGCTTTTCATCCTGTCCTTGCATGCGTTTTCATCCGCTGTGCCCGTCTTTCTCTTGGGTTCCGCAACGACCGTGGTGGCGTCGAGTGCATCGCGACTCGCTAGTTGCCCATCGCGCATTGACTTTTGGATCTTGGCCGTGACACGTGTCTCTGTCCGCTACCATCTTGACCAATGGCAATGATCCTCGAGACTTGCTGTTCCCAGCGTGTCCACTACTATGACTACCGGGGCTTCTGAACGTTTACTGTACATCAACCCATGGCCCGATTTCACCATGATCTCACCCTTGAACATATGCCGGCATCCTGTGCTGTCCTGTGCCAAGTTCCAACTCCTTATGTCGGCCTCTGGTGTCTGTAAGCCTGACGGCCTCTGTAGACTCGATGTCACCATGTGGGCTCGAGATGCTTGAAAGCACCTGCCACCAATTGCGACACACACACCGGCGTTGTCGTGGAGCTCCATGTCCCCCAGAATGATTGTCGCGCGCTAATCTGACTGACGCGGCCGTGCCACGGGCACACCGGCTAGGCTGTCGCGTGGTTTTCAGGTACGCATGATTGGAAGCGTTGCGTGGTATAAAGTCCTGCTGGGCAGCAGGCGAGGGCAGCACCAGCGTTACTGTTCTGTCTCCGTCCACTCCGTTAGCCATGGCCTCCTTCATCGTCCTCGCACTCGCCGTTACCGCTCTTGCTAGAGGCCAACAAGGCCAGGTCGTGAAGATCAGCCCCAAAAATGGCAACTCCACGTACGACGTCCAGTCGTCCAACTGGGCTGGCGCTGTTATTCAGGCCGCTGCTGTACGTTTCCTTGTGTCTTGCGAAGGGATCCTTGCGGCTTTTTCCTGACCCAGCGTTACATTATAAAGGGCACCTACCAAGCTGTCACTGGCACCTTCACGGTCCCCAACCCCACGGGCTCGGGCTCCGCCGCCATTTGGGTCGGCATCGACGGCGCTGGCTCTGACTGCGGTGTCATCCTCCAGACTGGTGTCGACGCGACCATCGACAACGGCCAGGTGTCCTACTCCTGTGAGTGCCCACTCAAAACCCCTGCCTTGCTAGCCAGTCACTAATCCATCTCCCTAGCCTGGTACGAATGGTTCCCCGACCCATCCTACAGCTTCAGCAACATCAACTTCGCCGCGGGCGACGTCGTCCAGCTGACCGCGACCGCGCACACGACGACGACGGGCACGGTGACGATCGAGAACCAGACGAACGGCCAGAAAGTGACGCAGGACGTGAGCTCGACATCCGCGCTCTGCCAGGAGTACGCGGAGTGGATCGTCGAGGACTACCAGTCGGGCGACAGCCAGGTCGTGTTCGACAACTTCGGCACCGTCACGTTCTCCGACGCGCAGGCGACGACGGGCGCGGGCGCTGTTGGCCCCGACGGCGCGACGATCTGGGATATCTGGCAGAACAACGTGCAGTTGACGAAGTCGTCGGTCCAGAATGGCAACGTTGTCGTCAGCCACACTTAGGGAGTGCGCTCTGGCAGCGGTCACTCTTGACGGTGTTTGAGAGGTTGTGGTAGAGATGTTGTTTATTCCATGGCACTCTCGAAACGATGCTTTCTCTTTGGGTAGAGCACTTGTGCACAGAGCTGTAGGGAGCATCTGGGACAATGATTACTCATTATATATTGCTAGTCGCACATATGGTAAGCGCCTTGGTCATGTCACGTCGCGTTGACTGCAGTGTCACACTGTTACTGTTACTGTTGGCCGAACTTGACCATGACGTCAAAACCATAAGACACTCCTCCATCGTTCTCGCCAACCAGTCCCTTACACTCACATGAGCGGCTCTCACGAAGATTACTCACGACAGGCTACCGACAATTGCGAGGTTCGGTCATGCTCTGACAATGCAACTTCTGCAGAGGAACATTACGACCGAACACAATCCCACCACGGATGCATCGCCTTTGGACCTTCGACTGGTCGAGGACGCCCAGGACCCTATGCCAATATCAAGAAAGCAAGGCAGCTAGATCCGAACCAAGGAAGGTGCGCAATCACAGGTCGGCGTACCAACGTCGTGAGCTGCCATGTGCTCCCATTGGACACGGATGATAAAACAGTGTGTCTTCGCTTGAGCTCTCCCTTTTCGATCTTTGCTCGCTAACAAACATATTAGCTCACGCAACTTGAGTGGGCATGGGGCATAGGATGGCGACAGCTAGACGTCACCAGCCCCTATAACACACTTTTCGGTTCGCAGCCAGTCCCTTGTCAACATGTTGTCTTCTTACCTTAGCGATGGCAGTTGGGACAGAATGGAAATCCCTCTTCGACAGCGCCGACTGGTTTCTTCTTCCCGAACTCCCCATCCTCCGCGGGCTTCTATCGTTGGCTCAAAAGCGGACAACAAAGCGCCGTTTCAGGTTGAACAAGGTAGTTAATCTCTTTGTTAGTCAGTATTTGCTCACAAATGGCGCAGGTAGTTAGGAGTCAGACTCTTTTCAAGTATTACTTCATCGCCAGATCGTCATTGGAGGATGCAGTCATCACTGTCGAGTCAGCGCATCGTGCTCGCACGGTGCATCCCTATCCGTTTGCTACACTCAGTCTCATTTTCAGTCATGTGCGGCCACATTTCGTCGTCCACAGAATGCGTGAAAAGCTTAAAAAGTCGCACAGAGAGCTAAGTGGTGCACTAGAGAAGGTCTTCGGTTTCCAGGAATCACTGCTAAGCGAAAGAACGCGGGTTCCTGCCCAGGCTATCCCATATGTCGTCGCTATTGAAGTCCACGCCCTTGTCGCATTCACAGGCTCCACCTGGATGGATCGTCCAGTCCATGAAGCCTTCAAACAACACGTTCGGGCGTCGAGGCGATATCATCCTGTACACGGATCCCTCAGTTTAGTCTCATGCTCGAGCACAGAAAACTTCGCCCATGCAACAGAGCTGTCTTCGTATACTTCTTGGCCAGAACAGAAACAACGAGTGCATTTGTGGTCCGATCAAGTCAGACGTGAAGCCGCAGACACAGGCTGGGAATCTGTGGTATTCAACGATGAGTAGGTTGCCGATTACCTTGCAGAAGCAGAGCCCATCTTGGCGCCGCCGTTGGGACGCAATGACACCAGAAAGTTTTCAAGCAATGACTGGGCGGCCCTTGAGTTTCACGTTTACCTACCGGCCCAGTTGTGATACCGACTATCGAGAAAAGCAATGCCTGCTGTTTAGTGGTCCTTGGCTGCGTCTGCTCTGTTAATTGAACGGGTTTGTATCATCGTGCACTGCCAACCATTCCGGCTACCCCACCCCTTGTTGTATCATCTTTCAAGGGGATCGGTTGTAGCTCGTACACCGCACGTTCGGTAAACGGTGCGAGCTAGGCCCTAGGCACGAACATGAACTCGTCGACAATGAATAGGGTTTGCACTTGCGTCGGGCTTGGCTGCCTCATGCACACGGCTATAGCCAGTCTCCGCAGAATACATAGGGGCTCTATCTGCCATCATTGCTACGTATTCTATCTGCCATCATTGAGCGCTTGAGTGTTCAACAGCATATCCTGACAACATTCTTGACAGTCCCTCTATTTTCATAGTCCTTCTGATTGCCTTGCTCAGACTTAAGGGAACTGATCAGCGGTCTCCGACGGCGGTCTGGGGCAGGAACATGGACTCGTGTTCATTGGTGTTTATCAAATTCATGACTGTGATTCATGCTATCGCAATGGGCCCCCGCATTCTTGCCCGCATTACTCTCCTATCTACTGGCCTTTGTCCTCGGATGTACGGCTACGATGCTTGTTATGAAGGAAACTCACTCCATTACGGGGACTCGCTATGAAGCACTCGGGCAACACATCTGGCACTCCTCGCGAGCTCTCCGAGGATCGTCTTCAGTGACGGGCTGGCTATACTCGGCGTAGATCAAGCTCCTTACCTAGAACATTCACGTGGATATGCCTGCTGAATAGCTGGAGTAATTTTGCTATGGAATATCTGCGATCTTCAGATGCTCAGCGTCACTTCGCTAGTCAGACCTTGACACGTGGTTGTCTCAAGATGGTGGCGCTGTAACGTGTCAACCTCCTCCGAGGTCGAAATATCATATAAACGGCGACGAATCTCAGCGAATGCCACCAGATGTCTCTGATCCTCCTCGACGTCCAAGATGGCCCTGAACGTTAAGGCGGCGGCTATGATGTCAATCATCGCCGAGCAGCTACTCTATGGTGAGCATTTATATATGCTTGAAAATCCCGAGACGATACACTAGATGGCCTACAGGGTTCTCGATCCTGATGTTTGGCGCGACTGCAAGAATCCTCATATCCGATGCACTGAAGCGCCGCCCCAACTGGATCATGATGGTGGCTTCTGCGGCGTTCTTCATCTTGAGCACCGTGGTGAGCTGCTTGACCCTTCGACGACAGATCTCTATCCTGACTCTACTTGATCACGCGACAAAGCATATGGTGGTTGTAGTGTTGTGGGTGTATGAGGGCTTCGTTCGTTTGAATGGCCGACACCTAACGTCCTACTTCAACTCGTCGGCGCACCCGTACGTAACGGCGAAGAATATCGCTTACCTTTTGGAAACGACGTTGGCCGACATGATCCTTGTAAGCCAACCCGCCCCATCACGAAACTCCTCCTCGAATACATTCCTCGAAGATCTATCGCTGCTATGTGGTGTGGCAGAACGTCTGGGTGATTCTCCCAAGCTCGCTAACTGCCGCGGCATCGGCTGGTAGGCTCCCTTCTCGGCTGCACCGCACCTGCACACTCACATGGATCTCGATCAGCCCTCATGTCTTGGGTGTTCGCACATATCACACGATCCGGCGAACATTGGTTCGTCGGCAGCGCCGAAAGAATCCTCTATGCTGCTTATGCATTCATGCTCTTCACTAGTTTGGCTTCCACGAGTACGTGTCTTGATCTAATGATCCAATAATACACCAGATGTAACTCTCATGGTTTGCACTCATCGTAGGTTTGCTGGGCTACAAACTATGGATCACCGAGCGCTTCATGTCTCGGTACCGCCAGAATTTATTTGGCCCTTCTATCGAGATAGTTGTACAATGCGGGGCGCTATATTCTCTGACGTTGATTATGGTCGTCCTGACCACCAAGTTGAGCTACTTCGCCTCGTACGTAGCGGTCAACGTAGTGAGTGCATCTCACTTTTGGAAATGTCCGTGGTGCTCCTCGCTTATGCGTTTGCCTGACGCGGAAACTTTCTTAGGCGGGTCAGATTATACCCATCACCTTCTATGCTATCATCCTCCGCGTGAGGATAGCAAGGCGTAGAAGGGACGAAGCCATCGCGATGTCGACCTGGCGAAGCGGACCTGGAGACGAGAGCATCGGGCATGGAGTCCGAGATGCAGAGATAGAGGTGCACATTTCCCGCTTCTGCGAGGAAAGCAGAGAGTTCGTGGGGGCAAAATAAATGGTAGTGTGCAGTTTGATACCTTTAAAAATAGAATATTGGACTCTTCGCACTTGTGGCCCTGTTGCAACGATCATGAACAGCAGGCCTGGTTGTAATTCCACGCTGAGAATTGAGTATTGCAGACGCAGCGATCAAGACAACTTCAGCTTTCGTCAGGCACGATGCGCGCTTTTTTCCCGCCTGGTCAAAAAAAACTATCGCTATCGGAGGCCTCATCAAAAGAGTTTTATTTTTTATAGCTAGTCTAAGGCATACTTTGGGGGAGTTCGTTGTGGAAGGGAGCCGGCGGTTCATCGCAACGTTCAGTTTGCGACTCGCATGGCAAACGCCGTGGTCTGTGGCGGACATGGTGACATCACCAGGTCACACGCTGACGAGCCAACAGCTTGGAGTCGTCGCGTCTTGTCGCGTTGCTGAACTTGATGATAAATTCATTACTTGCCCTCCTTGTTCGCGCCACGGCCAACATGACTCTCACATTTTGGGCGGCTTTCATAAGGACGGCTCATGACAGTCTGACTCGAACAATGCTCTTCTCTGATTTCCCCCCTGCTCTCCATCCACCCATCTCTCACAACTTTTTGCTGTGTGCATCGCTATCGATGTGGTAATTATGAGACTAGCTATAGTCTTTTACCCTATGCTGATGTATTCATACATGGGACAGATAATACCGATCACCTTCGACTCTTATCCGCGTGAGGATGTCAAGACACCAAGATGCCGTTGCCGTGCTATCATGGTACAATCCGGCATCCCCGTTCCCCTCACAGAAACAGTGACCTCATACAACACTATCATGATGTGCCTATTAGGTTCTACGTTGCAAACATCTGCATTGAACATGGTGAGCTTAGTGAACAGCCCTAATCCACCGACCTTATCGGTCCCTCTACTACTTCATATTGACGCTATCGTCGTTACAAGGTATGTCTCCATCGCCAAAGACTGAATAAAAGTTCATTCCGCACTCTGTGAACTGGGATGGAGAACGACCTGTCATCCCATGCCCTCAATTCTCCGGGGACTTGTTTAGTCCCGTCAAAGTACTAATGACTGCTTCCGGAATGGTAAAGCTATCAGGGCAATGGGGGCAGACCTGCGACCAGAACGGATTTTACCCTAATGGAAGTGTCTCATTGGCCATCCTTAATCTAGGCGACTACTAGTGCTGCCGGACTCTAAGCCCTCAGCCCCCTCCTGAAGATCGGCGGTTTCGAGCTATGCATTGTAGCAACGAGCTATGCTCATCACAGATGTAAGGTCGTACTAGCTGGGTTTTTCAGCGGCCTCGAAGACATTCCATTCAATACTTACGCCACATTAATGTTGTGATGTGAGCACTGGTGAGCACTATTTGAGCCATACCTCTGGAATGATGACCAGATTCTCGAGTCCATCCCAACGTTTCGATATACATCGGCCCGGAGCCCACCAGGCGGGGCAGGGGAGATGCCTTCGGTGTGGGCAGGGCCACGGTTGCCGGTTACTAGTACTTCGGGGCGGTTGTTGGCAACATCTGGCCGCTTCCCTCGAGCCCGTTGTTTGTCGATGCTCATCTTGGATGCCATGACGGCAGTGTGACGGACTTAATATACAGGTTGCTCTGGATAGCCACTACTAAAAATACGTTATTGGGAGGTACCTGGCGAGGTATTTAACAAGCCGCGCCGGCACAATGTATGTATCTCGGCCTTTTTCTCTTGCATTCCGATTCAATATGGGAATGGAGGCAAAGGCAACTGCACTCGTGGGTCTCATTGTCGAGGAGTTGCTCTACGGTATGTATATTCATGTTGTCTGTGACAAGTAGGACTACTGAATAGTTTGCTAGGGTTCTCTATCTTGCTGTTCTCCGCCACGACATGGATCCTTGTCACGGACAAGGCTCCAAATCATGCCAACAATCTCATGATAGTAATTGCTGGCGTTCTATTCATCCTTAGCACAGCTGTACGTATTTCATTCCTGGAAACATATTACTACACAGCACTTATGAAGGAAACAAAGCATATGTCCGTCGTAGTTCCTTGGTTATATGAGGGGTTTATAACCTCGCCAGTTGATCCCAACACCTTCTTTGGGTCGTCCACCAGCCCATACGTCACGGCAAAGGATGTCATTTACATCTTAGAAACATTACTGGCCGAGACATTTCTGGTAAACCAGCTAATCGGGCCAACATGGAGTATTGCTGATAGGAATTGAAGGTCTATCGCTGCTATGTTGTGTGGCAGAAGAAATTGCTGGTTGTACCATTCATCATCATTGATGGTGCTTCATTGAGTAAGCGACCGTACAATGGGTGCTGAGCTTTCTTATACTGACATAAACCTAGCCATTGGAATCTGGCTCATTGTGAATGTAGCACAATCAGGTTTGGCGTTCCACAACAAAGTCACTCACGGCCTTTTCGTGGCTGTTTATGTGTTGATTCTCTTTACGAACTTGGTTTCCACAGGTACGGCAGGAGGTCGAATTTATAGAACCGTTACTGATGATCATTTTGCACAGGCCTTTTGAGCTACAAAGTGTGGACGGTCGAACGCTCCGCCCCTCCGTCTTGCCGAGGACTCTTAGGTCCATCCCTGGAAGTCATCTTGGAATGTGGGGTAATTTACTCACTTTGCTTGATCATTGTGGTCCTCACGGCAAATCTAACGGCCAGTGGTCTTAATATAACCATCAACATGGTCAGTGAATACACACCCTCCCTTGCCTATCCCTATTGACTCACCGTCAAAATGCATCTAGGTCGGCCAAATGATACCTATCACATTTTATGCTGGTCTGCTTCGCGTGAGGATGTCGAGATGTGCGACAGATGGCGGTGTTGCGATGTCGACTTGGCGTCCTCATGGCCCTCAACAGGACGCGCCGATCGAGATTCACATATCCAATGCTTCCGAGGAGCGTCGCGATACCTCTGAACAGACCAAATGCAAAGAGAGCTCTGATTCCTCCTCCGTATGAACGCTTAAGCTTCTTCCCACTCATATAAAACGATCAATTCATGTGGTATGGTTCTGCCCGTGTACCAACATTAATATGCACCATACTATGTCTGCATCATTTTGATGCTTGCGAGCAGATGATGGAGGCAGAGTCGCCGAACGGCCTAAAAATAGCGGGCTTACCCTCCTGCCCACAGATACGTATTTAAGATGCACATGCTTTTCTCGCTGACAACCTGCTTTGCTCCTCATGCCATACACCAGTACTACGCAGACTTGTTCGAGAATTTAACGTATGCTGCGAATGCCACAGGACATCCTTCTATAACAGGAAGTCTGCAGCGGTGGAGGTTGCCGCAGCACCTCTCACGCGTTAACCTGTTCCTTCATCGTGATCGAGACCCGGACCAGACGGAGATGAACAGCTTGTCGGCAATGTGTGTATCATTTTGATGAACCATAGTGTAAGAGCAACTATCGAAACGCGAAACACTTGGACGCATAGCGACTAACTATGTTCATCCTTCATCATAGATGTCTCAAGTATCTTTGGTACCTTCGCATGGGTCAAAATAATGATCTCACGACATCCACAGCCAAGCACGAAGCTATTTTTCAGTTTCATCAGACACGACCTAAATATACTCAAGTCATGGATGAACGTTGTGTCCAGGAGACGGGCGCGCCACTGTAGTTTACCACATCTAGATTGTACAAGACTCGAGGAGTTCATGATTCTAGTTCACGGACGGACCGCCCCAAGATGAAGATGATCAAGATCAACAGAACTTCTACTACTACTAGTACAGCCCTCGGTGACTCTATCTAGCCATGTAAGCCCAGCCAAGGACACCGGTATGCATATTCGTATGCTTGTCCTATCAGGTGGCGTCTCATCGCCTTTGGTGATGAGGATCTATATAGCAACCTCGCAATCTTCCTGTGACTCTCAGGCTTGCCCACCCAAGCCTCTCAAGATGACCTTGCAGGCCAAGGGAGCAGCTCTCATCGGTCTCATCATTGAAGAGTTGTTGTATGGTACGCATCCATGCAATGTACGATTCAAGAGCAGAGGAAGATGACAGTTTGTCAGGGGCTGCGCTCCTAATGTTTGCTTCTACCGCATGGGTCGTCCTCACCGACGTAGGTCCGCGGTGCCGTTCCAGCTGCATCATGATCTTGATAGCGACTACACTCTTTATTATGAGCACGGCGGTAAGCGACCTTACCACTTGAAGTCTTGATGTGCGATATGCTCAAGAAGTTCAGCATATGGTCGTCGTTGTACTCCGGCAGTACGAGGGTTTTGTGACATTGGACACAGACCCAGAGTCCTTCTTTCAATTATCTTCGAACCCTTTCGTGACAGCAAAGGTTGTCATTTATGTCCTGGAGACATTGTTAGCCGAGACGCTACTGGTAAGCAAACTACACAATCACAAACAATCGGCGTAATTGAGTAGGATTATAGGTGTACCGCTGCTACCTTGTGTGGCAGAAAAGGTGGTTAGTCCTCCCATTTGTCGTAATCGACAGTGCTTCATTGGGTAAGCGGTGTTTCACACACTGGAATTTTGGAGGGAGCTAATAAGATTAGCTATTGGAATTTGGCTATGCGTGAATGTGGTGCAATCCGGCATGGCCTTCCACGACGTTGTTACACACGCCCTTTTTGTCAGCGTCTATGTCATGGTTCTTTTCACGAACCTCACCACCACAGGTGAGTGTAAGGCTTAGGTGTAAGTCGACTTACTCACAGTCATAAAAGGTTTATTGAGCTATAAGGTGTGGATTACCCAACGCTCCGCCCCTCCATCTTGCCGGGGGCTGCTGCGCCCTTCACTAGAAGTAATCTTAGAATGTGGAGTGCTGTACTCGCTTTGTTTGATCGCCGTTGTGCTGTCTGCTACTTTGACAACATATGGTCTCGACATAAGCATCAATATGGCGAGTTCATGGCAATCGTTTGATCACCCTATTTCGAGCAGCACTAACCTGCTTCTAGGTTGGCCAGATGATACCTATCACTTTCTACGCTGGTCTTCTTCGTGTGAGGATGTCCAGACGGTCCACTGAGTGTAGTCTCCCCACACCGGGTTGGCAATGCCAAGTTCTCCCCCAAAATGCAGGCTTAGCATCGTACAATGCAGAGATTGAAATTCGCGTATCAAACGTTTCCGAGGAACGCCACGACTCCTTTGAACCCTATGAATGCATAAAATGCTCTGATTCATCCGCTGTTTGAATATCTGATTACTTCCTAACAATACGCATTATCCATAGTACATTAGCGTACTTGTCGAAATCAGCAAAGATTTGGGCAAAGATAGTCCCATATAAAGAAGTGTCAACATATGAATGAACAGAACAAAAGGGGAGCCTATCATTCCTGCATAAAGCCTTCTGCAAGGAAGAGCGGTGGAGGTTCATCCGTAATGTCTACAACTCTAGTTTAGCGATACTCAGCTACAAGACATGACAGCGGGATCGTACCTTCAGACGGAGCAGTCGATACATCCATAATGTATAGCATTGGTTGATCCGGGCATGTAAAAAATAACCTCCCCGTGCCCTCGTCCCATGCCATTGCCTGCATAGCCTTTCTGAGCTTGCTCCTTAGCTGCGGGGGAAGTCTAAAGGTCATCGCAACCTCCTCCTTCGCCGGCGGCCCCGGGCCGATGTTTCGCCGCACGCGCGAGATCGCGTCTCGGCGCGACAGAGAGAACGCGTCGTTGACGGGATCACGCGTTGTAAATGCGTACACATGTTCCAGAGGCGGCGTCGCGACTGTGTTGATGCTTAAAGGGGTCGTGTACACGAGCGACCGATGTGCACCCGGGAGAGCGTGCGCACGGCACTCGTAGGGACAAACGCGTGGACCGGCGCGGAAGACACGATTCTCGCGTGTAAGACTACCTTCTGGGTCCACGAACTCGTGATTTGGAAGATAGTACCGCGGTACGCCGGATGGCACAGGACCAGTCGACTTGGTTGGTGGGAGGCATATGTAGGTGAGCTGTGCACCATGTGAGTGGCGATAGAACATGTGGATGGGTGGCCAGAGACCGGAAAACCGGGCAGACGGGGTGGGGTCACTAATATGCATGTCTTCATAACCGACACCATTGTATCTGACCGTAGTATGTGGCTTGAAACAAATCTCATCACAGCCAACGCGAGCCGGTATGGAAAACATCTCTAGCGTTATGAAACCTAAAGTCTCGTCGGACGTCGACGAAGCCGGTGAATCGTCATTGGGTATCGGAGCCACGGCTTGTGCCATGCGAGAGACGAGAATCTCGCGCTGTTCGGGAAGGATGCGGTATGTATTTATATGTGGAAGCTAGCACGCAAGGTCACTAGTGCTCAATGTGAGAGTGAGGATTCACGTACTGCTCCTTTCAAGTTTTGGAGACCCATGAGACAACGAAATGAAGTCGTGCACTTTTCCCCACAGAGAGCCCTGAGCACAATCGTATATGGCTGTTTGCAGATAGAGACACAGGGAACGCCATCGATTTCGACCAGGTCTGTGAAACTCAGCTCAGCTAAGCTACGTATTTTGGTGAGAACATGAGGGGGTGGTAAGGATGCGGCCAGACGTTGGTATTCTAATGAGCCTGGGACGAGATCAGGATGAGAAAGTGCATTCAACGAGTCTAGTGGCAACATGACCGTGGTACATGTGTCAAAAGGCTCGGAAGGATCCAAGAATTCGCCGAACGAGTCGCATCGAGGCGCATACGCGGATTCATGAACACTACAACGAGGCATAAGACTAATGTTTTCAACAATAGGTTCGAGAGGCTTGCCTGGCTGGATCCTCCTGTTCCAAACACATCCGGCGCGTGGTGTACGAGACAACCAGCCCAACAGCACCGTCAACTGTCATGTACTTGGCACATACGTTGCGAGGTTCACTTCTGACCGGGAGTTCTGCCATATGTGCAATGCCCGAGATTGGGTGGTCCAGGTAGTATATATTGAGATAGTGGCGCGCTCTGTCGATATCACAAGTTGAGGCAACCATGTGCTTGCCTCCGGGGAGAACGACCATGGAGAGAATGGGGTGATGAATGGGGTACTCGTACCAGCTAGTGTACCTCGCATGAAAGCTATTCCATTGCTGTTCCAAGGTGAGAGCACGCGTCACGAGGCGTTCCGCTTCAAATGCACTAATCTTCCCGAGGGAAAATGTGCTTGACGGTGGCCTGAATGGTGCGTACGGCCCAAGAAGCCGTAGGAAGCGTTTCCATACGACGCCGTGATGCGAGAGTGCGAAGTACAGTTTGCTAACCTGAACAATTCGGCGACGCGTCACAAAAAGAAAAAGGTAGGCAATGACGTGACATACCTGTCTGAGCGCGAGGATATCCTCCACCATAAGGTAAACGAAGATGTTGTCAACAAGAATGTCATCGGACAGACGGCCGAGTGTAGGTATGCCATCAAGGAAGACTCTGGCGTCCCATGAGCCCGAGAGGTGCATGGCAAGAGTTGTCTGAGAAAGCCTGACGAAGGAAGGTTTTCAGGAGGCGGGCGAAGTTTGGGGGGAAAGCAAAAATGTGTGCATACACGTTTCATCGTTTATACGCTTAAGTATACGCGGGAACAACTTGCTTCGACGCGTCGGACGCGTGACCTAACGCGTACGCTCGGCGCCTAAAGAACAATTTCCTCTTTAAGTAACCTCCACAATAGACGCTTGGGCGCTAAATAAGAGTTTTTGTTGCTCTTTGGTTACGCTCTACCTTGTTTCTTTCTTCATGCACTACTACTTGACAACGAATAGCCGTATTCGGAGAATTTCAAGCCCGACAGATTCATGATTCCTGACGGTACTCTCAACGGCGACGATGTCGACTTCGCGTTCGGATTTGGAAGGAGAATTTGCGTCGGACAGTATGTCGCTGATGCCTCGGTAAGGACAGCCATTGCGACGCTTCCTGCGGCTTTCACGTTTGAGAAGGTGAGAGGATGAACATGGAGATGAGGTTAACTTCCAGCCCTTCCCCTGCCACTTGCCATCATCCCGCGGGACTCTACGATCACCGTTGACAGCGTGGGGAGGATCGTATCTGAATCCCTTGAATCCCGAAGTGAACAGCGTATGGAACCCTATTGACCTGCCTGTTTCGCCGGCCTACGAATGTCGAGGACCACCTAAACGCTGTTAATGCGCAATATGAAAGAACATTCTTCGTCATATCGGGGATGTGGGTCCGCTGTGAACGTGAGTGCTTGCAATTCAACGATCTCAGAATAGTTATCAGCTCCCGCTTTTAATTTCGGTCCTGTCTCCGGACCGGAAGTCGGAATCACCAATGCTTGCGCTTGGAACTCGGTCTGGAAGTTCATTGACCTTTGCAACAAACAAACTCTTACGGAGCAACTCTTCGAAAGCATTTTGTCCACAGACAACTTTGGTCTACAATATACAAGACTGTCCCTTGTCGTTCACCATGTGCGTATGGAAGTCACCCACAAGCTATCCGCGTCGCCGTCATATAATACGTGACACTATGGGCGCCTATGGTACTCGCTTCCCAATGACAGCGAGGAACGTCATCATAAAGCTGGGGGGGACTGGTAAACGCGATTCGCCACTTAGATGCGCACAGTTGCCCCAATGGCCGGCCTCATTGACGACCATATTCGAGGGCATTAATAATCCTGTGACGACTCGCATCCTTGTCTTCCCCGTTCGCTCACTTTCTCGTCCTCACCACATAGGGTTAGCCATGGGGATATTGTCTTATGCCACGAAACCCAACTTCGTTCCCATTACTCTGCCACCGTCGGTGGACGCTGCGATGCTCCAGGACTTTGGAAGAATAGTCGAGGGTATAAATCCAGCCACCTTCTCGGAAGGCGAGTTTATGGCCTTGTCTAAAGCTCTGCACGAGGTATGCCCTGCCGTCACTCTGCTTCCTTGACCCAGCTCACATGTCTCAAGCATGGCTTCTTGGTCTTTCGTGACGTAACCCTGAGTCCGGGCGAGATACACCGTCTAGTCAAGGTGACCACACACGACCTCTATTTGGAGTTTCCACCGTAACGCGTTTCAACAGGCATTTGACCCAGAAGCGGAGAGTTACGGGCACGGAAGCAAGCGCAACTCAAGGGATCGCAGCCGAAAGTCGCCCTTTGCGCAGATCCAGAATGTACCCTCCGTTCCACAAGTACAGCTCATCGGACACGGTACCGTGAGGAACCACGAAGGAATTGACGAAGCAACTCTTAGCCACCCATCGCACCGAACATTCCATCAGACGCCTCTATCGATGGACGACGAGGAAGCCGGGTATACTCGGTTTTACCACTGGCATATGGATGCTGCCCTCTACTCGTTCAAACCGCCCAAAGTTACTGCTCTTTACGCTGTTCAAGTGCCCAACGGTCCTTCACAAACTGTGCGGTACGATGACGGGACCGGCGACGAGCTGCCCGTCCCATTGGGTACCACAGCATTCACTTCTGGTAGGATTAGCTTTGAAATTCTACCCAGGCACCTGCAGAGCGTTGCTGTCCGCTCGAGGGTCAAGTATGCGCCTCATCCCTTTTTATGGATGAACCCCGCCGGCGCGATGTCCAATGGACTGGGTTTGGAGACAGAGGGTCGCGAAACTCCTCTGGACCAGCTCCCACCTTGGGATGAGTCCAAGCGACAGACGCTGCCCATGGTGAGTGACGTCACTGTAACTCGAACTCGGTTCCTTTCATTGACATCAGGACAACAGCTATGGAAGAACCCTGTCACGGGTGGACTCCATCTACAAGTCGCCGCAACCGCTGTGACTGACATATTCATCGATCCACTACCTATAAACGCCGAACGTGAAGATGCTCTGTATCCAGACGGAGCCCATTTGACGGATCTGAAGGAGCTCCGTGAGCTACTATACCAGCTGCAACGCCCCGGCATCTCGCCATCGGTGAGTCGCCTTCTCATTGTTCAATTTATGTGGCTTGCATTGACAGCGTCTATCAGCTTGTCTACCCACATGACTGGTGAGAAAAATTTCCGTCGCATTCTTCCGGACGTTTAATTGATGCAATGCGTATGCCTTAAGGAAGGAGAAGGATCTCGTTCTGTTTCACAACCGTGGCGTAAATCACTCTGTGGTTGGGTCACTCAATGACGACCACATTCGCGTGTTCCATCAGTGTAATCTTGCAGCTACGGATCTTCCTCTAGGTCCTGACGAGGAAGACACTCGAAGGTGGGCTTGACTTCAACGACTTAGCACGAGCTTGCCTTGTCCTTTGGGCGGACATATCGAATATGAGTCCATCGTGACGCGTTTTCTCAGAACTATTCAGTATTTCCATGCATACGCATATAACTATAGCAAATGACTGCACCCCTAGTTGTACTGTAGTCCACCCTTGATCTGTATCACAGCTTGACGATTCACTCTGGACTACGAGGCAGTGGCATTCGGATCGGACGAACGGACCGGCGGTATCTTATCTATACAAAGGCCGAGAACCAGAAGCGGGGTACAACTTATAAGCATGACGCTAGCCACGCTGCGGCTAACCTTCTGGGAACTCTCCCTTCTTAGCACGACGTCTCTACTAGTATCATGGCCATCGAACTCACCACTCTTCCTCTCCCTGCCTCTGCAGATCCTTCCAAGTTTGCAAACTTCGGGCGTGAGGTCAAGGGTGTTGACCCTGGCAACCTGACCCCTGAGCAGTTTGAGGAGGTCAAGGACGCTCTCTACAAGGTATGCATATCAGGCATGCGTCACTGGCCACAGTTGAAGTGGTTGAAACTCTTGTAGCACGACGCGCTTCTGTTCCGAAATGCGCAGCTTAGCCCAGAGCAGCAGTACGCGCTGACGAAGGTCAGTGGTACCACAGCCTCAATCAATGGCACACTTCTAACTGGGCTTCAGGCCTTCGATCCCGCCTCAGAGTCCTACGGACATGGAAATCATAAGACCGGATCTACAAAGAAGTCTATTCTTCATCCAGACCTCAAGACCATCCCTCGCGTACCCCAGGTACAGCTTATCGGAAACGGTCTTGTAACGAACTACGAAGGCCTCGAGTCCGCACAGCTCAAGCACCCCTCGCACCACACCTTCCACAAGACCCAAGTGTCCCCAGAAGACGAAGCCAACGGTGTGACGCGCTTCTATCGGTGGCACATCGACGCCGCGCTGTATGACCTCAGCCCCCCGCGCGTGACGACGCTGTACGGCATCAAGGTGCCCAAAGGCGAGCACCAGGTCGTGCGGTACGACGATGGCACGGGCGACGAACTGCCCGTCCCGCTCGGGACGACCGCGTTCGTTTCGGGCCGCACGATGTTCGACATCCTCCCATCGGAGCTCAAGAGCTTTGCGGTGCGGACCAAGGTCCGGTACGCGCCACACCCGTACGTCTGGATGGCGCCCGCCCGCGCGCTACCCACCGGCCTCGGGATCGAGAACGATGGACTCGAGCTGCCGCTCAACGAGGTCCCCGAGTGGTCGGAGGACAAGATCATGACGCTACCCATTGTACGTAGCCGCCATCACCTCGCGTTGGCCTGCCCAGGTGCTTGATCATTCAGGGGCTAATGATAACATGCGGTGCTACAGCTATGGAAGAACCCGGTGACTGGCGAGCTACACTTCCAGGTGCACCCATGCGGCGCCCATGAGCTTCTCGTCGATCCCATTCCCGCGGGGGCCAAGCGCGAAGGCGCGCTGTACCCCGATGGAGCACATATCAAGGATCTCAAGGAAGTCCGAAGCCTTCTCTACAAGATGCAGAGGCCCGCCATCGCTCCTCAGGTACGTCGTAACCCCGAAACCTTATCTTCGTTGCACCATATCACAACAAGCTGATTCACTGATAAACTACTTCGACTTCTCTGTAGCTTGTGTACCCGCACGACTGGGAGGAACGCGACCTCGTTCTTTTCCACAACCGCGGAGTTCTGCACACCGTCGTGGGCGCGTTCAAGCCGGATCAGGTCCGCGCTTTCCACCAGTGCAACCTGGCCGCGTCGGATATTCCCAAGGGTCCCTCCGAGGAGGATGTGAAGCGTTGGGCGTGAAGGCTTTGGTCATTGGCGCGAACTGTATCATATAGCTTGTAGCAACTTGTCTTCCATGTGCTACAAATCATTGAACTATCATAATGGAACTTTGAAGTAACATATTGTCTTCATAAGCAAATCGTTGTAAGTTCGTGCCTAGCCTAAGCCCAAGATGTCATGCATTCATGGTTAACGTGTATTTGCCAAAGGTCCCTGATGGAGTGAACATAGGGTATCAGAATCGACAACAATTAGTATTGTGTTATTGTAGCTCCGGAGGATAGGGGCATAGCTGAGCATAATGAGCGCGACAAAGACGACGGGAAAAAGGAGGGTAAAAACAACTATGTTACGGTGAAAAAAGAGATAGGTAGGTAGTTATCGTTCGATATGATTAGCAACGCACGGGTGGGTGCGTAACGTCAGAAACACGTATATAGACAGCAGAAAGGGAAAGAGGGAGAAAAGAGCTCGAAGAGCGGGCAGTCATCAACAGTGAACACGAGAGAGAATTCCGTATTAGTACTTATTACCTGAGACCCATGAGATTCCAGCATAAAGAGGCACCTAAGGACAGCAGCGCCTTAATCCGTGATTGCGCCAGCCGTTTTCTACCGCATAGTAATATTGTACAATGACACGACATGGGGCTCCATGTCAAGTCAAGTCAAGCCGGGTAGCTCCACCGCACCTCACCGGATCGAAAAGCTCGCGGGCGAGTACCTGCCGCCTTCTTGCCCCTCCACCATGTTCCGCACGGTCGCGTACAGCGCCGACGCGCCCGTCAGCGCCGGGTCGACCACGGGCTCCGACCGGCTGCTGCTCGTCTCGGGCTCCTCGCCGTTCGCCGGCTCGCGCGGCTCGTAGAGCGGCGTGCGCGCGCCGTACTCCATCTCTCGCCGCATCTCCTTGGCGCGCTCCGCGGCGGCGAACACGACACTGGCCATGGAGAGGCCGCTGCTCTTGGGCGCGTTCGGGCCGTCGCTGTCGTCGAAGGACGAGCGCAGCGAGGACGCGACGTGGCCGTTGGGCCCGCCGTAGGGGCCTTGGAAGTCGGTCGGGGGCGGGAGGGAGTAGGTGCGTGAGAGACCGAGGCCGGCGGCGCTTCTGCTCGCGGTCCGAGCTGAGTTCCGGGGCATGGTAATGGGCGGCGTGGAAGCGGCAGACTTGGTCTTCCGTACGGAAAGGCGCGAACCACGTTTGGGAGCAGCGCTCGCGGTGGGAGTCGTACGACGAGAGGCACGGGGTTCAGCGCTGGTGGGTGGTTCTTGTACATCGTCGGCGTTATCGTTGTTGGCAGAGTCGACGGATGTCTGAGAGGAGTTGTCGCCCTTATGGACGCGGAGGTGCTGGAGAAGGTTGTCATGCCGGTTGAAACGCTTGTCGCAGGAAGGATGAGTGCACTTGAACGCTGGTAGATTTATAGATGAGTATATGCGGGGTAATATCAACACATAGAACACGTACGTTTTTCATGCGTATGGATTGACCTGATGTGCCTCTTGAGATGCTCGCCTCGGCTGAAACACTTTCCGCATTCCTCAACCTGACACACGTAGCCCCGTGAAGTTTTCGTGGGCGTCACGGCGGGGGCTTCCTCTGGGATAGCGATCTCCCCTGACTGGGACGCGGTAGGGACGCGTCGACCGCGGCTCTTCTTGGTCAGGTTGGGCACTGGCACGGGCGGCGCTGTCCGTATCCGAGGCCCACGGCGCTCGGTAGTGAATGACGCAGCGGACGAGTCGAGGAATGTGTATTCCCCAGTGGGCGGCACGCCAACGGCGTGGAGTGGGGGTGTGACCCCTCTCATCAGCTCAGGGGCTTCTGTGGTAGCTATCGTCGCGGACGACGATTCCGCCGAGATTAGGACGGTGGGCTCGACTTTAGCGAGCTTCTGAGGATGCTGCGGGAGCTCCTCCTCGTTCTCGACGTCTGTCTCGTCGCCAGCTGCTCGCGCATCGAGGTTGCGCTTGAGCGACGACGCGGAAGGCACCTTCTGGAGGGATGAGTCCACGATGTCGCTACCGTGTCTGATTCAACGCACCGCAGGGCGGCTCGTCGTCTGCGAGCGCGTCACTCGCCGAGAGCTCGTGGATGGTTCGGCCGCCGGAGCGCCATTGCCGTTGGTCGTGTTCTGCATTGCAGCCTGCTGGTTCTACCGAAAATCAGCCCAGGGTGACACGAGTGGCCAGGGGTAAGCAAAAGTACCTGTTCTGCTTGCTTCTCGTTAGCTGTGATGACCTGGACAACTTCCTGCATCACGCTCTCGAGCTGGCCGTTGGCTGCAGCAACCTCTTGTGCGTTCTCCATCGTTCCAATGGACTAGTGAGTCGCGCGAGTCAGCGAAAACAAGGGTAGAGAAGGCTTTCTAGCCCTGAGACGCATACCTAAGGTAATAGATGGCGGGTAGTAATTACAGGGCAATTAGAAGAAAGTACAAAGAATAAGTCTAGTCGGCCGCTTCCTGGTGAGGGTGGGGTGTCAGGAGGTGTGGAACGTCGGACTGAGCCCCTGTCTTCTCCCAGACGAGTGACCAACCTCGTCGTTTTTTTTCCCTCCCACGATCCACTCTCCAGACCACGTGTTGGAGATCCTGTTGCGGAAGGAGGGTCCCACGCTCTTGCGGCATCTCTTCGGCAGGACCGCACGGACCACCGCGTTAGGCCATCCGGGTGGCGCGTAATGCGCACTCAGCCACTTTGTTCACTCGACCTTGTCCAAGCCCTGTTGAATACCCGACGCGACAAACGCGCCTTCAATCGCCTCAGACAGACTCACAACCATCATGTCTGAATTATGACCGTCTCAAAAATACCCTCGTCATCGCACATCGACGCGTTCATCGCAGCCCTCTGCTACAGAACGTAAAAACCCTTCACAATGTCACCTGTACTGCTCAAATTAGGTCGACTCGGACCTTCCGCCTGTTAAACACCTGCGCCCAACTTGGGCAGCCAACCCATGCCCATCTCCGCCCTCCGTACATATAGTCGCGGATGGTTCCCCGCATGTACTGCTTTCGGACCTGGGGCTCCGCGCTCGTGGCCCCATGCGACCTTATATGACCGGCGGCATACCAACATGACGTCCGCTTCTTGCTCTGAAAAGGCTGTTCTACGCCTATTCAGCGATGTCGAAGACGAGGAGATGGCCTCGAGCTCCGCACGTTGGACTGAGTCATCCACACAAGGCGATGCCAAGATGTCGATGACGCGATGACGTGTCTTTCTTCTGAATGTACTTGCTTCCCGGCCGTGCTGCTGCGAGAGGCTTTGAGGATCTGCCCGCCCTGCGCCCTTGGGCTCCTCGTTCTGCTTCAAGTCGACTTGCCAGTGGTCCGGCGCCACCACGCGTTCAGAATTATGGTTTGCTACAATGCCCGACTATGTCTCTCTCGGGTGCACCTTCGGCATGCTTGCAAGTCTCCTTGGCTCTGTTTCACCTCCACTCCGTGTTCTGCGCAAACATCGAGTTTGGTGTCACTTGATAGTGGAGATACTAACTCTTCTTGTGCACTCTCCACTTCAAGATGAGCACCTGCCCCCGTCCCCCTGCTATTCTCATGCTTCTCGCTCAGCTATGCTCGAGCTTCTTGCCCCGAGCATTGCTAAATCTCGCTATCACTCCAGCCCCTCGGTTTGACGTAACCCCAATGATCCGCCTTTGGGCTACCGCTTCTTCTCATGGTCGGCCTACGTGGGTAAGGGCAGCTACACATAGAGCAGGCACGAAGGCCATCTATCTCCTCACCACACCCTGTTCAGTAAGTGCAAGGACTGGTCCTCGTATTCTGTACACGGCCGCGTTTCATGTCGATTGTGGCCGAGGCGTCGTGGCCTATCTCATTGTCACGTACCTCGTTCGCAATCGAGACAAAAACTACGAGTCTAGGGATGGGATGGACGGGTTCCTTGTGCCGTCCGACGCATCTCATTCACTTGCAGCCGCCTCGGCAGCTGCGCTTCCAAGGGACACTTCCAGAGCACGATCTTGGAGCTGACGCTTTCGCCTTCGAAGCGCCACCGTGAACTTAATGTTCAACGTCGGCGGTTCGGGGCTTTGCCGGGGTTCATTTCGCATACTGCAATGAATTGATCGTGTCCGGGGCGCTGGGTTATGTTTGGATTTTACACCCACCCGCCACCCGCAGGTTCGCCTTGTCTGATAATTGCCAGCTGCAGCGGCACTTCTCTCCTCGGCCTCGTCGGCGAACCTACTGGCATGTCGTTGCGTCTCGGGCCCCATCATCAACCGATGAGTATTTCCTGTGTTACACTTTCACGTAGCCTTCAAGTAGGTGCAGTATATTTTGATCAGTCACCCTCGTGGCTAACGCCGGTACGTGTCCACTCGTTCTCTTCGCTTCATCGGAATGCTGCGAGATGTTGACCGGAGCGCGACGACTCGCAGAGTCCCAGAATACCGTGCTGATAATGCTATTTTCACTTGTACACGGCTCCTTCGTGGGCGTATCGATTGCACAGCTCTACGTTATCGATGTGAAAAGACCAGCTGCGCTGGTGGACCCCGCAAGCAACCGTCCCCTTGTTCGTTGTTCGTGAGACGCCCGTGTCGTAAAACGTAATTTTACAGGTGTTCAGGTGTTCGATTGACTGAGACCCCCGGCTTTAAGATGTGTCAATGGATTTTTTTGGATACACGCGATACGAATGGTCGGTGAGACCTACTGAATAGCATGAATATATAATTTGTGTGCGCGGACTACAGTATGCACTGAAATATTCGTACTACTAGCGGTTTTACAGCAACTGTGTGCTGACGTGTGAGAGTTTTTGACTGGAATGGATACTACCCGTAGACTGCAGAACGTGAGCACCGCGTGAAATTCTATCAAGCTTTTCATAAGAGCAGGGACGTGAGACGAATCGAAGATCAGTCCCTCAAACTCTCTAATTTAACCAGGACAGGCGACAGGTGGAGGAAAGCAAGATCAAATTGGCCGGTGGACATCGAAGACTCGAGGAACGAGTGAAAGAAGGCATGGTTGCTAGATTTAGACACCGGTATCACACACGCAGGCTATCGCTCGCCTTCCGTTCGGGGCAAACGGTGGGATCGAGAGCATGAGATTGCAGCTAAGACAGGTGCCCGTTTTGAGTGGCTGATTTATCTCCGAGCCGGCCTCGTCAGTGGGGCGCGGCTCGGCGGCAAATCGCGTTGGGTAGGATGGGCATGATGTATCATCAGTTTGCGGATGCGGGTGGGATGGGCACTTTGCCCCGAGGAGGAGAGAGGCGTATCTGGAATTGCAATGGGAGTTTGGAAATCGGGTGGCCGCTGTGGAGGGGGGACAGTCATATTAAGGGAGGGGATCAGCTGGGCGGATCTGGAGATGCGGGCAGGCATAATGGCGGGGGGAGATCTGAGATCCGGGTGCCTGCGCTGGGAGATGCCGGATTGTGTCGGTAGCCTCGTGCTACGACGCCCGACGCGGGCTGGAAGCTGTAGGTTGTGGGAGGCAGATCCGTCCATGGTTAAAACCGGTCTAGACAGTGCGCCCCGGGGTTAGAGGCACACGGTTTAGGCAGGCGGAGGCCGAGGGAGCGCCTCCGATCAGAGTCAGAAAGAGGTTCAAGGTCAACAAATGTATACAGGCGCGAGATGCCACTTGAGGCTCAGTAAATCCGTTCCGAGGTTGGTACTACAATACTAGCACTTCTTTTGATTTCCATTCCCTCTTACTTACGACCTTCATCATCCCGCGCCCGCCGTCTTCCGGCCCTTGTCGGCGGCGACCTCTTTCAACTTCTTGCTGTGTGTCAATCCCCGTCTTTTCTTCTACTTCGATTTCCAGCTGACGTCTGTCATTCTCTCGGGTGACTCAATTGCCAAGCTAGGTTAGTAGGCTGTCCCCCGCGCGCTTCATATCCCGCCGCCTTCTCACCCGCCCATGCTTTGTAGGCCCATTGTTCGCAATTTCACAAGCCTGATCTTCGCATTTAACGACCTCACGAACCGACGACGACGACACACGCTTCCTCCTTGCACCTCCCCCACTTTCGATAAGTTCCACCAGTGTTGCAGTCCGCGCTCTTCCTCTCTTGCATTTTATCATTTTCTCGGCACTTTCGTCCGCCTCAGCCTGGACCGTCGCCTGTGGACCCGTCCATTCCTTGTGATATTCGTTTTTCTGAAGCTGTCGCGCCGATCTTGACTCGGGCCCAAGCCAGCTGCTTGGTAAGTGTCTCGCCCGATCGCAATTTCCAATGTCTGCCCTATTCCTCCGTCGCGCGATATCAAATGTCAGCCCGTGTCAGCACTGGACGCAGCTGGAAGATTCATCCGCGCTCCACTCGACTGACTCGCCACCCAGAACTTGTCCCGCCGATGAGACTAGAACGTGTTAAAGCTGACCACACATGTCCTCGTCCAGGATCGCGCATATGACGAACCCAAATGGGCCTTCATATATACCCTCGACTACCGCTTCGCATTCTCGCCAGTTCTTCTCTCGCCACGGGCATCCCCCCACTGCCTCTGCAAGGATGACAGAGTCGTTACCCTCTCACTACCCCCATCTTCATTCCGATCACCCTTCCTCGAGTTCTTCCGCGCTTGGCTTCTCCCCCTTTCATCCGCACCACTCGCGTCTGTATGCCCTCCAGGGTAACTCATCGTTCAGTTCTTATCCCTCCGACACACAGGCAGTATCCGCAGAGTCGCCTCCGTCTGTGTCTTCTGGTAACGACAGCCCGCTCCCTGAACCCACTATGGAACAAATGGAGCCACATGTGTTCACACGGGACGCTAGTAGCAACGAGGAGACCTTCACATATCCCTCTATGGACGAGCTATTTTCTTCAGGGCAGTTCTCAGGCTACGCTGCTCCGCTCAACGTCATGTCCAACAACTACGGTCTCGATGGTTTGGACATCTACAACCACGGCTCATCGACTGTGATGCCTGTGTCGATGGCTATGGGCATGCCTTTGTCCGTCGATACGAAGAAATATCCGCCATCGTGCCAAGGCCCCCAGAACTTTCCCTCAAGTGACATGGACCTAACACAGCCGCTCGGGAGCTCTCCCTATGACCCGCCTCATGTCCCGTCAATGGCCTTCACGAGCCTCACGACACCTTCACGTATAGATTCCCAGTTTTATCGCCGCCAATCTGACAGCGGGATTCCTTATAATTCACAGCTCTCTAACGCCTCTGCACCGACTCAACTTAGGTACCCTCGGATGGGTAACGTAGCCTTGAAGAATGGCCCTGATGACGTGCTCAACGCCAGCGTATCTGCCAGTCAGCCCAATGCGGGATATGGAACGTATACATCCTCTCTCAATTGTGCCCTTACCCCAGTCAGCACCAGCCGTGGCGAGGCACCACGACCGAATCCGCCACTGACGACGAATGCACAGTCTTTTTCGGGGGAGTCTTCGCTGGACTTGGCAATGGCGTTCATGCAGAACCGCACTCTCGCCGCTTCAGCACCAGCGCCTACTGCACCCGTCTCCGCGCAGGTCCCCCGCTCCGTAACGTTCGCCAGTCCGTCGCTTGCACTACCAGGAGACGAGCAGAGCATCAGTCATAACCTTGGTCGCCCGCATCTACAGCACCCCCAGCCCCTCAGGATCCGGACGCTGCAACCCGACCAGCCGCGCACTGTCCGGCTGGAGGAGATTTCTCCAACGCTGGAGTGCGGAGACTTACCCGACCCTGAAGAGGAAGACGTTGACCGCAAGTCTGGCGAGTCCTTTTGCATCGGATCTACTGGGACGAAAGACGGCGAACGTGTCGACAGCGCCGATGAACAGCTATGTAAAAATAATTTTTTCCCATTTATTCGCCGTTGCGCTGACATCACGTTAGGCGACGATGATGCGGAGGGAGAAGACGAGTACTCAAACGAGGAGGAGGACGAGTACAAGGTCGAGGATGAGGAAGAGGCAGATGGAGATGATGATCACGATGCCGATTTTGTGCCGGGAAGACCGATGACCCGGGCGCGCACCCTGCGCCCCCGGTCCGGGTCCGGCAGGGCTGCACGTTTCAACCCTTACGGCATGCAGCTCGGGGGTAACGCCCGCAAGGCGTACTCGCCCGCGTCCTCTATCTCATCGCAAACCGCATCGCCTCCATCCCCAGAGACGTCGGCCTCCCAGCGCCCCCGACGGAATTCAAGGACGCTCCCCGTGCCTATCCCCGTGCCGAATTTGACGAAGAAGTCGCGCGGGCGGCGAGTACCGACGGTGAGCAATGGTGGAATTTGGCGGGAGCATAGTCGGCAGGGTGGTGAGCATGCGGGCGCAAGGAGCTTTACGTGCGATGTGCCTGGCTGTGGCAAGTGTTTCGCTCGTGGTGAGCACCTGAAGCGACATGTGCGGAGTATCCACACCAACGAAAAGCGTACGTCCTCGCCTTTATCTCCTACACCGACCTCTGATGCTTCAGTCACAGCGCACAAATGCCCACATCCAGGGTGCGACAAGGAATTCAGTCGACATGATAACCTTGGCCAGCATCTCAAGACGCACAAAGGGGGACGCTAGGCTTCCTGCGGGTTCAGGGCTACGTTTGGGACGTTCCAGGTATATTCGTTCGTTTTTCCGCCCCGACCTTCGTCGATTGATCAAGACGCAGACCATCTATTTACTATGGATCGTTGTCCGTTCTACCTCCTTCGCGCCTTCCACTTTCATTCTGTCTTCGTCTCTCATGCCTTCATTCTTCGCTTCTTATTTTTTTTCTGTGTGAATATCCCTCGTTCTTTACTAGTTTCTTGGACTGAATTCCCGAGATTTGCTGCGTCGCAGCGGCGTTTGGCTTTGGGTACTGTCCATACCTTCCCACGTCCCTCTTGGACTCGAGCATTTGCAGATGCTGTATAACCGTCTTTTTTGCTCCCGGATACGCCCCATTGCACGGCGTTTTCCATCGTACTCCCCCCGGCCGCCATCACACATGCTCCGTCGTCTCGTTATTCATCGCCATTCATATGTCAAGCTGTCTCCGTGTGTGCGCTGGAGTTTTTGGTCTTTTTAATCAAGGCTGATCGTTAATTCATCTTAGGTCCGGTGCCGCCGCGGCCCAAATCTGCTTTACATGATCTCATCTACCACCCGCCGCCAGACTAAATCCCTGCTTTCTCATGCCACGATCCACGATCTTCGGTGTCCCCGGTCTCATGCTCTCTTGTTCTTCACCCCAATAGAGGCGATCGCTTCCTTCATCTTTCCATGTGTATTTTTTGCCGCATCCATCACAGCCACCACGGACCATCCACTCACATTCAGACATGACTAGCATACGAAAAGGGTAGGGCGGTTTGCGCCTGCCCACGACTGTAATTATATCGTAGGGCCGGGTTTTATTGTGGTGCTTCTTCCGATTTTCTGTTTTTACTTTATCTCATCTTCTCCGTCTCGCTGCTCACTTGCTATCTTTACCTCTAGGCCGATTGGACTGGAGTGAGGCGATGTTATTTTTTTCTGACATCGCTTGTATTTGTGTATATGTTTTCATTTGGTTTGAACAGGCGTTCCACGTGCATCCTATCATTTCTACATATGTATCCGTATCCCTGCATATATGTACCTTAGCTGGCGACGTCCTTTGTTGGGCATCACCACAATAGAGAACTCTTTTTGAGTCCTGTCCCCCTTCACCGGCTGGCTTATTGTCAGACGTTCCTTTGTTGTCTCAAGTGGGCAGTGATAGTATATTACGCAGCGATCATATATCACTGCCTCCATTCTATCCGCTCTTTCGTGCCTATCTCCACCACACCCGCATACCCGATGGAGCTCTGTTCGGCCCGCAAAGGGAAGACGGGGAACTGAAGCTTTTGCGATGACGTTCGATCGGGGGTGTGCAGCGTTCTGCAGCCAAGTTCCAGAAAGGCAGGCTGAATGAGGATTGCTAGGACTGTAAACGAAGGTGGGGGAAGCCCTCCGCCCGTGCACCTCCGCCCAGGAGGATAGGAAAGGAAAGGTTCCGAAATTAGGTTCGAACTCGAAGTTCAGAAAAGGAAATGTAGATGCCTGAGTTGAGCACCAACTCCGTGACTTTTATGTCGGTTCATGCCAACGTGGTCCAGTCGTGGACCGAGGATGGATATGCGGGAACTGCCTACTGGTGCCGAGCCGAATCGACGTGTATGCGTGGCATGCGTACTGAGCCCGGCGGCAGCGGTGCTGCTGCGGGGAGGTGCCAGGTGGACAAAGCTTGGTCAAAATGAATGTTCATGAATTGGGATCGCTGGAGTAGGTAATGGGTATCCGGTGGGTCCGCTGCCACCACCTGCCACTTTCAAGGACTGCCAGTCCGATGGGCGTTCTCCGCGCACTTACAAACTAGTACTGCTGTGCAGAGTATCCCTGCTAGTGGCTCCGTCCGGGAAGATTAGATTCAGACGGAGGACACCGTGGATCTGGATCATGATCAAGGTCTTGAAGGCTGATGATAGGCTAAGCGTGGGACCTAGGCAAGCGGGGTCAGTTGATGAAGTCACTGTCCACGCTCGGACTATCAAACTATCGCGGGTGGGTCCGGGGACCCTACCAGCCCTTCCTGTGCTGGTATGCGATAGACGCCTTGAGCTTTCCCAAGCTTCTGATGACGATCACGGCCCATTCTACAAGTCACCGTGACGCCGTCACCATCATAGGTGCGCAACAAAACACGCACAGGATAATCAAAGATTAATGTCCAGGGCCATGTTCGAGGTCCCAGGACCGTGCTCTGCACGTTGAAGCTATGAGCTGCGCAAAAATGATGGATAAGTCCATTCATTGGTCATCCGAGAACGTGCTATGAATGAACGTGGACGATACTTGGGTGGCCCGGTCCGGGGTACTTCAGTAGACGTCAAGGAGTACAATGGCATCCAAGAATTATTTTCCCAGTACTTTGGAGAAGTCTCTCAGGCGTAGAAGCCCTCGTCTAACAATTTGGTATCCGGTGAGTACCCTACCATTTCAGAGTAAACCGAGAATGTAGGGTTCATGTGATTCAGTGGGAACGAGACTGAGTGCTGTCGGTGGTTCGCGCCCAAGAATGCTGAGCGCCGCGGAGTGGCCGTGGTATTGTGGGCGCGTGAGCGATGTTCTTATGTTTTACCACGAGGTGTGGCATGTCATCTAAAGTCCCAAGCATGGTAGGCATACCAACGAAATCCTGTAAGATTATATCTGTGCTAATCTGGATAAACTGCGGATGCCGTCCCAAGAGGAGTCAGCGTGGCACTGATCCATGATCAGAAGTAAAACACTTATTTTGGTAGACATATAACGGTGTTTCAATTCAACATCCAAAATACATACTCACAGCTGGTGCAGTTGGATATGATTCGACGTCGCCGTAAGGAACCATTGCACTTCATTCCTTCAGCCGCCTTTCAAATAGGATCAATCAGATTTCTAGAATGTAGGGTAATAAGACTTCGGCTAGCTCACCAAGTAGACGCCTACTCGACGTAATTCGGAGGGAGAGATGAAAACACGCCAAATCAGAATCATTTCATGATTTCTTTACGGATGCAGCGCTCAACTGATTGATCGCGGCCTGCTTCCAAGTCACAGAATGATATCACACTGTAACAGCAGCCCCAATGCGATGATCGTCCGAGTTATCGTGCATTTCAGATCCATACCTGACGAATAGATGTTCCAGAATCCTGTGCCAGACGTTCTAATGCTATAAAATGACCGAGGCGGCAGATCCTGAGCTTACATGTGTGGTAGTCAACAAGTCCACAGGAAGCCGGTGGGCCATCGCGAGTTTAAGAAGCTATAAGGAAAGACGCGAGGCTACCAGAAGTAGGGTCCATAGGCTTACATCAAGGGTGCATGGTCGCTGTGCACTTTACGACTGAATGTATCCTTGGATATCGTATTGGCGGTGGGAGCCAGAATGGTGGGGATCCACGACTGACGAGTCCAATGAGGTTGAGTAACTCCTGCCTCAACGTTTCTAGAAGATCGTGTCCAGTGGACTGGGAGTCAGACCTGCATACATGGATGAGGAATTAGCGTCGTCCAAAGGTATGACAGGGGATGGAAAGTGTTCGTGTAATTATCCAAAACGTCTCCTTTGAGTATTAGGTGGCAGTGTATCATTCACAGGAGAGAACGTATGTTCGGCTTGTGGATTTGTGTCCACGGCAAGTCCACGTTCCAGTAGGAGAGGTGCGCATCACGGTCGCGCTCATCGGCGTCTCTTTGTGTTCGCTTATTTATCCCAGCGCCAGACTTGCTGTCTCAGCCTATGTGCAATGCGCAACTGGGTCCGCCATCTCGCCCATCCCTTCAGAGTCTTCTGCATTCCGAACCACACCATGGCTTCGAGCCCTTCCCCCCATGAAAGCCTGCCGACCTGGCTAGGACCTATCGCGGCACACCTCAAAACCTCCAACATACATCAGGATGTTGTCGACTCTGTTGAGGATATCTTCGGGATTCTTCAAGAACGCGAGCGCGTTCGCACGCAGCTTCATATCCAGTCGAGGATTCAACGACTCGCACCTTCAGGGACTGGACCTGAAGTCGATCCGGTCGGACACTACTCCACTGCATCGGCCAGCCAGCCGCAGAACATCAGAAAGAACCGTTATCGCAACATATTGCCGTACGATCGGACGCGAGTGATAGCAGGGAGCACGCAGAGTGGCGGTGGGCGGGGAGATGGAAGATATATCAATGGAAACTGGGTCAAGGAGCGGTATGGAGGCGGGGTATGGATTGCGACTCAAGCTCCGATAGAAGGAACCTTTCATTCCTTCTTCAGCATCCTGTATCACACCATCTCGCAATCAACACTTCCGCCCGGTCTCTCCTCATATGTGCCTGCGAATGGCAGAGTCCATACCGTTGTTCAACTTACGACGTTTTCTCAAGGCCAGGCTGAATCATACTTTCCTCAGAGACCTGGGACATCGCTAGAGGTGTGGCCAGAGCACGGGTGTCCGGACCCACCGTTCCGCATTACAACCAAGAAAGCCGAGGAAGAATCTCTGCGGGAGTCGCGATGGCAAGAGAGTACTGTGACTATTCAACCTCAATCCACCTCGTCCGCATCTCAACCCGTGGATTTCACGCATTTGCTCTATGAAAAGTGGCCAGATCATGGCGTACCGGACTCGAAGGACGAAGACAGTCTACTTGCGTTCTTACGGCACGCCTACGCAGTCAATCACAGCCTCTCTCAGAAAGCTAATCCTGGAGCAGCTGATGCACCAATCATCGTTCACTGTTCCGCAGGTGTAGGCCGTACCGGCACGTTCATCGCCATCTCTTCTCTGCTGCGTGCGTATGGTCTACTTGATAGCCGGTCAGCTGCGTCTCCGCCTGCGCTTGCTCTGCGTCCTATTACCCCAGAGTCTCTTCTCGACTGCTTTAACGTCAACCATCTCAACACGATGCTACTTCAGAGACAACCGCAAGCTGCAGTTCCCCAGTCTAACCCGAACCCTCAGATTCCGAAGATCCCCATAGATGATCTCGTCGCTCAGGAGGTGGATTCTCTCCGAGAGCAAAGACTCGCGATGGTGCAACGGGAAACTCAGCTTCAGATGATCTACCAGTGTCTCATCAAGGCGTTCCGTCAGAGAGTCTCATGATGCATGTATGTGTGAATCAGTCTTGTATATTATGTCCTCCACTGTATTCTGGAAATACCGTGACTTTCCATACCCACGGGATCTCGCCCAGTCAGCTATATACAGCTTCCCTCGCTCCTCCGCCGGCACGGAGCAGGCTTGGCACTGCCTATTGTTTACACAATAAGCGTGTAACCTTCTTGTACCACAAGCGCGGCTCTCAATTGTGCATTTGCTACTTGCGCGAAAACCGCGGTTATCGCCAAATCACTTGTCCGCTTGTAGCGTATCTCGTCCTTTCAAGGCGTCAGAGTTACCCTGGTAGCTCCCTCTACAGAATTCAGATGCATTGATCATCTTTCAAGTGTTCTCAGCGACGTGGGTTGCGAGGAACACCCGAACAAGTGGAGTCGTGTGAGTTGCTGCAACCATAGCTAAGCTTTTTACTGGTACTCGATCTTGGCAGTGGGATTGTGTTCCGCCAGACGTTTGTTGTTGCACACTGTGTAGATGTAGTGTTTGCGAGTTCGCGATTCCAGTCCTCCTTGCCGCCGGCATAGCACGTCGTCGATCAGGAGCATGCCGTAAAAGTCTGCAGCTATCTCGGCGCTAGATGTCGGAGCCGAAGGGACAGCGTTCATCAGAACTCTCATCAAGCTTTCATCATGGCAAGTCCTCGTGCCAACTAAACAGGACCGGGTGCAACCTAACCGAGGCCTGAACGAATCAGCCTTGGGTCCAGCGGCGATCCGAAACGACCGAAAAGCCAACCTTAGTAAGAATAGAGCCAAAGTAGAGCTCAAGAAAGACGGTGACCAAGCTGACGCGAATAGCTAGTAAGCCACTTTGCAGTCGCGCGCCGCCACGAACAGTATATAACCCGCGAGGCGTGCACGCATTCGGCCCCCCTCACTATCTTCCCATCGTGTATGTTCGGCTCGACACGACGCCTATTCACGCTTGCTCGCCAGTTCGCTACACCATCCGCAAAGATGTCAACGTATCCGTCTAAGATCTACGCCCTTGGCATGTCAAAGACCGGGCCGATCGACGTGCTCGAGAAGATCGAGGTTCCGTTCCCTGAGGTTAAGCCGGACCATCTTCTTATCAAGGTACATACGAGCACTTGACCGCTGACAGAGGACATAGCTCAGCACGTTGACAGGTCAACTACATCGGGGTCAACTTCATCGATACCTACTACAGGTGAGCATCTACTTCGGAGCCGGGGAACATCAAACGATCGTCATCAATGATCATTAGACAGGGGCTTTACCCCGTCGACAACTTCCCTTTCGTCCTTGGCAAGGAAACATCCGGCACTATCATCGGTCTTCCATCCGACCAGACTACCCTCAACGATCCCGACTACAAAGCTCGAGGGTATAAGCAGGGAGGAAAAGTTGCATCCGTATGTCTAAGCTTATGACGTCACTGCTCGCGTTATCACACAACTTATGTTATGACACATCAATGATAGGATGTCCTGAGCACCCACGCCGAGTATATCTCCGTGCCATGGAAGACGGTTTACCCTGTTCCAGATGCTGTCTCGCCTCTGACGGCCGTAGCGACTCTCGTCCAGGCTCTGACAGCTGTATCGTTCATGGACGAGGCCTATGCTGTCAAGAAGGGCGATACGATACTCATTCACACTGTCGCTGGTGGCCTGGGCCTGCTCATGGCACAGTACGCCAAATCCCTCGGCGCTACCATCATCGGGACGACCTCAACAACGGAGAAAGCCGAGCTAGCAAAGAAGAACGGGGCAGATCATGTCATCATATACAAGACTGAAAACACGGTCAAGCGTGTGCTGGAGATCACCAACGGGGAAGGTGTCGATGCCATCTTCGACGGCGTGGGCAAAGACACGTAAGCTTGGGAAGCGCTCGTACCCACCTCTGCTAACTCACCTCATTCCAGCTTCGATGCCAACTTCGACATGATAAAACGAAAAGGCACGCTCATCTCCGTGGGCAATGCCTCCGGCGCCGTGCCCCCATTCCCACCTCTGAAGCTCCTTCCAAAGAACTTGAAGCTACTTCGCCCGACGTGAGTATCGAATGCAGGCCTGGTCCGGTCTGGGTACTCGATGTCACATCGTAGCACTTTTACTAACCTCTTGTTTTTCAGGATGAACAATTATGCGTATACCGCGCAAGAAGCGCTCTACTATGGTCAAAAAGTTTTCGACCTCGTCCAGAAGGGAACACTCAGGCCACATGTTCACAAAGAGTATCCTTTTACCACCGAGGGTGCGCAGCAGGCGCAGAAGGACCTGACGAGCGGTGCGACCACCGGCAAGGTGGTGATCAAGGTCTCAGATTGAATCGGCGGAGTGCGGTAGAAATTCAATGTAATAACAGTGATTAGTATCTTGCGTGTGTTTCTTGTATTGCCTTTGGAGACTGGTTCACTCCGATTGAGCCGCCCGCATGAAACCTGAGTTAACTTCAGGTTATGACGGATCTGTAAGACAGCTCTGATATAGCGTATCCGAGTGGGACCGAGAGAGCGCCGAGAGCCGACGGTATAATTAAGGTTAGCGTTCATTAGTCGTTAGCCTTGCCGCCGGCAGCTGAGAACAATGGGCGTCGTGCATGGAATTAATATACGGACCCTGACGTGTTCGGATGACCAACCTGAGCGGTTCGCGTGTCCGTGAGACGGGATGTGAGTGTGATAGAATGTCTGCTTTTGAATTTTCGGGCAACCGCACCGCAAGATTCAGGGAAGCGATGAGTTCCGAGCTATAAGAAAATTAATCTGCGTCTTATAAACCAAAGCAAACTTGCCCTTCGCCTCTTGTTAGCCTTTCATTCTCGAGGTCAAAAAGCCCTATTTGCCCTCAACATGATGATCTTTCCGCCCACTATACAGGCGATTGCTATAAGAAAAACCGGCGGGCCCGAGGTTATCGAAAAGATGGCCATACCATTCCCCAAGGCTGAGCCTGACCACGTCGTCGTCAAGGTGTGTCCGTGACGAGTATTATCTACCCTACACGAACTCACATGGTGGGACCAAGGTAGAGTTCTTCGGCATAAATCACATCGACACCTACCATAGAAATGGTCTATACCCAATAGACACCCTTCCATCTGTCCTTGGCTGCGAGGCAGCTGGTAGAGTCGTGGCCCTCCCAGCAGACCGAAATGTCGTGAACATGCCGGAGTTTCGAATGAGAGGATATGCCATAGGGAAGGCTGTCGCCATCGTAAGTCTTGTCAACGGCGGCGTAATATTTCTAACTCAAAACGTAGAACCACCCTTGTGTCCATGCCGAGTACGTATCCGTGCCGTGGATGTCAGCCTTGTCGGTACCGGACACGGTATCTACGTCGACGGCTGCCTCCATACTTGTCCAGGGCCTCACAGCCGTGACGTTCATGGAGGAGGCATACAAAGTCAAGCGCGGAGACACCATTTTCATCCACACCGTGGCCGGCGGTTTGGGGATTTTGATGACACAGCTAGCGAAGCACCTGGGAGCGACCGTGATTGGAACGACGTCGACGTCGGAGAAAGCACACTACGCAAGAAGTAACGGTGCCGATCACGTCATTTGTTACAAGACAGAAGACGTTGTTGCAAGAGTGTTAGATATTACCAATGGGGAGGGAGTCGATGCTATATTTGACGGCGTCGGCAGAGATACGTAAGACTCACCTTCCAACCACGTTAATATGCTGACCACGACTCTATATAGTTTCGAGATGGACTTCAAGTTCATGAAGCGCAAAGGTACCCTGGTCTCAGTGGGGAATGCATCAGGTGCCGTTCCATCCTTTGACTTGGAGAAGCTATCCTCAAAGAACGTGACGCTCGTCCGCCCAACGTGAGTAGTTGTCAAGCCGAGTAGAGCATCGAGGGCATCTAATTTGAGACTTACCGTTTCAGGATGAATCATTACAACGTGACATTCGAAGAAGCGCATCGAAACGGGCAGAGATTACGCGGGCTGGTTGAAAGTGGTACGCTTAAGGCACGAGTACACAAGGAGTATCCTTTCAGTGCTGAGGGTGTTCGGCAGGCGCATGCAGACTTGACCAGAGGTCAGACGATGGGAAAACTTGTAGTAAAGGTGTCATAAGAAGCCGTATAATGATCTTCTCCAACTAGATCTTTCGTTCTGAAGAGCAGTTGATGGAATTAATGTCAAGTAGTAGCACTTGAAGGCAAGATACCAGATGGAGCATGACCAAAGCACCAAAGTGTGCAGTTAACGTACAAAAACAAAAAAAGTATTGATTTGGCGCCCAAGCATCGGCTGTGGAGCTTCTCAAAAAGGAAACCTTCTGATAGGCGCTGGGCGTGTCGTTGGCCCTAAGTCTCCCTAGTGGTGGTCCCAGACTGCCGGGGGACGATGGTGAATGGGAAGGGGGCCGGGGCTCTGGAATAGATACGAGTGAGATCGACTGCGTGCTATGCATTATGAGAGGAAGCGACGTACGAAGTGACACCTGTCGTCCACTTGGGCTCAAATACAATCTCCTTTCCATTTTCATCCTTCGCCTTCTCGAACTTGCATGCGGCAAGGAGGGATGCGATAGCCGTCCACACTGAGACGTCCGCCACGTGCTGTCCGACGCATATTCTCCGGCCGAATCCGAACGCGAAGCCGACATCGTCGTCGCTGAGGGTGCCGTCGGGATGTAAGAATCTGTCTGGGTTGAAGTTCTCTGGCTCTGGGTATCGTGTCGGGTCGCGGGACATCGCCCAGACGTTAGGTATGAGGATAGATCCTGGACGGGAAGCGGTAAAAAAGACGCAAGCTGAAGCCATGAGAGATGCGAACCTTTTGGAATATGATAGCCTTCGTAAACATCATCATCCTTAACAGCATGAGGGATGGCTATTTGAGCGCGTGTAAGTACTTGTTCATGCTGAGAACCACCAACGGCCACATACCCATGGGAGCGATGGGGTGCCACCGCAAAGTTTCACGCATCACAGCTTCGATGTAGGGTAATGCTGGTCGATGATCAAGCTCTGGCAGAGTTTCACACCCGAGAACTGCGTCTATTTCTGCGTGGGCTTTCTTCTGTACCTCTGGGAAAAGGACCATGGCCAATATAAATGTGGAAAGCGTCGATGAGGTCTATTCGCTGTCAGGTCTTCCCACAGAAGGCAAAGGGAAGTTGATAATACACGTACCGTATCAGATGCAGCTTGTCAAAGGCCGCCGTCAGAAGACTAGCAATGTAAACGGAGGACAGGCCTACCCGACACAATCACGTTTGAAGCCTCACGAATAAGCTTCTCCGTCAGATGGTCATCGGTTCCTTCGTGCATCCTATTCAACGCATTGCTGGCCATGCTGTCCCGTGCTTGGCCCTCGGCCTCCAAACAGCGATCTTAGGGAAAATAATGCGATAAATTAGAAAGAAAAAAACGTACAACCCATCGTTTTACTTCCTCAAAGGGGATCCTCATCATCTCATCAGTCAACTCCTTGCACTTGATCGCATCCCTACGGAGTTTTGAGCCAGGCATCCACAGCGGGATGTATCTGACTGTCCTCACGAGTTAAGGCTGGTCGGTGATAGTCAGTAAAGATGTGTTCACGCACGAAACGGGAAGACCGTCAGAACGCCCGCCGTTTCGGGTCTCATAGCTTCGATAATCAGCGGCAAAGCCTCCTCAACGAGATTCATCCATGGGTCGTTTCGTTTCTCCGGCTCATAGCCGTACACGATGTGAAAGATCACGGAAGCTGCGTGCCTATGTCGAGGTTTGTGAGTATCAATACGAGGCTGTTGTAGCCGTCGCTCACGTCTTGAGGTGTATCTCGTAATCCTGAGGATCCTCAAGGAGGCTTTGAACGAGTTGACGGGCGAGACGAAGTTGGGCCGGACGGTACGCGTGCGCAGCCTCGGGACGACATGCCTGATGAAACAGCCGTCTATGGTTCCGCCAGCGCTCTCCGTATGGGAGAAGGACGGAGTTGTATTCCAACCCAAAGCTACACTCGTTGTCAATAACTGAAATGTTACATCTACAACGCGGACCACATACAAATCGTTCACATCGTTTCGCGGCCTATCCGAGTAGTTCGCCGAACGTAGCTCCATGAGCTCCTTCGCGATCTTCTCCGAGTTTACGATGATAATTTCCTGGGAAAAGAACCGCGCAGATATCAGGTCACCTGTCCCGTTCGAGTTTAGAACGCCATTCACTCCTTGAAAGATGTGTAAAGGCGTGCTTACCATAGGTGCCCCTCCATTCTGTAAACGTGAGCCATGGTGCCTCTGTGTCCAGACCCAGCAGGTTCCCGACGATAGGCAGGGGCGGTGGACCAGGAGGCAGCCCGCGAGGGCCTCTTCGAGACCAACAAGCACGAAAGGCAATCGAGGAGACGAGGACGGCTGACGCCCCGATAGCCAAAGTCTTCGCGTCGAGGGGCGTAGTCGCCATGATGACTGTCAAAAGACAAAGCGTGAGTTCAAAAGACTCTCCCCACCAGCATTTTCCATGTCATGGTCGAGCTCAGATCCAATATGTATTCACACTGGTTCCGAACAAGAAAAAAGGGCTGCTGATTGGTGCAGATTAGCGCCCGTCAAACACAGCGTGATAAGCGAGCGCGGAAGTAATTTGCCCTCATGATTTCTAATAGGCAGGTCGGTGCCGATCATTGACCCGTGGACTTCTGCGACGCATGGTGGCAATCGTAAAAGGTCGGAAAATTGAGGCTGAGATATGCTAACCAACAAGCAAGATACGCGCGAAGGCGCGCTATGTGCATAAAGTAAGCCTATGGCTGAGGGACCTGGCGAACAGCAAAACCCACTCCTAGTAAATACAAAAAATCGCCAATATAACAGCTTCTTTCTTGAGATCAATCGGTGTACACTTCATCATCCCGCAGCTCGTCCATGAGTGCTCCGACGCTTTCGGGCGTCATAGAAGCATGCCGAGGGACGATCTTGAACGGGAACAGCTCTGGGAAACTATAAATGGCATTCATTCAGCACGGTCATCTCCTGATCCAACCTGTGTCACTACTCACGATGTGATACCCGTAGTCCACTTCACCTCAAAGTCAACTGGTCGCCCCTGCTCGTCTTTGGCTTTCTCAAAACTGAAAGCGGCCAATAACGACGCGATGCTCGTCCAGACGGAGGCCTCCGCGACATATCTCCCGACGCAGACGCGCCTGCCAAAGCCGAACGCGTAGCTGACGTCGTCGTCATTCAGTGTCCCGTCTGGGTTGAGGAACCTTTCGGGGTTGAAGTCTTCGGGCTGGTCGTACTTGGGATCGCGAGACATTGCCCTGTTATGGTTATGATGAGTTCAGAATGTAAGGATACGTAATCAAGGCAGCAAACCAAAGGTTGGGTATGACGGTAGCACCCTTTGGGATATACGCTCCCTCGTAGACGTCGTCTTCTGACGTAGCATGGGGAATAGCTAGATATATGCGACGAATTCATGAATATAGATATATTTATGGATCATTGCGAAGCGTACCGAATGGAGCGACGGGATGCCACCTCAGAGTTTCCCGCAGAACAGCTTCAACGTAGGGCATCATAGATTGATGGGTGTAGTCCGGAAGGTTACCCAAACCGACGACATAATCGACTTCTGCTTGGGCCTTCTTCTGGACTTCGGGGTTAAGCACCATGGCCAAGATGAAAACCAGCAGCGTTGACGACGTCGTCTCAGACGCAGCTATAGGAGAATTTAGTCCCCGAAGCTGTACAGATGAGACCACGCACCTCCACTAATTGTCGCCGCACATTCCTTGAGACCTCGTTCCGTCAACTGCGCCTCGGAGCCATCTTCCATCTTCTCCAGCGTGCTGCTGACCATGCACGATTTTGAGCGACCCTCAGCCTAGTCGAGATTATTATTTAGTACGTGCTTCTTGGTAGCCGAGGGTTCAGCACTCACCATGTTCTTCTGCGTTTTCTCAAACGGTATTCGCATTATGGTCTCAGAATACTCGAAGCATTTGATGGCATTTCTCCGCATGCGAGATCCTGGCATCCATAGTGGAATATATTTAACTGCCAGTGTACGTCTCAGGATTAACAGATGACGGTCATCGCAGGGCAAGAAATTTACGGATGGGAAGCACAGTGATCAGCCCCGAATTTTCTGGTCTCATGGCTTCGCTGACAAGTGGCAAGCCCTCCTCGATCATGTTGACGAGCGAGTCGTTTAAGGGCTCTGGTGCATAGCCATATACGATGGACATGATGATGGAGGCCGCGTGGCTAACGAGGACGTTCAAGAGACGAGGATAGCAATACAGATAAGTGACTCACGTCTTCAGGTGCGACTCATACTCAGCTGGATGCAAAAGGATATTCTGCACTAGCTGCCGGGCTTGTCTAAGTTGCATAGTTCTGTACGTGCGTGCAGCCTCTGGGCGACATGCTTGCTGGAAGAGCCGTCTGTGCAGTCTCCAGCGGTCTCCATACGGTAGAAGAATCGAGTTGTAGCTTAAGCCATAACTAAGAGGAGGGGTGAGGCAGTTTATCTCATAACGAAAGGGCAAGAAGACTGACAAGTCATTTGTCGCAATATGCGGGCGGTCCGAGTACTTGTTTGAACGATGCTCCATAAGGTCTTTGGCTATCTTTTCAGAATTCACGACGACGACATCTTGACCGAATAAATTGGCATACACAATGTCACTTCCTGCGGCCAAACATCAGACACCTAGCCTTTCGCCCGAGTCTATGATACGACTCACCGCATACTGTTCCCCACTCTTTGAATGTCACCCATGGCTGATTAGGATCAAGTCCGAGAGCACTACCAACCACCGGCCAAGGCTTGGGACCAGGAGGAAGAGGCGACAGGGTCTTCTTCTGCTTGAGACCGCGGGCGGCGAGAGATGAAGCAATGAGGAGGAACGCTCCAATAGAAAGAGACTTTGCATCAAGTGAGATAGCGTCTGCCATTGTTGTGTAAGGTGCAAGAGGATGTCGGGAAGAAAGGGAGGGTCGCACCTCGTACGATCCACGCGCTAATGTGCCATGACGGAGACTAAAGTCATAAACACCCCGCGTGTTAGCTCAAAAACGCATAAGTGAACCAATTCAATGGCTGCTTCTGAAGCAATCCCTAAATGATGCGAACAAAGTATCGGATTACGGAACTGCCTTATTGGGCCGGTTCCGACAGCTACCCCTGACTCCGAATCCAGTGTATGCGGCTCAGGTTTCAGTGGCACCGCTAGACAACCGCTCTTGACTAGTGACTCAGGATAACGTACAAACCGCTTGACTCGCTCCAACCCGAAACCGCATATATGGCATCATCAAGGGTCACAGCTGTTCAACACCAACCCCCACCTCCCCCATTCCGCTAGCAACCGCCTCCTCCTCTCTTACTTATACACCCCCGCTCGCAGCAGCACATCGCTATGCCCTCTGCTACCAACCCCAACATCACTACCACCACCGCTCCGTCTCGTTGGACCTCGCGCAAGGCCGCCGACGTCACGATGAAGGAGCGGCACGAACAGCGCGTCAGCCAGCACCGCGCCAAGTCCGCCGTCGAGCTCGAGCAGCTCCGCGAGCGCAAGCAGCGCAAGGCGCTGAACAAGTCCCTCGTCAAGGCCGGCGTCCCGCTCCCCAAGCGGATACCCAACTTACCCCGCGGCGTCGCAGGCCCGGACGACTGGGACGACGCTCTGTCCGACGACAACCACATTTCCTCTGGAGAGGAGACTGAGGAAGAGGGGGACCAGTCCCAGCTCACTTCCCGGAGCCGCGAGGTTTCACTGGTTGACCTTGTCTCCCCTTTCGGTCGTAAGCCCCACCGGAAGAGTAAGCGTCTCAGCTCTGCTGCAGTGTCACCTCTCTCCTAACACTGGCGTCATTTCTTAGATGCCCAGTTCGAAGTGCTCCCCTCTCTACCCTCTGTCATTCCTCTCGAAGACATCGCCCCCGACGTTGAATTCAACGAGCCTTGGGAGTACATCGACTTTGAGGACAAGCCGGCTCCTCCATCTTATGCCCAGATTGCCGCCCGTTAAATTCCGCAGTTTTGTGACTATGGTTCACTTCAGCCTGCTCGAGTAGAATTATTGGAGTATATATGACTTGCATCTACTTCACGAACCGTTTTAATAGGGATTGTTTGACCCATTAGTTATCGTTTTTGTTTATGACTCAGCCTTACAGTATACCGTGTACATATTCCTGGACTGTGTGGAGGCTAGCCAGCGGAACCGACGACAGGTCGAATATTTAGATAACCATTGAATCTATATGCTACATGGCGGTGGATGGAACAGCAAAGAGTGAACATGTATGCGGAGTCAAACCCGGTGCTCATGAGAATCCGGTGCGAATTGTAGGGGTGAATACGGGCAAAGGGTGGGCCTCGGTGTTGAAAACATACTCTGCGGAGCCAGGCATTAGCTCGGAATCTTAATCCACTCGCATGTTCGTGGTCTTACCGTTCAGAGGTATCTCGCTGGCGTCGGCGAACAACAGGTACAGGTATTTGAGGGTCTCGCTCTGCGAGTGCACCACAGTCAGATCTGATCACAAGACATGAGTGACTAAACGGAACTAACCATCAAGAACGTCTCCATCTTATCTTCGTGCTCGACGGGCAGTTGATCCACATCCAGAACAGAGGCGTATCCACCGCTCGACACGCGACAGTGCTTTTCGATGGCCTCGAAGATTGACCAGCCGTATTGGCGGTAGACGGGGTCACCGGTCAGACGATACGCGATGAATAGCGACTCGACGGTTTCTGGTCTACGAGACGTATTTTAGTACGGAAAATTGTAGCCTGCAACCGGATAAATATACCTCAGAATATACCGTTCATCGAGGAGAGGGGGAGCACCAGCTCTAAAAAACATGAATTTGAGTGAGGGCTTGGTGCGGAAATAATTTATGTCCCGAAAAACACACCTTGACTGTTTGATATACCAGTCCTCGGCAGGCTGCCCGTTAATCTCCAGGTCAATTAGGTCTCCGGGGATACGGAAGAACGCGATTTCCGGGGAAAGCCCTCTGCGATTGATAATTCATGTCAGGGTTTTCATCCACCGAGCGTATACACGTCTCAAAAATTACGAACGTTGCGGTCTCATGCGTAGCCATACACGTCTTGATGAGCTCGACGCCCGTCTCCCAGTCCCGCTTTCCCTGCTCGGAGAGTTCCTCTGCTCGAGGCGGGATGGAAACGGGCTGCACCAGTGCACCTGACGTCGTCGCGCCCAGCATGAGTGAGCCGCCGAAGAAGCAGACCAGATGGTCCTGCTTGGGTTCGAGCTGCCATTTACTGTGACACACGTTAAGCCAAGGGGCAACATAAGACACATCGATGCAACGCACACTTCGCCTCCCGGGGTTCGCTGGGGATTAAGTTCGGCGATGTACGTGAGTCCGGCTTTTTGGCTTTTGAGAACGAGGTGTTCGTGCACGCCATTCATGGCATCATCATACATCTATTAATTCTCGTCAATCCAAAGTAAATTACTGTGATGCAGGAAGTCCCTTACGTCGCGATATACATCTTCGGTTTGGTCCTGCAAGATCATCAATTAATCAGTGTAACCCAAATAGTTGGCTCAAGGGCGCTTACTGTCTGCAGATACTGCTTGCTATAGACATATTCGTCAATGTTTTTTTGTGGAGAACAAGAAACTCACTCACAGCAGATATTCATAGTACGAATCGCCACGAGACCCTAACCGGATGGACGTCGACAGGAATTGGCCGTGGCTCGCACTTCATGAAGACGGGATAATCCTCAACGTAACGATGGCGTGCTCATCAAGAAACGAACCTGATGAATATAGGGACGAGGCCATGCGGCAAGCGCGCGTTCTTCATGACAGCCATAACCTGGGGTAATAGTTACGCGGATTAGTCCAACCTCAAATAATTTAAGCCTGAAGGCGAGCAGTAACGCGTACCTTCTCCGCCTTCTCCCAGTACACATCCTCGTCCGTGAGGTGTGAGAGGTATCGGAACTCGAGCTGCAGCGTCGCCGCCTCCGCTGTGCTCACGAGCCCACGGTTGTCCCTGTCCTCGACGCCCTTGCGCTGCGCGAGGTTGATCTTGCTGAGCGGCAGCCCCGTCTGGGTATCGAACACAGGCAGCATGCGGTCGCCGAGGTCCCTGGCTTTTTCGAGGTATATGTTGTCTCCGCCGGAAAGATGGTACGCCGAGAGGAGGCCGCCGAGCACGCGGATGGTCGTCTGAGGCGCCGGTACTTCTTTAGCTTCTTCCTTTATAACCAGGCGGGAGACGGAGACGTACCTCAAACGTGCTGAACTCGGCGTCGCGTTCGAACGACATCTTCTCTACGACCCACGTACGTGCGCGCTCGTACTCCTCCGTGAGGCCCATAATGAGCATGGTGTCGATGGAGTCCACGACGGTGTAGCCAATTCCGCCAGCTTCGGTGAGGTTGCTCCCGGTCTTGGAGAAGGGGTGGTATTCGTCGTCGCCAATCGCATCGCGTTCTTGAGAGGTGGAGCGGGTGAGACTCGTGAAGAAGAAATAATGTATGCGCGAAACCTACCATATGCTAACCATGCGTGCTTTCCGAAAGGTCAGTCAGGTGTAATATTTGCCACCAAGGCGAGAACGCACCTTGAACGCCTCAACAACTGCATCACGTTTGGCCTCATCCGCCTTTATTTCAGGAGTACCAAAACTAGTGCCATGGAGTGGGGGCGTCTTTGGGGGAATGAGCGAACCAGACAACTGTGCACCATTTCAATCAGTTATGGAACAAGGGGTCCGCGATAGAAGGCGCGCACCTTGTACAACCCGAACAATAGCGCCGTCAGAACAAACGTAATGAGCTTCTTGAAGCCAGGGTTTCCCGCTGGCTGCTGGGTAGTCGGGCCTCCTGACTTGGTAAATGCAAGTACACGTTGTCAGCCTCGTTGCGGGCCGACCGACGTCACTGTCAAGCGGCTTACCAAAACCTTCTCGCCGTCCTTTGCAGGTCCCGCGACATTTGCGTCGTCTGAAGAGCCCTGTTTTCTGTGTCGTAAATCCGCTGCGTCTTTCGACATGTTCAACGTATGTGGTGGGGAACACTACGTGGCTTCGCGCACGCACTGAGAACGTCGCACTCTCGCAACTCAATGGCTCCGGCGTTATTCCGTCCCGCGCTTACCGGACTTCCTATTGGCTAATATTCACCGGACATTCGATGCCACTGATCGGCCTGAGGTTTGCACAAGCTGATGAAGCTCTAAAGGGCTCAATGAGGAGTACAAAAGGTCGCCGCACAAGTTTCGCGCAATATTTCGATTCGTAGAGCTCTAAATCATGCATATATCATGCATATCACAACTTAAAAGTGGTTGATCCATGTTATATGGGCGATTCATACTGTACGATGCATGGCAATAAAGGTGCTTGCCTATCTGTCTCGCCGGAGTCCGCTGGAACATCCTAGCATGTAACGTTCAAATCACTGTTGTACGCTGGGATGGGTAGATCAAAGAACTCAGCTAGCTTGTTCCATATATCTGCACGCAATCTCTCCGCCGTCTTGTTCGCTTTCACCCGACATGGATAGCATATCTCCTCGTCTGTGTAAGTCTTTTCGGGTATGAGTTTCTTCAGGTCGCGTAACACGTCTGGCGAGCGGATTAGTGACTAAAACTTGGCTTCGGGGATTCGTCTGCTACAGGGCTTGTCACAATTATAGAAGAATGACGAAAAGTAATGCGCGTGTGCTTCCATAAACTGTTGGATACGCTCGCGACCAAGTAGCAAACATTTGAAGTCCTGTTTTGTTAGATACGACCAATCAGCAGTGCGCCCACCTCCCGTTCTGACGTTGGCTATGCGATCGCGAACTCGCTTGTCGGCCTCATCAGCACGATTTAAGGACATTTCGAGCCTCGAAAGATGATAAAATGTGGACGGCAGGATGGATCGAATGTCGAGATTGCGTGCAAAAAGGATGGCAGAGCCTGGCTCCGGGAATATATCATCGCTGTATGGGGTATCATCAAAGAATGTTGCGTCCATGCGGCGCTCGAAGCTAAGTTTGACCTCTCCCTCGAGCTGATCCCACTCTGAAAGCGTCTGGGGTCAGTCTCCTTCAATTTGTTTGACCAACCGATCCCATAAGGTTGTGATTTGATATTTCCTTGCGAGGAGAAGGATGCCATAGATCTTCTTGGGGGTCTCGGGATCGTAGCGGGTTAGAACAAACGTGCTAATGGACGTTAGCCTCGGAGTTTACCGATAATAGAAATGAGAATCGCTTACGAGCGTGATAATAAAACAATAGTAGGTCGCGGACGTCATTGGGTTCGTCGTACATCCGTACCAGCGGTACACCTTCAAACAAGTCGTTTGGATCCGCAGAATCGACCGACATCTCGGAAAGAGTGAACGTGTCGGCGAACACGGGGGAGTGCATGGCGAGAAATGACTTATGGACGCGGAAAAGTAGCCCTTCTGCGGTATTCAGTGGAGCTGCTGCTATCACCAAGTTTCCATCGTCGAAGAACAAGGGCTCGTACTTTTTGTGTCCGAATTGGTTCACTTGGCCCATGAGTTTCATCTACGGTTTTGAAGTGACTTGATATGAGCGGAATCAAGATGGTGGTCACAGCAGAGGATGGGATATCGCGGGTATCGCTTTGGTAGTGGGACGTGCCAGCCAAGGTGCATACCAGCGCAATGAGAGACGTGGGAGTTACGTCAAACGCGAAAGAAAATCAAACCACATGATCGCGTTTCCGATCGTAACAAGGACGCGTCGCGTCCCGATATTGCCAGTAGAACCTTGCAAACTGAATCGCAGGTGAGACAATAGAGGATACGTATGGTAGAATGAGTACATGTATTTTGAGTTTAATTTTTACTCGCAGCACATAATCACGATTGACACTCGTACAATCATCTACAGGCTGGAGCAAGAAGGATTATCAAGGAAGCACGGCGGCAAAATCGTCTTCGGGAACAGGGGGAAGGTCGAAAAACTCTGCAAGCTGATCCCAGATGGTCAGTCGAATGTCGTGTGCAATACCCCGGGAATGTTTGCGGCAAGACATGCATATATCGTCTGTGGAGTATTCTTCGTCCTCGGGGATAAAGTACTTGAGGTCATTCAGCACATCAGGGGAACGATACAGTGACCGATATTGAGCCTCGGGAACTTTTCCTTTGCATGTCTTGTACCAGCACTCGGCAGGTGCGAAACGATGAAGCTGGGTGGGCAAGAAACGCTCGATGCGCTCCCGACCGAGCAACAAGCATCTGAAATCCTGGATAGACAGGTACGACCAATTGGCAGTTCGACCACCATAATCCACCAAATGTTCGCTGATCTCTTCGTGACGAACCTCGCTCATGTCGTCAAGCGTATCCTCCTTGACGCTCCTATCGTGAGATATTTTCAGGCGCGAGAGGTGGTAAAACGCGGCCGGCAAGATCTCTCGGATGTCCAGGGTGCGCGCGAGATGGATCGCAAACCCGGGCTCGGGGAAGATATCGTCGTTGTATGGCACTAGATCAATCAGCTCCTCGTCGTAACGCTGATTGTGACGGATTTTTGCATCGGATTCTAGGACGTCCCACGCTGTGAGTGTCTGAGGCCAGCATCTTTTGATATGTTTGACCAGTCGGTTCCACAAGGGCGTGATTTGGGACTTTTTCGCTAGGGCCAGTATACCGAAGATCCTTTCCGCAGTTTTGGGATCATAGCGATCAAGGATGAAAGACCTGGCCCCAGTGAACTTAAAGTAGGCTTTGCCGTCGCACATGGCACTCACGGGGCATCATAGAAGAAACGAAGAAGGCCACGAACGTCTTGTGCCTTGTCGTACATGGGGATAACGGGTAAGCCTTCGTACAGGTTGTTTTGATCTTGAGTGTCGGACGGCAGATCAGGCAGAGTGAACATGTCTGCAAAGACTGGAGAGTGTTTGACAAGGATGGATTTGTGAACACGGAAGAGGAGTCCCTTCATGTCATCTGCCGGAGCTGCTGCGATGATAATGTTGCCATCGTCGAAGAACAGGGACTTATCCCGCCGTAAGCGTGAATCGGCGTTAGACATGTTTTTAGCTTTAATGGCGCAACTCTAGACTATCCAGATATATTAGCCCTTATTAGTTTCACAATCATCTTCATGCATTATGTAGAACGTACTGCAAGGGCTGCTCCAAGCCACGTTTAGAGGGTGTTTCGGAAGAACCGACTCAGGCGTTGACGAAGGTCACAGTGAAGTCGTTACAACGAGAAAGCTTGGAGGCTGCAGACAAGTAATGCAGAGACGCTGAGGCGTATATACAAGTAGAGGACTCGGTGGGGGGAAAGAGAGAAAATGGGACGTGTTTCCGAATCCGAGCGCAAAAACACATGAATTTGGTGGGGTACGAAGTGAATTGAAGCTCCACAGCGTGCTGCGCACGGCTCATTGTCAGGGATGTGCATGTGTACTTGCTAGGATTGTAGCGCTGGGCCTGCCCATTGTTAAATATTAAGTAGTAAAAGTTAGTAAGTAGCAGAGAAATCCATGAAGACACACGAGGGGCATTGATAGCCATGAGGGACACTCGGACATGACCAGGTGATGATCGCATTGGCATGTGAATTATTGAGCGCGCAAGTGAGCGCGTCAAGGACGCGTCGCGTCGCGTATCTTATCAGCCGACCAGTGCTTAAAACAGTAATAGCGTTCACAACTAAAACAACCAACAAAGACACAAGGGTTCTAATATACAACAGGCACTAAACACAGGTGAGCGAAAGACCGTGAGGCTGCAATGAATCATTGATCTGGGAGAGGAGGGAGGGAGAAGAATTCGCTAAGTTTGTACCAAAGTTCCATTCGTACTGCGCTTGCAACGTCGTTCACGCGCAGACGACACCAACCACATATTTCCTCTTCAGTATGTCCTTTCTCGGGAATGAAGTCTTTGAGGTCATGCAATATGTCCGACGAATGGTACAATAACTCAAGCTTAGAACAAGAAACTTTCCTGACGTCGCATTTCGCGCCCTCTTTCCTGCAAAGAAGTGAGAAATCAGGATACTTCGTCCTGAGGTATCGTTCAATATTCTCCCGCCCGGACAGCAAGCACCTAAAGTCCTCTATAGACAGGAAAGACCAGTTGGCAGTTCGGCCGCCCTCTACACGATGCCATATTAGGTCGTCTTCATGATTCGACTCGGAGCTCTGGCCTTCGACCCTGCGATCTTGGGTTATCTTGAGCCTGGAGAGGTGGTAGAACGCCGCCGGCAGAACCTCTTGAATATCAAGGTCCCGCGCGAGTCTAATAGCAGCTCCGGGCTCAGGAAAGACTTCGTCAATAAATGGCAGGTCCTCCGCGAGTTCTAGTCGAGCTTGTTGACGAATTGCCATTTCGCTCTCGAGTACGTCCCAGTCAGTGAGAGTTTGCGGCCAGTCCGCCTTGAAATGGTCGACCAGCCGGTCCCATAGAGGGGTAATCCGGTATTTCTTGGCAAGAGTCAAGATACCATCGATCTTGCTGGGAGTCTCCGGATCGTAGCGACTGAGAACGACAGATCTGTCGATCCGTCAATCAACGATCGTGTTTTCACCATGTGCATCTGTAACTCACGGAGCATCATAGAAGAAATGCAACAAGCCACGAACATCCTGTGGTTTGTCATACATCGGGACAACGGGTACACCGTCGTATAAGTCATTCGTCTCAGCTTCTGTACGAGGAGAAATGTCGGGTAGCGTGAACATGTCCGCGAAAACAAGGGAGTTTTTGGCGAGGATGGACTTGTGCACACGGAATAGGAGACCGTTCTTGGTTGGTGTTAATGCAGCTGCGATTACGACGTTGCCATCGTCGAAATACAGGGATTTGTCCCGTTTCAAGCGTGCGTCCGTATCGGACATGCTAAATAGTGAGATGTTAGTTTAGTCTTACGGATTCTGGTGGCCTGACGACTATAAACAGCGCACTGCGCCAGGAGGTTCTGGAATGGTGTGACTTACAGATTCTACTTGAGATGTCGAAGGACGGGCTGAGAGGGTTTAGACCTGTTTGGACGGAGGAAAAGAGAGGAAAGCACTCCAAAGACATCTGTGAGCGTTGCAGCATGATACTAATAGGCACCACGAGGCACGCGCATGGCGCCATGCGTATTCGTCGTGCGACCACCAACTTAAGAGCTGTAAATATTTGTTGTCGCATCTCGCCAGCAAATCTGCTACATGATGGAATGCGAGTCTCATACATGCAGCACACTAGCTACACTCCTATCTTGTTGCCTGCATTTCCGTCTCAAATATCGGGTAGATATAGTAGACTAGGTGCAATCGATACTGTACGTAGTAAGCAGAATGACGTGAGATAAGCTTACATGGGCATAAGTAAGCTACGCGCTCATATCACTATCAGAATCCCAGTCGTCTGAAGGACGAGGAAGTCTGAAGAACTTCGGAAGCTTCTTCCATATATCCATACGCGCATTCTGTGCGAGGTTGTTCACCTTCAACCAACATGACACGCACAATTCCTTTTGCGTGTACTGGTCTTTCGGAACAAAGTCCTTCAAGCCAGTTAATATGTCCTTTGAGTCGTACAGTACTTGAATTGCGCTGCAGAGGGTTTTGAGAGCGTCACATTCCTTGTGGGAACAGCTAAAAATGAGTGGCCGGCACGCAATGGATTTGTATTCCTGGAGGTTCTCCCGGCCGTAGAGCAAGCATCTAAGATCCTCCTCGGAAAGAGCTGACCAGTCAGCTGTGCGGCCACCAATAATCTTAAAATCTGTTATCTCGGAGGTCCGTTCTCTGGTTATTTTGAGTCGCGAAAGGTGGTAGAACACAGCGGGCAAAACTACCGGAATATCCATTTCGCGCGCGAGACGAATGGTAGTTCCTGGTTCAGGGAAGACTTCGTCGACGTAGACATGGTCATCGTAGCCGTAGTCCACCTGGGATTCGAGACGAGCTTTAACTTCGCCCTCGATTACATCCCACTCCGTGAGTGTTTGAGGCCAGTCCTCCTTCAGATGCTTGATTAGTCGATCCAACAGGGGTGTGATCTGGTACTTCCTCGCAAGATGCATGAGACCTCGTATCTTGTTAGGGTTCTGGGGATCGTAGCGCTTGACGACAAACGAACTGTCAACTGATTAGCCAAATCCTGCGACGCCCAGCCCGCATGCAACAGTAACACTCACGAAGGCTCATAGTAATACTTCAACAGATCTTTCACGTCCTGCGCCTTATCATACATCCGCACAAGTGGGACACCATCGTAAAAGTCCTCAGGATCTGCCGTTTCGGCCGGAATGTCGGGCAACGTGAACATGTCGGCGAAGACGGGGGAGTGCATGGCGAGGATGAACTTGTGCACGCGGAACAGGAGGCCTTTCTTGGTGTCCGAAGGGGCAGCTGCTATGACCATGTTCCCATCTTCATACCACAGGGATCTATCCCGCTTGAGACGTGGGGTTTCTCGGGTCATGATTACTGTTACGTCCTGTCAGTTTTGTCCAGACGATCCGGCTCAGTAGTACAAAGAGCTCACTGTGCCAACGTTAGTGTAGATTACGACAGAGGGATCCAAGTACAGTTCCTCGATTATTTAGTGTAGATGAGAAGCACACTTTGGTGTTGACGTTAAGTAGATGGGAAATGGATTGCGTCCGTGGAAAAGAGTGGTGCATGTCTCAACGGGAACGAGACGCGTTGCATTTCCATCATGTGACCGCGCCCCATATAAGTCGCGACGCGCTTGAGCCGCTTGAGGTCACCTTCGCAAGTGCATAGCAGGTAACCAATTCGCGATTTCCTACCATGGTCCCTACAGTTCATTACTTTTCCGGGCTAGATACGGACAGTGGAAAAGCAGAATGCATTGCGAATGCCACTAATACTAAAGTACAACGTCTATGCAGAGAATTACAGAGAATGGTCAACTTCCTAAGAAACCTAAACACCCATTTACTTTTTGTGGAGAGAAGGGGGGTTGAGACCCGAAGAAAGACCTCCCTCGCCGGCGTAGATAGCACCACTGCCCTTGATCTCGTCCCTAGGCGCTTATCAGCGATCAGTTTCACAAGGACGAGCAAGCTGACGCACTCAATGCGGAGGAGAGCGTTGTACTTGGCGACACGCTCGCTGCGAGCGGGAGCGCCAGTCTTGATCTGGCCAGTGCCGAGAGCAACGACAAGGTCGGCGATGATGGTGTTCTCGGTCTCACCGCTACGATGAGAGACCATGACACCCCAGCCGTCGGACTGCGCGAGCTGAGCACTACGCCGGGATGAGTGTTTAGTTCAAGAGAAAAACACCTTGTAATACTCACGCTTGGATCGACTCCGAGATCGTACCGATCTGGTTGATCTGTAGAAGGGGATAATGTTAGCCTGCGCCCTGGGTAACTTCTTCGCAAAACTCACCTTGAGGAGAAGACCGTTGCAAGCCTTCTTCTCAATGGCAGTCTTGATGCGAAGAGGGTTGGTGACCGTCAGATCATCACCGACGATCTGGATAGGGGCCTGCTTGGTGAAGTGGCTCCAAGCCTCCCAGTCGTCCTGGTCGAAGGGGTCCTCGATCGAGACAATGGGGTACTTCTTGAGGTAACCGAGGTAGAGGTCCGCGAGCTCAGTGCCCGAGATCCACTTGGTGGGGTCCGAGTTGGCGTTCTTGAAGTCGAGATCGTACTTGCCCTCCTTGTAAAACTCGGACGAGGCAACGTCGAGAGCGATCTTGATCTTGCCCTCGTAACCGGCCTTCTTGATGGCCTCAGTGAGAAGCTCAAGAGACTCCTCGGCGCCGGAGACGTTGGGGGCGAATCCACCCTCATCACCAACGTTGGTGGCTGATCAATACGAAGTTAGGCCATGACGGCTGAAAAGGGAGGATATATGCGCACCATCAATGCCGTACTTGGCGCTGATGACCTTCTTGAGGGTGTGGTAGGTCTCAGTACCGATCTTCATCGCCTCAGTGAACGAAGAAGCGCCAGTGGGGAGGATCATGAACTCCTGGAACGCGAGCTTGTTGCCGGCATGGGAGCCACCGTTGATGACGTTGAAGGCGGGAGTGGGGAGGGTGTAGGGGGGCTTGACACCGGCAAGTTCAGCGAGGTGCTGGTAGACAGGAACGCCCTTCTCGGCGGCACCGGCCTCGGTAGCGGCAATGGAGATAGCGAGGATGGCGTTGGCACCATACTTGCCCTTGTTGGGGGTGCCGTCGAGCTTGATGAGGAAGTCGTCAATCTCCTTCTGCTGGGTGACCTTGAGACCAGCCTCGATGAGCTTGGGGCCGAGGGTGTTGTTGACGTTGTCAACAGCCTTCGAGACACCTGAGCGCATATATTCAGTCATACTCCGGTGCGTCAGGATTGGAAGCATGTACCCTTGCCGACGTAGTTGGCTTTGTCACCGTCACGAAGCTCAACGGCCTCGTGAACACCGGTGGAGGCACCAGAGGGGACGGCAGCACGGAAGCGGCCTGGATGTACTCTGTTAGCTATACCAAAGAAAGCGCATATATGTCATGGACTAACCCTTGGAAGTCCAAAGGTCAACCTCGACGGTGGGGTTACCGCGAGAGTCGAAGATCTATTGATGTGATCTTCAGCAAACATCGAGGGAATACCAGCAAAGAAACAAACCTGGCGAGCGTGGATTTTGGTCACGGACATGGTGGATGAAAGTAGAGATCTGCCGGTATTAGTTCAGGGGAAATTTCGAGTTGATATCTTATGCTCGAACGAGTTCCCACGCTGATTATCTCCGCTCGAGGCCCGGCGAAGGCGGGCGCAACTAGTGAGCTCATCTTCCCCAAACCTTTGCCAATACCTGCTAGCGCGTGTAACAGCATCCATGTGCGGCGCGCACGCGTGCGGCATGGAGAAAGCGCGGAGCGGCTTGAGATCGTTTGAGAATGGCTTAGCCCCTTACTGATAGATCCAACCAATCAAAACAGCCCATGCTGAAAATATGCCAGCACTACGACAGCCCAGGATAGATTATCGCCCGCATACACCGACATTGTCGTAAGGCTCGACATGGTAAAGCGCATTATCGATGTCCTGCTCATTTCCGTCGTCGACGGCCGTCGACCTTTTTGCCGGTGGGCAGTGACTTCATCACCGCAGCCTTGTTCCTGTTTTTGTTCTTCACGTTAGCATTCGAGTAGAAGTTCTCGGCCTTTTTCTTCAATGGAAGTCAACATCACGAGTGGTAGTAAGAAGTAACAGCAACAGACCTTGTTTGTCTTCATCCGCGCGTCTTTCTTGGGCGCTGGACTTGACGACCGCTCTGACGCGTCATCTGACATATCATAACTCAATCAACTGATGCGAACAAAACAATTATCGTCCACTGACCTTGCTCGGCCGACGGCAGTTCGGACGGAGCGTTCTCAGAGATGATCTTGGGCGTGTCTTCAGCGAAGACATCATTCCACGATAGAGCTGGTTCCTCGGTGGCTCCCTCGTCTTCTCCTTCTGAACCGCTCTCATCTTCGTCAACGGCATCCTCGGACATGGCTGCATCCTCGCCATCGGCGGCCGCTTCCGCTTCCTCATCTTCGTCCAAATCATCCATAGGCTGAATATCTTCAGGCACGAACGTGTTCTTCTGCGTGATCGTCCTCAGGTTCTGCTTAACGCCCGGAACTTCTTCCGCGGCCTTTTCTTTCCCTTTGGCCTTCCTTGCCTTGATCTTGGCCTCCGCCTCGTTCAGTTCAGCGGGACGCTCGGGTGGCGGTACGAAGAAAGGTATCCTGCCCCGAACCCAGTCACTAAGCACGATTTTTGCGACGCCCTCCATGTCCGGCTCGCCCCCTTTGAGAAGACGGCCTTTCATGCGAGCGAGAGCGTCCATGAATGCTTCGGGTTCCCAGCTTTCGGAAGAATCATCGGGATTGGGAAGGGGGACGCCGTAGGTTCTTGAGAGGTATATGGGCTTGACGCGGGACATGAGGGTGGGGATGTGGTCGGAAGGGGTTGCCAGAGCCTCAACGCGAACGACGCCTTTGAGGACGGTGGAAGTTTCAGTGTCATGTGCGGAGGTAGGTACGATACCCGGGCAATCGATGAGGTATATGCGACGAGTGAGGGTAATGTATTGCCAGACCTGTGCGAGAATTAAGATGGGAATTTGAGAAAATTACTGGGACGAAACGCACCTTGGTTTCTCCAGGTATCGGAGCTACGCGGCAAACCTTGCCACTTTTGAGGGTATTGATCACGCTACTTTTGCCGACATTAGGGTATCCGACGAAGCCGACGGATATCTGCTTCTTGTCGGAGTGGAGTTGAGAAAACTGTCGAAGGAGTTGGATGAGGGAACCTTTTCCGAAGGAGTGATTGGGGGAAGCATGGAAAGCGATAGTAGGGAAGCGTGGAGTGAGGTATTGGATGTAGCGCGCCTAAACCAGGGTAAGCAAAAATCACTGTTATTAATTTGCTGCTACTTGCCGTCACCCAATTCGGCACTAAATCACATTTGTTGATGACAAGAACGACTTGTTTGTGCGATTTCTCCTTTTTAATAAACTCCAATACGGAATCGCACATTGTCCCGAAGGGATCGCGAGCATCCAAAATATGAAGAATGACGTCCGAGGAGTCAATGACCTTGTAGAGCTCTCCGTAAATACGTCTTGATGTTCCCTTGGCGTAGATGGCCTCAGTTTGGTTCGCGTGAGTAGGAGGATCAATGAGCATGGGGTCGGCAGCATCATCTAATAAGAGTGAGTCTCCTTGCCCATCGTTCATCAAAATGAGAGACGCGCACTGTTTGCCTGATTTTCTGCATCTTCAGCAGCAGCAGCGCCCGCTTTACTCAACTCTTCAAAAGTGCTGACCTCCAAACGAGGCTTCTTGCGCTGAGCTTTGGGACCAAAAGTGTCACCGAAAGATTCCGTTTCCACGATGTGTGAGCGCTGATGAAATGAATGACACATTGATATGATCCTAGCATCGTAAAAACTAGATAGTACTAACCTTGCGAACATTCGGGTTCGCCGCATCGTCCAACAGAGCCATAGGCAGCTTATTGCGTCGCAGCAGCACAGAGTACGGATCATCCTTCCTTGTCGACAAATTTGTCCGGAAATGATCCAGAGCAGTCTGCGAGATCACTCTCGTATTACCTGCAATCCAATTTTGCCGTCAGCGCTCTACCGCCTGAAAAGGTAATCGAACACAACGCACCGAACCACCGTCGATCAGGCTGCACCCTCCCCGGCTTCGCCTCATCCTCGCCAGCCTGGAATGCAGCAGCCTTGACGATTTTGCCGTCCCTGTCGCGGACGGCCTTGCCGCCGTTAAGCATCTTGACCCGCGCGGCCTGCTTCGCATTGCGATAGAAGTTCTCGCCCTTGACGCGTTTCAGTGTGAGGTCGGAGGCGTTGGAGCCGGATGGTTTCTTCTTGATGGGTGCCATGGTGTGCAGGGGCCTGGAGAGGCAAGATGGATGTGGAGGGGTGTGTCGGTGAGGGGCGAGTGCAAAATTGGCCAGCAGGTTTCTGGAGCTTGGTTCTCACGCGCCGCCGTCATCTTCTCCCCGAGTTCCGAGCAAACCTCTCGAGTCTCGATATGCCCAAGGTGCAAACTTATCCTGTACACTAGGGCACGCTGAACGCGATGAAAGCAGATCTCAGAGAATGTGATTGTGGTGGAGAAGGCAGACATCATGATTGCATTAAGGGTACTACGAGATAGAGAAAAAGAAAGAGATCGAGGAAAAGATGTGCCAGTGTGTTGTCGACATGCCGTGTCCTCTTTACTGTCGATACGACACTTCCTAAGCTGCTGGTTACTCTCGAGAGATCAGGACTTCATGCGAAGTCACTGGCACTGTCATCGACGGTAGAGAAATCTAGCATCGCGCAGCGTGGCATTCTCCCTTGAAGAAAAGCCATCAACGCAAAAAATGCGGTTCTTATACGCTTCCGGAAGATGCCGGTACGAGCTCGCACGCTGTCAAGCGGGCAGTTTGCCCATTCGCGGTCGGGCAGTTCGGCGCGTCTTCTGCTCAAGTGCTTCAAAATGTTTCGAGCGTGCAGCGCGCCAGGCAAGCACCTCTATACGCACAATTATCTATAGCGTGCTTATGACATTCTTTTTCAGCCTCTAGATGTCTCGCTCAGCCAGCTAGCACATCTTCTCTCCACACGTCCGCCGTAGCGCACGCGAAACCGCTCCGCAAATCTCCCCCAATTTCCAAGGTGCAAGCCAAAATCCTGCGCAAGGAGGCCAAAGACGCATCGCGCGAGTATGCCGTACTCGGATATCGCCCCGGGCAGCAGCACAAATGGCACCGCTGCGACCTCGCCAAGGTGGTCGTCACCGAGGAGTCCCTGCGCGAGGCCACGCCGGAGACATACGCGAACAGCGAGGGCGACGTGCATGTGCCCGCATACCTCGGGTTCGGCATCAGCGACAAGGAGAAGGAGATGTTCTTCAAGCTCCTGCCGCCGCTTACAGTACAGGGGGCCATCGAGAAGGACATACGGATGAAGCCGCCGCCTTTGAATATGGAGAATGTTGTGAAGGACATGACTGAGAAGATGAAGGAGGAGGTGCAGAAGGCGAACATGTTTGCTAAGGTGGCTGACCTGCGGAATGCGAGTGCGAGGGGCCTCGCGTTGGTTAACCGCAGGCGGTGTGTGGAGGAGTTCTCGGGGCCTGGCAAGCCGGACGACACTGGTCGTCCTGAGGTACAAGGCGCGTAATCTTCGCACTCTACCGAATGATACTCCTGACATACAGCGGTCCACAGCTGCCATTCTCACCACGCAAATACGCAACCTCTGGTCACATCTCCTTAGGAACCACAAGGACCTCGAGAATCGGCGGAGTCTCCGGAAGCTCGTCCACCAGCGAGCGAAGATCCTCAAATACCTCAGAAGTAAGGACTTAGATCGCTATGAAGCGGTTCTTCCCCGTCTTGCTCTGGACGCCGCCAGCGTAGAAGGCGAGCTGCTAGTATGAGCCCTTGCACAACACGATTTTAATTGATTATACACCTATAATACGGGAGCAAGTTATAGATGAAGTGCGCTAGAGCGAGAACAAAGATCATTCGGTTTGAATGACAGAATTAGATCCTGAAGAAGGAATGATAAATTAAGAAGGAAGAAAGGGTTTGATACAGTGTTCGAGCAGTTGATGAAGGAGTGAGGTGGTAACAGCCCATGACCCAGCGCTCAATAATCGCCGCTGTCGTAGTTGTCGCTGTCGTAATCGGGCATATCAAAATCGTGCATGGGGGAGAACCAGTCGAAAAAGTCCATCTCGAGCCGGGACATTGCCTTTTCTCCAGGTTTGAATACATGATCGGGTCTATCCATGGTCAGTGTAATACGGGGAAGCTCAGCCCGTTCCGCGTCACTTCCGTACATTTGCATATAGTCACGGTTCAACTCCGGTTCGGTAATGCTATGGCTGTATGATCGCGACGTTGTCAGCAAACCAAACGATCCTGGCGAACAAGGTAAAAGCATACGAGAATTGTAGATGTGTCTTGACGCTCGAATGGGTGTGAGTGTTCTCGGTGATCTGGTCGAGACAGGGAACGCATTTCCAGACGGCTTGGCTTCTTTGAGGCTCCGGCAGTGTAGCATCAGATGATGACGCAGGTGCTTCAGCCTCCTTCTCCCGGTATGTCCGAAGTTCGTCTCCCTCGAGTAGCCTCCAATCCAGTATCTGACCCCGCCCGGAGTGTCCCGAAACCTGATGTTGGACCTATGATGTCGCTTTCAGTCACGGGCGAAAGGCATATACACCGAGAATGTCACTTACCGCTTTTCGCCATCCGAACACCTTAGCATCTGTCTTGTTCTCTTCTTCATTCGACCAGTTCAAGCAACTCAGGCAAGCAAGCCTAGGATCTAGCTCGTCTAGCTGTGCTGGCGTAGTGTTAAGCGGATCCATGCCGCACAGATCGACAATGTCGCGGACCGCCGTACTGGCCTGGTCATCCAGAAGCAACGGCCCTTCACTCCACGGCTCCCGCATGGTCTCCATGGAATCGCTCAGTTGCTGGGTGGGGTCATTCGTGAACTCGCCCCACCGAGACTGGTGTCGGGTGAGACATTTGTGGCCCATGACCTGCGGATAGTACAGCAGCGGGCGCCTTCGTGGTGTATACAGTGGCATCCCAAACATCGGAAAGTCGTCTTCGTCAGAGTCCCATCCGTCGTACATGGGGTACCCATGGCACTGCTTGCATTTGAACACGGTAGTGGCTAGATGGAGCGGCTGTGGATACAGAAAGACCAACGTGACGTTAGAGTCAACGATCAATTATCACACGTCTTGACTTACATGAGATTCATCAACATCCATGCCTTCGCTAGACGACTGCTGTTCACCAATCATTGTAACAGCGGCGTCAGCGAGTTTTCTGGTAATCGCGGCACGCCATCTCTCTATGAGGGTGTCCATGTCGGAAACAATATTATCAAACGATGCTTGAGTAACCTCGACCTCGTTCGGAAGTTCCAGGATAGCATCAACCTCGGGGAACGCGCAGAAATCGGGAGCCTCCGGCATCACATTGATGAAGGGGATACGCGCTACCTTATACTCCCGGAGAACGGTGATGGCGTGTCGTTTGCGGGACATGACCAACGCTTTTCGCTCGCGTTCTATACGCTTACTTTTCATATCCTCCATATACGCGATCATCTCGTCCTTGATATTCGCCCAGACTGGAAGAGCTTAGAAGAGCTCAAAAACGGCGAGCGGAGTTGACTCACTTCGAGGCGTAAGGCGTGTTGGTTGCTTGACCGCCTTGAGACGACTCATATCGTCCGTCGGTGGTATGCTTTCAATCTCCTCGCCCCAGCCTAGCTCCGTGAGCTTGTCGATAATGCTGTAAAACAGGGGCGCTCAGAGAAGCCTCCAGGAAACCGCCAAAATTGAACTCACGCCCGCTTTCTGTCACGTCTCGCCTCGTCAAGCTCTTCGGACCTGTTATTGGCCTTAACAATGGCCCAGTCCTCGAGTTTAGGGGCAAGCTTTGCGGAAATGATGAGCAAAAGTAGGGCACATGCAATATTTATATCTACCTCTCCGAGATCTTTGAGGTAAGCCATACGTTGTGCGACAAACGCGTTGTATTCTTCTTTCTTGTCATTGCCGGAAAGTTCCTTCAGGCGCTTTTCGATGGTTTCTCGCTCTGCTTTGAAAAGGATCATCCCGTCACGCTCTAAAAAAGGTTAGATTGATATCCGAATCATGTTCAGTGTTACAAAGGACGTACTCGAATAGGTCCTCGGTATAAGGTTGTTCCCTCGGAACTCGACTCCATAGACTAAGGCTTTAACAAGGCTAGGCAGACTTCAAGCGTTATGGAGAGCATGCAGAAAAGAGACACTTACGAGGTTTTGGAACACTTGCTGCATATACGCTTCCCGAGGCGCCAATCGATGGCTCGGACGTAGGGGCTCAGGCAGACCTATGGTGCGAGATTAGCATCCCTTCGAGTATGACAGTTGTTGAGGAATGGCGCACGTAGCAATGGGTGTCGAAGACGAAGTTGGCGTAGGCGGGCTCACTGAAGGAGGCTGGACATTCTGGAAGATCCGGTACGTTCTCGCGCGCCGACTTCCAGATAGAGATAGAGGAGCGGTGTAGGAGCACCCGCCTGAACTCCTTGGTGGTGCGCGACAGATGCAGCAAATCCAAAGGGCGAAGGTGGCCGAAGATCTGACCTCGCCAGTGAAGTTAGGGGCATTGCGATGGCATCTTCATGGATAGTCAAGAGGCGCACCTCGAAGAGCACATCCATGGGCATCTGCAGGAGCCCGGACAGACGCCCTTTGACGCGCTGGCGTTTGACCTTCTTCTTCGGGGGCTCGGCCTGCTCAACCTTTGCGCGCTCTTGTGTGGCATCATCGGTATCGGTCTGGTGCTTCCGCTTGCCTCGATCAGATCGTCTCGCGGGGACTGGTTGTGAGGCTAGCGCTTGTTTGGTGCTTTCCGCGTCCATGTTGAGTACTGGCGTGTTGAATGTAGACGAAAGCTGGGGGGAGGAGGGAGGGGGGGAGGAAGTGGAAGGGTGGAGTAAAGGTTACAGCAACCGGCCGAGCGCGACGGTCTACTTCAATTTATGTCAGGCACAGCCGGCCGGTTCGCAGATGCGCGCCACCAAGTGCCACCGCGTTTGGACGCGGATCCAGATAGGGTCTTCCCTCTTTCTGCACGCTAAGTATCATCAACACACAAAAGCTGTTGACAATGATGACATGCAATGCGGTGTATATTTATGACCTCTTCATACTTATCGAGCTTAACGTTACAACTCTGCCGCAGCTCTGCCTAGTATATTGACAAAGATTTCTCCTCGTTACCATTTACGTTCCTCATCTGAGGCTGCGCTCTCTCTCGGAGCTCTCATTCATTCTACTCCATATGCTGCCTGCCGTCGCAAGCTCCCGTGGTGGATCATTCCAGCCGGTTTAGATCGGCGTGCTTCGGGAAAATATCTCTTGAGCTAGGAGCAGTCTCAGCACCGGAATACAAGGCAAGCTCACTAATCGGCTCGGAGTCTGGCATATCCGTGCTGCCGTATCACCAACCGGCAAACCCGGCACGAAAGAGCAAGTATGTGGCAGTGCCTACAAGCGCCTGTCAAATTCACACACCCAGTCTTGGCCATAGCGCACGACGCGTCTCGACGTGTCACAAAACCGTTCACCTAATTACCAACACATACGCAGATGCCCATCATGCTATCCGTTCTTGCAGATAAAGAGGGCAGCGCCCGTCGCAGGGACAAGCGCGACTCTGTCTGGGCTAAGGTCTTCTTTCCGGTCACCGATATTCGCAAGGACCGCCGGCAGTGGGTGCCACGGTGCGCGACTGGGACAAAGGGATCGCCAGGATTCATCAAGGCCAACCAGGGGATCCAGACACCGGAGCTGTCACTGTTCTCCGCATCGAGGCCATGCAGATGAAGTCCGTATTGTGCCGCGAGAAACTGTGCAAGACAGGGTACCAACGCCTTCGTTGTTTTAGAGAAGAGTGCCAGCGACTGTACAAGGGCGTGGTGTCGGTTCTCAGGACCATTATAGGCAGACCCTCATTCAACGATGATTACCGGGGCTGGCTCTCCCTCGTTAGTGTCGACACACGCAAGGACATCGTATGTGAAGGGTTCGAACAGGCAGGCTATCGATCTCGCATTGGTCATGACGCACGGATGCTATGCCCCGAGCTGAACTCTAGTGACTTGTTGAAAGGGCGTGGAAAGGGGATCTGGGATTTATACGATAACATTATCGAGCTGGACAATGCTGGAGGAATGGAGAATTTCAAGAATGTTCTCATGAAGAGCGAGTGGTTAAAGAACGCGTACGGGGACGGCATGGTCTTCCACACAACTTCGGAGATCAGCAAATGGTGTGATGAATTCACCACCTGTCTCAGGATTGAGTATTTCAGTAGGTCCACGGCCTCGGTTCATGAGAGATGCTGATTACTTATACCATACAGTCGATTTTATCCTGCGTACACTCCAGATCATAGTCAGCAGTTGCCACGAATTCACCGAAAACACACCTACGGACTCCATCGTCGCGAAGAGGGTAATATCCTACCTGAATCCAGAAGCCAGCTATAGACTCCTGGAAGACAAAAAGCATCTAAATAGTCGCTCAGCGTTGACATGTGAGAACTGTCAACGGAAACGCCATGATATCGGGGTCAAGTTCAAATCCTGCAAGGCATGTAAACGTAGGCTCAATTTCGACGTTCTCTACTGCTCGAGGTACGCCATGCATTGGTACTCCCATGCAATTAAATTTCTTGCTTATTCGATCCAGTGCATGTCAAAAGGTTGATTGGCCAGAGCACAAGGTCCATTGCGGTAAAGAAAAGGTGTCGAAGAATCGAACAGCCTGCCGCCCCGAATACTCGTATTCAGTGGCTTTACAGCTCCAGGTCAAGATGCATGACTATTATCCTGTCGACTACGTACTCTTCAGCCGCAGCGGATATCCGGAGGGATTCGATGTCTCATTCTGGGACGACGATGATAAGAGCGATATGTTTTTTGACTTGTTGAACACGTTGCTGATTGAAGCTGAGAAGCCCGGTCTGGATGTGATCGCTAAATGCCTCGTTGATGCCGTCGATGGCAACGATGTCCAGTCCAAAATCACGAGAGAAGGCATAATAGCTCAGCTCACAGAGGAGTACGAGGTTGATGTCCGAACCCTGCTGGAAGAACTCGAGGCGACTCTTGTCATGGAGGGCGACGAGGAACGATACAAGGGGATGATCATCCAGGAGCTCCACTGGGAGGATGAAAGTCAGGGATCAGACGACGATGAATCAGACGATGAAGACTCTGATAATGACGAGTCATGCGCCGAGGTGCCTTTGCCTCGAGAGGTGTCTCCCGCGAAGAATAACCCGAAGAACCGGAAAGAATAACGGTATGGACACCGTGACTGCAACCGCAGACCCCAGGATCTGAACAGCGGTGCGCGTTTTCTCGCCTGCGGCTGCAAGAAGGGTCTGCATGTTGAGTTCGTCTATTGCTCAGAATTCATTGCGGAAAACAGAAAGATCAGATTGGGCGTGACTAGCTAGGAGACGCTTAGTGCTACTAACTACGAGCGTGCGTTTGCAGCTCAGAATATAACTCCAATAAACTTCGAACCGCCAACAAATTGGCCCGTCAGAATATGAGATAGAACGCAATCTCGCCTAGCGATCATAACACTCTAAGTCTATCGCCTCAGAGGAGTCTGAGCTTGTGTCTTTCATTCCACTACAAGTGTCTATGGCAAGTGGATATGTTCGAGATGATGTTGGGGAGATGTTTGCGACATTCAATTCATGCTCCGACAGAAATTTGCGTGTCGCGCCAGCGGCTATCAGATCTTCAGCTTCAGACCTCGGCCTTTGAAGCCGTTCTCTTGTCGCGGCCTGATATACCTCTTATGCCTCGCGATCCAGCTGGATTGGACAGCGACAAGTCCATCTGGGCAAGCAGGGTCTTTCCTGTGACCGAACTACGCAAAAATCGCCAGCAGTGGGTACGTGATTGGGACAAAGGGATCGCCAAGGCCATATGCTCGGTCGAACCACAGGAGAACTTCAATGGGGCCATCTTCATCTTCGTCTGCACATCTTGTGCTCTGTTCGGGACCCAGCTACGCCGCGGGAGTGTGGATCAGGACGACTACCAGGCCCTCTGCGAGCTCAGGGCAGAAAACGACAAGCTTCGCGACGGTGTTATGGCCATACTGAGGGCTGGACAGGACACAAGGATCAGTCGCAGTGATCATCGCGAGTGGTTCGCTCTAGTCAGTCCAGAAACGCGGAGGGAGATTGTTTGCGAAGGCTTCGAGGAGGCATGCTGGGAATCTCCTTGCGGCCAGGACGGCCGCGTCTTGTGCCCCGAGCTAATCTCTGTCGACCTTCTCAAACAGCGCGGCCAAAATCTATTCGATTTCTTTGAGCGATGTCGTCGCGCATCAGATGAAGGCGGTCTGGAGAAGTTCGACAACGATATCGTGAGGACCGGTTGGTGGAGAAGCGCTTTTGGAAACGGCGAGGTCCTGGAAAACACCACGCTGGAGATAAACAAGTTCGCGTATGACTACGTCACCCGCATCCGATCCCAGTTTATTCGTGCGTTTCATTTTCGTCATCTTGTTTTCAAGTTTTCAAGTCTCACTTTGATTTTTCCTAGTTAACTTCATCTGGGGCTCATACTACGCCCTGGTTCGTAGATGCGAAGACACTCAGAATCGGGCAATCGACAACATTGTCGCTACCCGGATTCTACGGAACATTGGGCGAGAACAAACTCTGCGGATCATGAACGCGAAGTGGTTCAAGCATCGCTTGGTACTTCCCTGCGAAAACTGTCGACGCAAGCCTGGCGAGGTTGGAACGAAGTTCATGAGCTGTAGCCCATGCAAGCGTAAGCTCAACTTTGACGTCCGCTACTGTTCAAAGTAGGCGAGTCCATGTTTCCGCCGCTTGTATGATGGCTAACATGGCGTTCGCAGAGAATGTCAGAAAGCCAACTGGCCCATGCACAAAGCCCATTGCGGCAGAGAGAAGATCTCGAGGAATCGGGAAGAGTGGGTTCCCGAGTACAACTTCTCTATGGCATTGCAGCTCCAGATTAAGATGCAGGTCGATTTCCAGGAAACCGACTACGTCCTGTTTAGGCGCCAAGCCGTGCCCTTGGGACACAAGGTGACCTACAGCGACCCTGGAAAGCGGGAGGTGTTTGGCGATGCTCTCAGGCTTCTCTGGACAGCTGCAGACAAAGAAGGTATCGATGTCGTTGCCAAATGCCTCGTGGGTGCGGTAGATACGGACGAGAGCGTCCAATCTAGTATTACGAGGGACGACGTCATTGCCCAGCTCACTGAAGAGTACGGGGTCGACGTGCGATCTGCACTGGAAAGCTTGGAGGCTAAGCTTGTGATGGAGGATGAGGAGGAGAGGTATGCAGGCATGCTTATTGGCCACCTCGTCGACCCCGACGAGGTCGACAGATTACTTGCAGAGCGACGGGCACAGGAACCTAAACACGATCTGGAGGCGATCAAGAATGACTATCTGAAGCACGTGAAGTAGCCCTCCATTTATTTACTGACTCGCGTACAGGCCTAACGATACCATACCAAAACGCTGATTTACGCATTTTGATAGCGACACCTCCGTCTTAACTTACCAAAGGTATCATACATCCCAGCCGACCTTTACCTATCATAACTGCGAGAACATCTTGCGTCGATCGCCGAGTCGTAGGTCCCACGATCATAACACCAACGGTATGTGAACCCACTCCTCGAGTGCCGAGACTTTCATAGGCGCTTTCGTCGGAGGCGATTCGTTCGTGGTGAGTGCTGCTTTCTATGAGTGTGTGCGGGACGACGGCCGCCGAAACACGCGGCAGCCGCAGATCATGTGAAGAAAACCCTTTGCTCACAGCTCTCACGTCCAACTCACTCACACCCTTCGCTTTCACGGAAAACCAGCTTACCGTCCACTCCAACATTGCGTCAATGGCATGCAATGATGGCGTCGGACCCGCTCATCAACGCCTACCATAACGTTGGCTGCATGACTATCTTAAACTGCGTCATAGACCAAGTAAGCACGACATGATCGATTGATCTGTGGCCAGCCATTCGGGGACAATCTCATTCCCAGACTTGAGCTTGAAGCTTGAAGTCCGGGCCGACTTCCTGTGTATGGAGGGGACAAGAGGGGACAAGTCCAACCTGCCTTGGAACTCCGCTTTCGTCACGACGCTCGTCTCTCATCCAATCGCGGTGGAAAGTCAGGCTCAGCCGGAATGACAATGTCAATCAGAAAATGGGACTAACTTTAGCTCCCCCACGGGGCGGATATCAAGCCCATGACTACCAGCGCTTGTAAATGATCGTCAGCTGAGTTGCAATGGCCTCTAACATTTCTTTTGCATAGTAGAGTTGAACCTCAAGCGCAGTACGTCTTGCGAAAGGCTAAACTCCAGGCCCGCTCACGCGCCAATTGCGCCTGACCGCTTCCACCACTCTCATCTTGAAATAACCCACACCTATAGTTCGGCGGCACAGAGCAGATCCATTGCTTCTCTCGTTCCTCTCTTATCTCAAGTTTCTCACTACGCAGACACGTCAGCTTTACGCGTATGTGCTATCACCGCGTCCAAGTAGGCGGTTATAGTAAGGACACGTCTTCTACAGAAGCCACCCCTTGCTAGGAGCTGCTTCGAGCACAGTGCAAAGACGATAATAGCGCGGCGTATGAAGTATGGTCATGGAGCTCTACTCCGATGATACACCCGGGCCGCCGTCGACCGCTTTCGTACCGTCATATGATGCTCCTGCGTGCCCTCTGCTTCTTCGGCGTCCTCTACCGCTCCGTGCCTAGATGGGAGAGGTACTTAAGCTCGCGTGTAGACTGAACGGGAACTTCTCGTTCTCTCAGACTCTTGTCTTCATCATGGCTCGAGATGTACCGGTCAGTCCTAGAGCAGTGTTGCTCGCCATCTTTATTGCGTTTGGTATGTTTGAAGTTGCTGTATGTGAGCGCGCCTGAGGTTAATTAACTCTATCTAGGTGGTATGTCCTTTGAATGCCTCCATGTAATCCTTGAACAGGTGCTGAACTTGCCCTAGGCTTCTTGTTTGGCTATGACATGGGTGTCATTTCGGTATGTCTTTGCGGTGTTCGCTGGCTCGACGTTTCTGATGAGTCTCTAGGGATGCCTCATCATGCCTGACTTCATGCGCCGCTTCGGTACCGTAGAGGCCGACGGAACACCATACCTGTCGAGCACCAGACAGTCTGAGATCGTGTCCCTTCTATCAGCCGGGTACGTAAACCATCATGCATCATGCAATCATTTATTGACGAGGCTGTATTTTCAGAACATTCATGTATGACTCTGAGCTATCTTTGACATCTCGCAGAGTCTGATTATTGCTCCACAGTGGTGCTTTGGCGCAGGCTTTTACCGCTGATCGTCTCGGCCGCCGGGGTTCGATTCTCTTTTGGTCAGGGATCTTCACCGCCGGTGTAGCCATCCAGACTGGCACAACTTGGTCGCTCGCCCAGTTGTTGATTGGCCGATTCATCGCCGGGCTCGGCGTTGGTTCTTTGTCAGGTAAGTTATCTCTGACCAATAGGTACATCATTGCTATGAAATGGCTTACTCTTGGCTAGCCATTGTGCCACTGTATAACGGTGAGACGGCTCCAAGAGCTATTCGAGGCACCATCTTGGTTATTTACCAGGTGCAAATTATCATGGGGTGACACCATCTATGATCGTAGGCATGTTCGCGTACTGATGGTCACCAAAAAGGATCTTCTTGAGCTACCTCTTCGAGTTGGGAACCCACCGTCTGAATGGCTCGGCTTCATGGCGCATTCCTGTCGGACTGCAGATGGTCTGGGGACTCATCTTGCTCTCTGGAATGTTCTTCCTCCCCGAATCACCGTAAGTCCTCTTATGATCCCCGAAATACGGGTTATTTCGGTGACTGAAGGTCTTGAAAGTCGTCACCTGCTCGGTAACAACCGTGAGCAAGAAGCACGCGAAGTCGTTGCCGATCTGAATAGCGTCCCTGTCGACGACCCTTTGGTCACTGAGATTGTCGAGGAGCTGGCTGAAGCCATCCGCGCGGAGAACGAGGGAGGCGGAGTGGGGTGGCTTGAGTGTTTTTCGCCCAGGAACTCGATGTGGAAGCGTACCATCAACGGCATGATGCTGCAGTTCTTGCAACAGCTGAACGGGCAGAACTTCTACTGTGAGTGAAGCTTTCTCTGATTTTCTTATTACTAATTCTTATCTATGTTCGTAGATTACTACGGAGACACATTCTTCGAGATGGCTGGAGCTGGGTACGACTTTAGCTTGTCTGCTCTGTAGTTATATGCTCACCACTTCGACAGCCTTTCGCCGTATGTCATCCAGACCATCCTCGGCGCTGTTTCGGTCGCAGGAACCGTGCCCGCGATGTTCTTCATCGAGTATTGGGGTCGTCGCAAAGTGCGTAACAATGAATAGTAGCACGAAACCGAATCTACCCCTGACATCTTTCACCAGTCCCTACTCTATGGCGCCTTCTTCCAATCCTTCTGCGCCATCATCGTATGCTCAAATCTCTCCTCCTTTTCTGCGATCAAACTGACCTAACCAACCACCTAGGTGGCTCTCGTCGGGCACTACACCCTCGCACCGGAAGGCACGCCCCTGGCCCAGCTTACGTCTCGAAACCGGTCCGGCGGCGACGTCGTGATCGCGTTCGCGATCATCCAGGTCTTCTTCTACGGCACGACGTGGGGCCCGACGCCATGGGTGTACCTCGGCGAGTCCTTCCCGCTGCGCGTGCGGCCCAAGTCGATCGCCCTGGGAAGCGCGACGAGTAAGTCCCTTTCTTCTTCTTCCAGTTCCAGTTCCAGTTCCACCTTCCTTCGCCTCCTATCTCCACTTGACTCCACCGAATTCCGCCTCCCACTGCCAAGAACTTGAATCGAATGGGTATGCACATCTAACGCCGCTTGCTGCGAAACAGACTGGTTCTGGAACTTCATGCTCTCGTTCTTCTCACCGCGCATTACCGCCAAGTACGTCCATGTCATTCTCGTGAGCGGTTGCAGTGCGTGGGTGCTGACCCCGGCGCGGCGGCGGTGTGTAGGATCGGGACGATGATTCTGATGGTGTTCTTTGGGTGCCTCGTGTTCGCGTTCTTCTACGTCTACTTCGCCATCCCAGAAACGAAGGGGCTCACACTCGAAGAGGTCGACGAGCTGTACCGTTCTGGCGTTCTACCGTGGAAGTCGGAGGGCTGGAAACCGGCGTCGAAACGGGTTCCTCGTGCCAAAGAGGTTGTGGAGATGCACGAGAAGGCCTCTGAAGAAAACGATGCTGTGTAAAAGAGACTCAATGTGATACTACACACGATGTATCGCTAGACACTACGCTAGCTATGTATGATCGCACTAACCGTTGCGAATGACATGGAGTTGTGACATAGTGGACATCAGTTATATATCCTGAGAGAGCAAGAACACTAACAACCTACGAAGAACCGTCTGGATCATCATCCCCATTCCCAGACGCATCCGCCTCCTCGCCGTTCTCCTCCTTCCCATTCTCCTCACCCTTCGCAAGCCAGCTCTCCCACTCCCTAAGCACCCGATCCAGCTCGTTCTCCTCCCCCGCTTTGTCAGCATGCCCATTCTGCACTAGCGGCGGCGGCCCGCTCCCATCCACAGGCCACACGGCCCTCACGGACCGCCACTCCCTCTCGCCATACACACCCTCCACAACCGCCCGCCGCACAAACGGCACCAGCACACGCGCGAACGCAGCCCCGGCGGCTCTGTACACCTCCCGGTCCTCCCACGGCATCCCCTCCCCTCCTCCTCCTCCTCCTCCCCTTCCTCCCTCGTTCCCGCTGGAGTCGCCATGTTGAGCGGCGACGACGCGCTCGCGCTCCAACACGTGCCCGAGCATCTCCTCGCCCGCACGGTGCAGCGCGGACTCCGCGATCCCGAGGACGCGGGGGAGCGCCGAGTGCGGCGCGAGCGCACGCAGGCGGTTGAGCGCGGTGAGGTGCGCGTTGAGGTGCGCGGCGAGGGGCGGGAAGCGCACGAGGATCGGCGGCGGGGTGTGTGGTGCGTCTAAGGCCGCGTCTGAATCTGGGTAGAGTAGTGAGGAGAGCGGGGGCGGGGACGGGTGCGATCTGGCGAGGAGCCAGGTGGAGGGGGCGGGGAATGTAGATGTATTGCTTTGCGAGGGCGCGGGGAGGGCGGCGAGGACGGTGCCCAGAGAGCGGGAGGGGCCGAGGAGGATGTCGGTTGTGTAGCCGCTGAGGACGGCTTGTGTGATTGTGGGTGCTACGAGGGCGCGGAATTCCTGGGTACGAGGATGAGCATGTAGAACGTACCCGGCGCATGATAGTAAGACGTACCATGCCAACCCTCGCGAGCGCAGAGCTGCAATACGCCAGCTGCGTCGCGAGCGGTGCGATGTGCGGATACGTCCTCGGAACGTACGCCTTGAGCGTCGGAAGTAGCAGATCGATCAGCGTCGCGGGTAATGTGCGCTTCACCGCGAGACACGGCTGCGCCGGCGCCGCCCCCGTGTTCGCATTGGGCGCGCGCTCGAGAAAGAGCGTCGCGTACTGCGTGACGAGGTCGTACGCGCCCTCGCGCCAGACGTCGACGTACTTCTTCAGAAACCTCGCCACGTCCTCGGCCTCCCTGTCTCGTTCTCGCTCCAGATCCTCGGCGGACGTGCCGCTGCGCGCCATAGCCGCGATCGCAGCCTCCGCCGTCGCAGCAGATGCAGATGCCGAGGAAGGGGGGATACCAGCGCTGCGCACGACACCATCGAGCGCGTTCTTGAGGCACGCAAGGCGCGCACCGACGAACGCGAGCGCGAGCTCGGGCTCGGGGAGCGCGTCCATGCGGCGGAGGAATTGCACGGCCTTCCAGAACGCGGGGAGCTTGCGCCCGGGATCGTGCAGCGTGCCGAGGAGGATGAGGCGCATCGTGTGCAGCGACGCCTCGATTTCGGCCTGGAGGGATGCGATGAGCTGCGAGGGCACCCTGCCCGTGCCCGTGCCCCTGCCAAGCTCCCGCACTTTCTTCGTCGCCGCTCCTGTACCCCCCTCCTGCGCGTCTACCCCGTCTTCATCCCCCCTCCTCCCCTCCCCCTCCGGCCAACTCTGCACAATCCCCGCCAGCGCCCCCCTCGCATGCGCCGCCAGCGCCAGCGCCTCGCTATACATCCCGCCCCTCACACACGTCTCCACCAACATCGGCACATCCAACAGCTCCCTAATCTTCCCATGCTGCTCCAACACCACCCTCGCCCTCTGCCTTTCCTCCACGACCCCCGGGCCCGCCTTCTCCCGGAACACACGCGCGGCGTCGTCGAGCGCGGGCAGCGCCCTGTCGAGCAGCGCGCCGAGCTCATCGGAGAGCGAGGCAAGCGACGCGAGGAGCGCGGAGGACGTGCTGTGGATCGCGAGGAACGTCGGGTAGGACGCGTGCGCGAGCGCGGTGAGCGAGGATGTGAGCGTGTGCGACTGCGTCGCGAGCGACGTGGGGCGGTCGAGCAGCTCCGCGAGGGGGTGGTGCGGGAGCTGCGTCAGGTAGGCGACGTGCGCGGGGTTCTGCGCGGTGACGAGGGCGGATGTGGATGTGGAACTGGATGCATCGTGCGATGAGGGGAGGATGTCGGTGAGGGTGGTGAGCTCGGAGACCATGTGAGCGCGGGATGGACGCGGCTCGGGTTGGCGCGTCGATTAGATGGCGGCACTCAGACGCCCACAAACACAGCTTGACAATCTCACAAAAAGCGAACTTTACTTCTATTAACGCAGACCATATCAAACGATTAAGAGTGTACTGACAATTATAAGAGGAATTTAGGACTATGCCAGTCTACCAATTAAAACACCAACCAACACATTGTCATTGGGTGTCAAAAAGCGAAGAGCAACCTGTGCCAGTACCCGACTAGGAATACTACAGGTACTACGATAGAAAAAGAGCAAAACGAACGTAGACGAGAGCGCAGCGCATTCTCACATGTACGCAGCAGCGGCCTATCTACAATAGATAATTAAGTACGCAACCGAAGTCGCAGCATGAAATTTAATACGTGGATGGCAATGGGGGGTACGTGACAAGTAGGATGTGGAGATCCGGGGTGAGTGGGTGAGGATAATTAACGAGGCGCATGTGCCTGATGGTCCAGTAAGGGTCAGAAAAATTGCAGGATGCAGTCGTCGAGATGGATGATGAGCAACAGGTATGAATGGGATGAGTGAATGCGAGCAAGAAAAAGCTGAGACTTGCGGTCGTAAGTGGGCGTGGCGATGGAAACGTGATATGGTACAACAGGTCAGGTCATCATCACTGGGCGGGTCAATCTAGTAGCATGTTGCACTGGCCATATGCTCATGCATGGCAGGGAGGGGGACATCGCATCAACTGCAGGTTCTCCAGCGTTTTCGCCCGCGGGAAGCTCTCCGGCACAATCGGGTCGCCGCGCTACAAACGCAGAAGAAAATTTCGTCAGGGTTGCCATACTACACAGAGAACAAGGGCACGGGCTTACCACTATCGTTCGCAACGTCCTGACATCCCGTATGAGCCTGAGATCCACACCGGCGAACGCGCACGCCATCTTCAGCGGATTCAGCAGCGAATGCTTCTCCCCGCTGCTCCACACATGTACGGTTACAGTGGTGAGCTCCTCGCACAGCTTGACAGCGTCGATGACGGGCTGCAATGCTGTGTCCGCGTCGAGCCCAAACGACAGATGTTGGATCCCTTCAGGTAACTGACGGTACACCGCCGCGGGCACCGCCGCGCCCTCCGTTCTGAGCTCCTTGAGCTCCTCGCACCGGGCGATCGCCTCAGCCTGCTCAGCGGTCGTGCACGTAGGCAGCGCGAGCGCCTGCAGCGTCTCCGCGTGATTGTCCACAAGATGCGAGAGCACCGCGGCCGACGGCTCGCGCTCGAACTCGAGCGAGCGCAGAGTGCCCACGTCCGCGGAGCGCTGGAGGAGCCACGTGAGCGTGTCGAGCGACGGCTCCTTCTGGCAGTTGATCCTGAGCTCCTCGAACGCGCAGGCGACCGGTGGCGCGTCCGCGGAGGGCCGCGCGGGGGCCTTGCCCGTAATGGTGAGTGAGCGGAGTGAGGACCACACTTCGAGCAGCTGCGCGAGCGTCTGTTCGTTCTCGGACCAGTTCGTGAAGTGCAGGGCGGAGATGCGGGGCCCGGTTCTGAGCAATTCGAGGGTGGAGGCGTCGAAGGAAGGTGCCGGACGGCGCATCCGTTCAGCCGCTGGGCTGCCGACAATATCTTGACCCGGGTCGGCACAGCCATACAGGGAGAGGGTGAGCTCATAGAGGTTAGGGCAATGGGTGACAGCGTGAGCGAGGGAGGACTGGGAGAGGCCGTTGGGCTGGTTATGGTCCAGAACGAGACGCATACGGAGTACTGAGTTGGCGAGCAACTGGCCCCTGGGTGAAGTCGAGTCGATGGCGCGAGTGAACTCCGTGAAGGCAGGCTGGGTGCGAAGGGAGACTTGGCGGAAGAGGAGTTTTTGGGCGTGGATGGACCAGGCGTGGCATACGAGAGCACAGTTCTTGAGGAGATCTGTGTTCGGGTTGAGGTCGTCGTCGTAATAGGCGGCCTCAAGGATGTTGAGGACGATTTCAATGGGGATGTTCTGGGCTCGTGGGGCTTTGCGGGAAGAGTGGAAGAGACGTCTTGGGAAATAGCTGCTAGTGGTCAAGTCGATTGACACATTGCACTCTACGGTCTGAAGAAAGGTATGAGATTGTGGGCGAGGAGGAGAGTTGAATTCGACAAACCTTCTGGGGGAAATTGAAGAATTTCTTGAAGAACCCCATGATGTTGGCAAGAAACGCAGAGTGGGCCTAGGGAGGGATGGGAGGGAAGGGCGGGGGCATCGACGAGAGCTGTGTCCGCGTATTTATGCAAGTCACAGCGGCCAATGCGGACAGACAATTGCCCTGAGACAAAAACCCGGTGTCGCATTTGGCATCTCCATCTTCAGATCCCTGTCCCAACAAGGAAACTCCCCGTGTTACCTTCCACTCCTCCGGCTCGGACCTCCCACATACAGCACGGCGCAAGAAGCACTTTTTACTCCCGCGACGATGACTGCATCTCAACTTTCAAGTCACCGACTGAATCATGTCATCACCGCACACACAAATCCATTCGTCACAAAAAACACAACTAAGGCACTGACTCCTCTAAAAAGAGGTCGCGAAATCCTTGCCAGCCACGTCTTGTAGGCAACATGTGCGGCTTTCCTGTGCTCATTCATCGAATCACGGATCTCTCCTTGACCGCCCCTCCCACGCGAAATGAGTCCTGAAGCCCACCCCTTCTGTTTCCAGCCATCCCCTCATTGTTCTGCCCAACAGCCTCCTTGACTCGTTCTTGTGCTTCTTCCTGCGCCCGCCTCGCGCCAGCAACAACAATGCCGCATCCTAGCTACATTCACATGCACATGTTCATGCTCGTGACACCCTCGGCGAATGCACGTTCGGATGAGCCGTGCCGATAACATATAGTATGATGCAGATGGCTACGCGCGCCCATACCCAGGAAGTCGGGAACTCAGGAAGCCAGCAGCGGCCTTGGACGGAGGTAAAAATTGCAAAATTGCACGTCTACCGTGATATTATGACGCGACAACAACGGCTGTCCGGATCGTGACATGATCGTCCATGTAATAATCGAACGCCGCGTCGTTCGTCGAATCCTCCCGGCGCGGCCTCGTGCAGCCTTGTCGCTCACTCGCTCGCGTCGCCCGGTCTCCATCCCGCCGTGTTATGTGAGCGAAGCGACGCATCCCTGAGCAGTTGTTGCCAGTTGCATCGCCCCTCTCCTCCGGGTCGCGTCGTCATTGGTCAGCCAGAGGTCAGCCAGAGGCTGGTGATTGGAGGTGATTGGTTGTTCGCGTTCGCGTTCGCCGGCACGGACGAAGCACGCTCGTGCAACGTGTAGCCCCTGTTTCGTGCTGCATACCGCAAGTGCGCTTTCACATCAACCACCTAGCTCAATGCAGCGCAGCGCAGCAAGCAGTGCATCTGCATCAGGCATGCTTCCTACACGCTCATCGACTTTATGTCTAGAAATATGTATCGATCTGATAGGTCACTCCGCAGTCCTACATACTCGAACAAAGTATATTTGACGCCTGACATGTGATGAAGCAGCACGGAGCGCACGCGAGGAACAAGCAAAGGAACGGGCAGAACAACCGCCTTTACGGGAAAACGCGCGTACACGGCGCTGAGAGGCACATACAGTATATGCAATACACGAGACGGAGCGCCCGACCTTCGCTCACTGGAGTATAACCTTTTAGAACATAAGAACCCACAGAACCGTTCCTCGCTCCCCGGAATACGGCACCGAGCTATACTTGGTCCAACATACATACATAAGCAGCAGAAATTCCAAAGCCGTCATCCGCCCGCTTTTCTAGAACCCGCTCACTATTACAGCACAAGAACATGCATAATATGATTCAGAACACAGACCCCCTCGGTCGTTAGAACGAACACCAACCTCCACTCCCCAGCTCCTCATTGGCCACCACCTCCCCCAAGCCTTCCGGTGCAGTCCCCATTCCCTTGCGTCAGCGCCACTTTAAAGACTTGCATCTTACATCACACAACGAGACGATCGCCCTCTATCGCCCACACGATCGTGATTCAGATCATATCGGAAAGGCACGCCGCCGCACGCCTTGAAAAGATTCAGATCATGCCAGATGGGTGGGGATAAGCGGGACCACGCGCAGCTGCGCGTGCGTCCGAACCTGCCATCCGAACGCGTGCGCTGAATCATGAGCTGATCGAAGGCGCCGGTGAACTTGGGGGTCGAGACGCGATCTGTCATGTCACGTAAGTGGTTGACGCGCCCGGGTGGGCTTCCGGGCTTCTTGCCCTCAATTTCCACCAGGTTTGACGTCGGGATGGTGTTGTCCGCGGATAGTAGTGTTGGCGGCGGGCCTGACCTGGGCGCGGGTGTGGGTGTACCCTGCACGCAGTATGAGTGGCATGCGAGGATGTCGCTGTCGAAGAAGTATGTGGTTTTCTCATTGAAAGAGCCCGTAGAGGTAAGCCTTACAGACAGGCTCGGCCAAGGACTCGCTGGGTGGGCCTCCGAGATTGCTCCGTTCGCTATATGAGAGACGCATCGTTCAAATACCACTGCCGACTTCACACAGAGAGAAGAAAAACGGAAATACTTACATAACCTGCGAGGATGCCCACTTCGCAATATGAGTTTGTGCATCATACAAATTCCAAGTCAGAAAAACGTTCTTGAGCTCTCCGTACGCGTACAGTAACAGAGAAGAAGCCTACCAATGAGCCGCCGGCGGTGCGAGGCGGCCGCACGAGAAGCTTGGATTGGACGCTCATCCCGGAAACCGAGTAGGACTCAGCCAGGGGTGCGCCAGTTGCCTAGAGACCTTCATTCAGAGGTGATTACGAGTACGTACACATATGGCATGCGCGCGGAGAGGGGAACGCTCGGCGCTCGTCCTTACGAGCGATATTTAGATCGGGCGGGCGGTGGTTCGCCCGATTGGGTGGGTGGAATGGTTCCATATCCCTCGAGCTCCGAGCATCCGATATTGGTTACAGTGTTATCTTGGCTCGAAGTTTCGGATATCATTCCGTGAGCTCTTCGCTCTCGTTGTTGTTTACATGTGGAATGATGAATTTGGTCCTATGAGGTCGAAGTGACGAGACTACACCTCTAGAACCTAGAGACTGCGCACGAGCGCTGTGCGGATTTGATCCAGCAGCGAGCCTACCGCGTCCCAAGAGCCGGCCGAGGCTTTCCTGGCGCTCTGTGACAAGTGAAAAGAGTGATGATGATGGTGGAAGATTGCAATTTACGAAGCTCTACCAAGGGTTACGACTGGACGGTGCTAGAAGCTTCGTCAGCGCATACACTCACTTTCTTGACTAAAGATCCTCAGATTTCCACGAGCAGAGTTCCCAGTCCATCACAAATGTCGACGTAGGCTTTCGTGCTCTGCAGAACGGAGAACGCGAAATCCGAGGCGACTGGAGCGAAGCACAAAAGCAGATCGACGAAGCCAGAAGGGGAAGGAGGCGCCGAGGGTAGAAGCGGGCATTGACCACGGCAAAGTTAACGCCATTGTCAGAGAAAGCGACTGGGCATACCATCAGTGTGCGTGAACGTAGGAGAGCCAGAACGATGTTCAGGCTGGGCAACATATACTAGAGGTGTTTGCTAGATAGTGAACCAGTGGCAGCATGCCGATGAATGCGGCTCTCTAGTCAGACGTCGTGTTCAGCTTGATCATGGCACCGGTGCTTTCGATCGGGGATTGAGCCAGCCAGGGGGCCACGTGGTGTTAGAACTTCAGTCTGCCAGTTGAAAAGGTGCTGAGCCCATGAAGAAGTGGCGAGTACTAAGAGGATATGAGGCGCGAAGGTAGTGATTTAGAGTTGTGATTGGTGTTTGATGTTTGATCGTTCGGTAATGATCAGGATCTTGCTTTATAGGTACGTCGGCCGACTTGGACACTCGCAGATTAATGAAGCATGTCGTATGACCACAACCAATGCATCCTCGTCGTGGCCTGGAAGGAAAGGGTGTCGAGTCGAGTGTGGGGAGGGCACGGTCCGAGCTGCCAACCTGTGCATGTGTGGCAAACAGGAACACACAGACCGGAGCATAGACCAACTGTGAGCTTCAGAATTACAGCAGCTCAGCCAAGTGCTGGCTTATAGCCTTCCCTCCCTCACACCACCAGCAAGCCAACAGAGATGCCGTTCAGCGGCGCCAGTGGCTCCCTCTCCTCCGTCGTCTCGGACCTCGTCCGCGCACAGATGGGCAGCACCGTCTCCTCCTCCGTCACAGACGACGACCTCGACAAGCACGTGGCAGACCTCATCCTCAAAGAGGCGAAGCAGAAGGCGGAGAGCTACCGCAGTATGGGTATCAAGGCCTACGTCCCTCCGTGAGTGTCCCACTACTTATCCCACCCGCACCCGCATTCCACATCACCCGCACGACTCAAATTCATTGCCTGCAATCATGAACCTTGACTGACTAACCAATACAATGCCAACAGTGCTGTGGATAGCAACGCCCCACGGGCGAATAAGCGTTTTCTTTCTTCCATTATCCGAAGCACCGACGACCACAACAAGACTCTACTCCGTGCCCAGGCGCAAGCGGCGCAGGATATCAAGCGCGAGCGCGAGGAACAGGAGCGCAAGGAGCGCATGGCCCGCGCAGAGGAGGCTGCCGCCGCCGAGCGCATGCGTCGCTCGGGCAGAGGCAGTCGGCGCGACAGAGACCGGGATGAGTGGGACAGGGATGGCAAGTGGCGGGATCGGGATCACGACAGGGATAGAGACTGGGAGAGGGACTGGGATGGAGACAGGGGCGGTCGCAGAGATAGAGAGCGGGACAGAGAAAGAGAAAGAGACAGAGGGAGAGGGAAGGAGAAGGAGAAGGGCAAGGGACAGGAGGGCAAGGGCAAGCTCCGCGCCTGGAGCGACGACGAAGGCGACGGCGACGGCGACGCAGCCATGATCACCGATACGAGGGGCGATCGCGCTCGCTCGAGCAGGAGCAAGCGCCGCTCCCGCTCGCCGCATGACTCTTCGCACAAGCGTCGGTCACGCAAGGAGGGAAGACGTCCGCCCTCACGAGAGCGCGACGAGGATGGTGGAGGCCGCGAAAAGCACCGACGTCGCAGCTCCCACAGTCGCCGACACCGGCGGGATGCCTCCCCACACACTAGCAGGTCCGCCTCGCCCGCGCCTCGTCAGACGCGCTCGCGCTCGCAAGACCCCGAAGAGGGCGACAAGTCGCACCGATCCTCGCGACGGTCTCGCAAACGGTCGCGCTCGCGCTCGCCCGACGACGAAGACAGCAGTAGGCGGAGAAGCACCAAACACCGCCGTCGGCGCTCCACAAGCGCCACTAGCAGACGGCGCGCGACGCCCTCGCCTACCCGCTCGTCAGAGACCCCACCCGACGAGGAAATGCCAGGGCCGCCCTCCCCGCCCGCCATGCCCCCACCGCCACTCCCCCTACCATCGCGCTCCAAATCCAAAGGCAAATCCCGCGCCGACTCCGACATGGACGAGTGCCCCTCCTCCAGCTCTGCATCACCCGCACCCGCACCTGCACCTGCGCCTACTTCTTCACGTTCACACAAACGCCGGCGCTCCCGCTCCCATCCCCGTCCCCGTCCCCATTCCCGTTCCCGGTCCCACTCCCCCTCCTCACCCATCCAAAACGCGCGCCCCGACCTCCCCTCCAAAATGGACAAATACTTCACAAAATCCTACGACCCCCGGCTGGACACCGCGCCCCTCTCCATGCTCCCCGCCGTGCCCGCAACGGGGCTCGTGAGCGACGCCGAGTTCTCGGGCTGGGACGCGATGCTCGACCTCCTGCGCCAGCGGCGCGAGGACAAGGACGAGAAGAAGCGGCTCGAGCGGCTTGGGCTCAGTGTGACGGACAACTTTGAGAAGCTGGAGAAGGCGAAGCGGCTCAAGTTTGGGAACGGGAACGGGAGTGATGCAGCTGCCGCTGCCGGAGCGGCGGGGACGGCAGCGGGGACGACGAGTGCGGAGAGTGTCATGGATATCGAGTATAAGAAACGGGGAAGCGTGAGGGAGTGGGATCTGGGCAAGGAGGGGCTTTGAAATTTGAAGCGCTGCTGTTGTTAGTATTATTCCTTTCGCTTCCTGGTTTCGCGTGGTTTCTGCGTCTGTCTTGCATACACTACTGACATTTTGTATACCTCTAGTAATAATTTGTAGAATGGACCTCCGCGTAATTTTATGGATATGTTTTGCACGCACGTAGGACTACATCAAGAAGACAAGACGGGAGGATACCCAACCAAAGTATCAAGAAAACAACACATTAATGCTGAACAGCCTGGCGAACCACCACAATCTCCTCGGCCGACAGCTGATCCACGTTCTGCCTGAAATTGTTGGCGTTGTTTGCCGTACACTCCTTCAAGAACGACACAATGTGCGCCTGCATCGGAAAGAAAGACGTGGTAATCAGCATTGTATCAACATCCGTAATCCAGGCCCAGGAGTTGCGAGATCGTGTGCGAAAGCAATGGCGACAGGGTCGATCAAGGGCAGTAGCACGAAAAACACGGATAACAGGGACGAATACAAGAAAGCAACGAATGGAGACAAGGATGTCGAAACGGCGGGTCGAAACGCACCTGCATGTCCATCTGCGAGACAGGGTCGTTCTTAAGGTCCTCGTCGTCGTTATCCGCGAGGAAATTGTCACTGTCGAAGTTGGCCCCGTGCGGCCCGAGCATGTTCGAGAGCAGATCGCGCTCGTCGACCGTCAGCCCCGCGCCCTCCTCGGCCCAGTCGTCGTCCTGCGCACACGCACACGGGACGCGTTAGCGTGGGTTGGAGGGAGGCGGTGAAGATGACTTACACCGTCGTCCGAGTCGACCTCGAACATCTCGCCCTTGGGGATCGTCGCCGAGTCCCCGCCGGACTGGAGCTCGCGCACGAGCAGCTTGAGCGCCTTCACCGGGAACGGTATCGACGTGAACTCGACGGGATCTGGTGATGAGCACGACGTCAGAACGGTTTGTCATGCACCGAGCCACAGTGGAGGGAAGCAGTGCGCACTTGTCTTGGTCTTGGAGCGCGTCATGATCACTGTGCCGCGAGCACCACGAAGAAAGAATCCATAACCGCAGTCCCAAAGAGCAAACATGAGCACTCACCATTGCTCGTCTCGGGCTTCACAATGATATCCCCCTTCACCATCAGCCCCTGCAAGCTCGGCCGGCCAGAGGCATACAACTGCGACAGCGCAAGCGTGCTGATCCTCGTCGGCCAGAAGCCCTGGAACGTCTCCGCGTTCTCGCACCACGTCTGCATCACCACGTCCAGACACCTCCTCCCATCGCTCGTGTTCTTGCTCTCCAGCAGACCAAGCACCGTGTCCGCCTGGTTGTGGACCAGGAATGCAAAGGGAATGATCAAGCTCTGGAGGAACGTCGCCGTCTTAGCCGTGGCCATCCGGGATGCCATCGCCTGCAACAGGTCAGGGAGGACGGGCAGCACGGACTCGCCCGCGCGCCGGAGGAGGTGGATAAGCATATCGCCGATGACAAGCCCGCCCGACTCGTCCTCGCTCTGCAGCAGCTTCGCGACGAGCTTGAAGACGTGGTCGAGCCCCGATTGACCGCTGGAAGTATCCTTCCACGACAACAGCTGGTTGCAGTCTTTGCGGATAACGAGGGTGAGGCAGACGGTGCCGTTCTGTGGATATACGAGTCAGCGTCTCGTTCTCGTAGCATGGATTATATGCAGCAAACTTACCTGGAGAACATCCCGGTCCTCCGTATTTTGAAGGCAAGTGAACAGGTTAGGGGCCAAGAGCGCAAAGAAACCCTCGCCGAGCCCGTTCTCCGGCGCCCCATGCTCGAGACTCGATATCAAGTCGAGCGCCGAGCCAGCGACCCACGACTCCTCCGGTTTCGCGCTCGCAATCGAGGTGCAGAGTGAAGGCAGCGCCTGCTGGACGACCGTCTCGTAGATGCCTGGCGAATGCGAGGACGCAAGCGCCGTGAGAATGTCGGCGAAGATCGAGAGGAAGATGGGATCTGCAAGAATGTGGAGCGTCAGCCCGGGCATCGAAGCCAAAGCAAGAGGAAATAGGTACCTCTGTTGTTTTTGGCCCACACTTCGAGGGTAGCGAGGACGAGCGACGTCGCAAGGTCAGTTGTCAGCCACTTGGCCTGATCCACCTCAAGGACGACGGCCATCGTCTCCAGCACCAACGACAAGGTATCTTCTGTAGCAACAAGGAGGAAGGGACCCAAGTCCTGAGCAATGCGAGGAACAAGGGGCTTCAAGGCCTCATCATCAGCGTTTTGACAGAAGCTGTTGGCGATGTCAGACCGTGCCCAGAGAGAAATGGAAAGGCACCGACTTGTGAATGGCCTTCACAGCAGAAACTTTTACAGGGATACCAGCAGTGTCGGATTCGATTACTTGCACGGCCGCTTCAAGATACTGCCCGGCCATCTGCATCGGTAGCAGCTTTGCGAACTGGCTTGCGAAAACGAACGCGCGTCCCTGTAAGAACGGGACATCTGGCGAGACACGTGCATAAGTGGGGGCCGAACACTAGAACGCCGCGAGGAGCCGGGGTGGTACGCACCGGACTGGTTCAGCAAAGAAGGCACGACGTTCGAAAGCAGCTCTTGTATATCGATAGGTTTGGTTCGCTCGGACATCTCTTCGTCCTCGATGGTATCGATGACGTCCTCGGACTGCGAGCCGATGGCTGCAAATGCGGCCTCCAGAGACTTCCACCTATTTAGTCGAGGTCGATCGGAACTGAGACGACCCATGGCAGCAAGATTGATATCACACGTACCAACTCGAGACACCATGCTCATGAGCTGTTTGAGACGACTGAACAACCTGATGGAGTGTAGATTGGAACGTTGCGCATACGGGCGCAGCGGCACGCTCTATCAACGACTAGGCGCGCTTCAGTTACTGATCAATACATACAGAGGGAGATGCTCACGTAGAGAAGCGAGAACGCAGAGAACCGCATGCCATACGCCTGCACATCATCCTCGTCCTGCGACACAAATGCGTTCGCGTTGTTCGCCCATGTCTCTTCCTGCACAGTTTCTCTACGTCAGCTAGACGCCATGCACTAAAATTATGATCGAAACATACGTCTTCCGCGGTCATCTGCGCGTACTGGAATATCGACGCGACAAGGGTTTGCACGTTTCCGCTCTGCAGCCAGGCCTTCGCCTTATTGCTCATCACAACCTTGGAGAGGAAATCGAAGATCGAAACAAGGAGGTGAGAGAGCTCGACGTTTTCTTCCTCCGAGGAAGTGGGAGGGGTTGCGGATGCAGTGATGTAGTAGTGCTCGTAGGTCGGATATAAAGATTGAAGAATCAGGAGGGAGGCATTCAGGTAATCTTGGAGGTAAGCCGTCAGGGCTTTGGGGAAGGAGGTACAGATGTTATCGAGCGTCTGCATATGAATTCATGAACAGGCACAAAGACTGGTTCTCACAATTACGCACCTTGAAGATCTCAACCTTTATCAATAAGGTATCCCAGCTAGCGGAATTCACATCCAGAAGGGGGTCCATGTTCAAAAGAACCTTAAATGCGTCGAGCCATACGGGAAGGACAGTTGCGGTGGCTTCATTCACAGCATCGCGGTGTTCGCCCTTGACCATGTACAAGCTTGTGATGCATTGTCGGAATACAGAGATCGTACGCGCACGGGTTAATGGGGAATGTTTCTGAGGTTGAGTAAAGGTGAGCAGGCGCTAGAGTGGAAAGGGAATGGCACACACTTCGGTATCACCCAAGATGTTAAGGAGGACGGGAAGGAGCTGACGCAGAACGGGGAGGATCTGATCCTCGGTCAAGTCAGACTTTATGAACTCGGCGAATACTTCCATCGATCCGTGGACGGCATTGGGGCTGTCGGAGGATATCTGACCAATGAGCGCGGTCAGGAGGTCGGGATATTCATCCGGCCAGTCGCAGGACGCGATGGTGGAGAGTGTGTGAGCCTAGCATGAATCGTGAGTGGCTGTTCTTCTCTTCTTGATTTAACGACGCGTACCGATGAGGATCGTATCTTGCGGTTCGGGTCCGAGAGGCCTTGGAAGACTTGGTCGCGAACACGCGTTTTGATCTGCGATAGAGCCTTTGTGAGAGAAGGGGAAGAGTGGACGTGTTAATGCGCACCTCTGGTGAAGGTGCATTGCCTTTGAACGCAGGGAAGTACGGCGACCATCGCTCCGTCACGTACTTCCTAAGCATGATGGATGCCGAGTGCTACACCAACCAATGTCATCAAGATCCCGCCCACCCACTACAAGGAGACGATGGAGCTCATCTGGCGCATGTTCATATCCGTGTTCTGCGAGAGCGACAGCTCAGCGAAAGCAAGACCCGCCTCTGCGAACGCGTCCGATCGCGGTCAGCTTTTCGTGTCTGTCTCAGTTGATAACAAACGCGCGGTCGCACCTGGGTGGGCCATAAGCCCGGCGAGCTTGAGCTCTGCTGCTATTCTCGTGTTTCCATCGGGGCTAAGTGTGTCTTGGAGAAGGCGAGGTATGTCGCTGGCGGATGCCATCGTGGTTGAAAAACAGAGAACGCTGAAGTACTCAGACGCGCAACGTGATCGCAACGCTCCCTTAAGCTCCGATTGCCTTATACGTAAGCGTGATAAAAGATCAAGCTTTCTGGCCCTTATTATCCTGACCGCAGCTACCTAATCGACCGGTAAAGATAAACCAGATGCGATTTGGTCAGTGTAGCTTCGTTGCATGCAAGAGAGTAGCTGTTATCGACTACAACAACGTTTGACACTGAAGGCAAGGATGGAGCCCCTATCTGCGCGTTCACCCATTTCGGCCATTGCCGGTTCACGCGACAAGCACCGAGTCCATGACCGCGTCAGGTACCTTCATCTTCCTCCTGGCCTTCGTGCCAAACCGCCTTCTTCGTTTTCTTTGCCTAGACATCTCGCTTTCAGCTTGAAATAAAATCCATAGGTTTGTTCAGCACAATCCCGCGAGAAAGCAAGAGTCGAATGTAACATTGTCTCCTTGACTAAAAGCCCCTACTGTCAGAACTGGCCCTTCGTTAGAACTTCAAACTGTGCATTCGACAAATAAAAACATCGGGATCTTGATAAGTATTAATTCGTAAAGAACCGTGAGTTGAAAAAGTACCCTCGTGGTTAGCAGCCCGTAGCCTCTCCCTTGTCACTCCCAACCTGATCTTCCTCTTTTCCGCAGCGAGCCTTATGACGAAGCCAATCAAGCTTCTGGCACTCTCTGATGTAACTCCGATGTTATGCACGCCAAACAAGTAAGGAAACGATACGTACTTTGAGCAATAGTTGAACTCGATATTGAGATCCTCCTTGCAAGCTACGCAGGTGAGGAAACACCCACCGGCGTCAAGGTCCTGTCGTCTGCGGTTGCAGTGTCCGCACGTCCTTTTTGCTGACTCTTCGGACTACTCCTTGCAGGAGACACAGCCTGAGGCAAAGACACTTCGGTGCCAGACTCATCGATATCAGAATCTTCGCCATCTGATCCGCTGCTGTCCGAATCCTGACTGTCATCGTCCAATTGGAGCTCCTGAATGACCATCCCCTTGTATCGCTCCTTGTCGTCCTCCACAGCAAGAGTCGCCTCAAGCTTCTCCAACAGGGTCCGGACATCGACCTCGTACTCCTCCGTGAGCTGAGCTATTATGTCTTCTCTCGTGATTCCACATTCGACATAGTCGTCGACGGCATCGACGAGGCATTTAGCAATCACATCCAGACCGGGCTTCTCAGCATCAATCAGCAGTGCGTTGAACAAGTCCAAGAACATATCGCCCTTATCATCGTCATTGCAGAAGGAAACGTCGTATCCCTCTGGATCCTCACTGCGGCTGAAAAGCACGTAGTCAGTAGAGTAATAGTCGTGCATCTTGACCTGAAGCTGCAGAGCTATGGAGTACGAGTACTCGGGACGGCAAGCTATCCTATTCTTCGACACCTTCTCTTTCCCGCAATGGGCCTTGTGTTCTGGCCAATCAGCCTTTTGACACACGCTGGATCGAGTAAGTATAACTTTTAATCGCATTGAGTTGCCGACGCATGACGTACCTCGAGCAGTAGAGAACCTCAAAATTTAGTTTATGTTTACATGCCTTGCAAGATTTGAACTTGACGCCGACGTCTTTGCGTTTCCGTTGGCAGTTCTCGCACGTCAAAGCCGAGCGGCTGTTCTGATGCTTCTTGTCTTCCAGGAGCTTTTGACTAGTCAATGGATTCAAGTTATATAAGACCCTATTAGCGACGATGGAGTCCGCTGGTGTGCCTTTGGTGAAATTGTGGCACCCTTTAACTATGACCCTGAGCGTATGCAGGACGAAATAGACTGCATAGTTTGGGTGGTTAATTATGTCTCTTATCAACCAATGGCGGACGACGTACTGAGATATTCAGTCCTGAGGCAGGTGATGAACTCGTAACAAAATTTGCTGACCTCCGGAATGAAGCGGAGGACCGTGCCGTCCCCGTATGCGCTCCTCCACCACTCGCTTCTTATGAAGGTATCGTCAAAGTTGACCATGCTTCCACCGTCGTCCAGCACAATAGCCTTGTCGTACAAATCCCATAGCCCCTTTCCGCGCCCCTTCAGCAAGTCACTAGAGTTTAACTCGGGGCATAGCATTCGCGCATCATGGCCAATGCCAGACCGGCGGCCCGCCCGCTCGAAGCCTTCGCATATAATCTCCTTGCGCGTTGCAGCGCTGACGAGTGAGAACCAGTCTTGGTGGTCATGGTTGTCGAGGAGTTCGCCTGCAATGGTCCTGAGAACCGTCACCAAGCCGTCGTAGAGTCGTTGATTTTCTTCCCTGAAATGGCGGAGGCGCTGGTAGTCTATCTTGTACATTTTCTTCCGGGATGCTACGAAATTCAGCTGCATGGCCTCGATGCGGAAGACGGTGACAGCTCCAGCCTGCGGATTCCCTGGCCTGCCCTGATGGATCTTGGCGATCCCTTTGTCCCAGTCGCGCACCCACTGCCGGCGGCTCTTGTGTATGTCAGTGACAGGAAAGAACTTGTTGGCCCAGATAGAGGGGCGCGTGATAAGAAATGAGCTAGTGTCTTCCTCACTCTCCGAGACGGACATCGCGCTGGGCGTCTACGAGCGTGTTGGGGGTTAGGGTGACGCGTCCAGACACGTCGCAAAGCGCGAGCAACTATGTCGGACATCGAATATTAAATGGGCCCGAATTAGTAGGCCTGATAGCCGTTCTAGACCTTATCATCCACACTCCTGCGGCATAGCTAGGTCCCGAAGAGCGCACAAGATGTGCAGACGAAGATAAAGATGGCCCCATTGAAATTATCCTGTGGTTTGGCATAATGTTTTGGTGATCCCTTTGCCCCAATCTCGTACCCACTGTTGACAGGTTTTGCGTGATTCGGTTACGGGAAATATTACGCTTGCCCAAATGAATCTTTCGTTATCCAACCCAGTCGGATCGCAAGGCATAAGAGGTATACTATCAGGCCGCGACAAGAGGGCGGCTTCAAAAGTCAAGGTCCGATAGCCATTGCCAGCGCGACACGCGAAAATCTGTCGGGGCATTAATTGTTTGTCACAAACATCTCCCCAACCCCATCTCGAACATATCCGCTTGCTGTATACTCGACACTTTGTAGTGGGATGAAAGGCGTAAGCTCAGACACCTCTGAGGCGATAGTCTTCAAGAGAATTGTGCTCATTAGGTGAGATCATGTTCTATCTCGGTCCATATTTCGACAGATCAACTTGTTTGTGGTTCGTTTATTGGAGTTCAAAGCGCGAACAAGCCTGCAAAATTGTCCTGAAAAATACACATCGTAGGACATAAGGTACATCAACAAGGAAACCGCCAACATCACGACTCTTCTGTGACCCAGCTTGAAGAGCTTGATTCAGAGTCAGAAGAGGCCCATTCCGTGTACTCTTCAATTTCCATTCCTCTGTACCGTCCTTCGTCGCCCTCCATACTTAGCTTGGTCTCGATTTGCTCGAGCAAAGACCCCACGTCAACCTCGTACTCCTCAGTCAACTGAAGAATAATGTCTTGTCTGGTAATACCAGAGTGAGCCTTGTCCACAGCGTCGACAAGGCATTTAGCAATAACGTCAAGACCAGGCTTATGAGCATCTTCCAATACATTTTCGAGATTGTCAAAGAAGATCTCGCTCTTGTTTTCATCTGCGAATGACGCGTTATAAGCCACAGCAAGCGCGCACCGGCTGAAGAGGACATATTCAGTGAGTCCCTTTTCGACCATCTTCTCCTGGAACAGCGAAGCTATTGACTGGCTGTATTCCGAGTGAGTCGGAGTGACCGCCCTCCAAGTTCTTCGATACCTTTTTCTTGCCACAGTGTACCTTGTGTTTGGGCCAGTCCGCTTTTTGGCACTCTCTAAGTCAAAACTGAGCTCCTCGGCTGATAGATATTGGGTTCTGCCACTTACTTCGAGCAATATCGGACCTCGAAGTTGAGTTTCTGCTTACACTTCTTACACGCCATGAATTTCGTCATGGGATCATCCGAGAGGCGTTCGCAGTTTTCACAGACAAGCATGGAGCGGCTGTTCCAGTCTCTCTTCTCGTCCAATAGCTCCTGGGCACCAGCTGGACCAAGGTTCTGTAGCACCCTGTAAGCAACCAAGTAGTCGTCAGGGAGGTCGGGCGGGAGACTCTGACACTGCTTGTCCAGACACACGAGGGTATGGGTAATGAAGTTGACTGAGCCACATGGTTGTCACAATCTTGCTATGTGAAGTAGAATAGATGTACGTACGGATGAACAGGTGTCGAACGGAGGTCATGACTTCATAACACCACTTTCTTATCTCCGGGGTCTCCTGGACAACCCTCTTGTCCGCGTACGCCTTTCCCCACCACTCGTTACGTACTATCACCTCGTCGAACTTTGCCATGCCTCCTGCATCCCACAGCTCCAGGCATTCATCGATAAAGTCGAAAAAACCTTCTCCTCGTCGCCACAGCATCTCATAAGAATTCAGCTCGGGGCAGAGCATCCGTGCATCTTGTCCAAAACACGACTTCCGGCAAGCCCCCTCGAAGCCATCGCACATGACATCCCTCCGCGTTTCCCAGCCGACAAGCCCAAACCACGCACTCCAATGTCGCTTCCCCGCTTTCCCGTCCTCTCTCTTGAGCATGCTCATGAGCTCCTGGAACCGTTCTTTGCAGTCCGCTTGGAGACTGCGGAGGCGATGGTGGTCGCGTTGACTGAGCTTCTTGCCCTTCTGGATGTCCATCTTCCAAAAGCTCATCCCGAAGACGACGGGACTGCCCTCGTGGTCCTCCTCCGGCTCGTCCGTGCAGAAATCGATGACGGCTCTGTCCCAGTCGCGCATCCATTGTCGGCGGTCCGTGCTGATATCGGTGATAGGAAAGAACGTGTTGGCCCACAGGGAGCGCTGGTCATCCATCCTGGACACGTTCTCGGGGTCGGGTTTCAGCTTCTGCAGTGGCACGTTAGACGCAAGTCGTGGAGCGTGAAAGGGATAATAGGGTAAGTCGCGTCAAAATTCAGATCAGGTGCGTCGCGCTCGTCGCGATCGTAAAGTTCGTCGGACCATGAATATATTGTTAGCCCATCCTCACCACTAACATTGCAGCCGTGACCGCAAAATCACTCGAGCTAAGTCTTTCAAACCATGTTATCTCCTTCCATGTGCTCATTAATATTGGCTCTGAAGGAATACTGAAGAAAACTAGATCATCACAGGACTTAAGGGGTCTGCATGATACATCATTAATATTAACATTATCGTAAGGGCATAACTTAGAAATCACTGCATGGGAAGACTGACTGCTAGAACAAATTTTGTGTGCCCAAGATCATAAGGTTTCAGCGTATCCTAGATGGCGCATCAGCGGATAAAGGCTAGTCCTTTGCCAGAAATAGGTTCAATAAGCATCCCCTTGAGCTCAGTCAACCCCTCATCACCTCGCGTAGCTATGATGCCCTCGATTAGTGCGAGAGGGCCCTTCACATCTACTTCAAACTCCTCCGTGAGCTGACAAATAACATCCTCCCTAGAGATTCCTGATTGCACCTGCTCATCTTTATCCACAGCCTCAATGAGGCATTTGGAGATGAACCCGAGTTTTAACGGTATGTCTGTAGACACGAGCGTATAGTCGAGTGCATGCTGGAATTGATCGGCCTGTTTTCCGGGAGCATAGGAAACCGTGAACCCCGTCGGAAAATTGGTGCGTCTGTAGAGGATGTATTGGACTCCAAACGCGCGGTGCATCGTAAGCTGGAGTTGAATTGCTTTCGAGTATTCGTAGTCCGGAAAATGCGCCTCACGGTTCTTTGACACTTTATCTTTTCCGCAATGCGGTTTGTGTCCCTCCCAATCAGCCTTCTGGCACTCCCTGAGATAATGCTTGGCAGTCAGTATCATACAAGCAATCGTGGCATGTCGAATTGAAGCGCGTACCTAGAGCAGTAACGAACCTCGAAGTTTAATCCGACTTTACACGTTTTGCAAAGCATGAACTTGGTTTCGACGGAGTGGGGTCTGCGCCGACACTTTTCGCATGAAACCGAAGAGCGGCTAGTCCATTTGTTCGCCATCAGCAACCGAGCACTGTCTGGACCGAGGTTCCATTGAGTTCTGTGGACAACCAAAGACTCATTCGATGGATCATGAGTGATCCCCCGATGCTTGCCAACGAGATACCTAAAGGAATAGCAGATGAAACGGACTGGTGTATGTAGCGAGCTAAGCACCTTGATGCACCACGATCTGATAAATATGGAGAGGATAACGCACTTATGAATTGGGTCCTCATGGATGTCAAATGTTCGTAGCACCATTTGTTCACCTCAGGTTTCCTGTCGATAACCTTCCCGTCGCCAAAGGCGCTCGTCCACCAATCGTTCCGGACGATGGCTGCATCGAAATTCTCGCGGCCGCCATGGTCGATCGCTTTGAGACAGCGCGTATAAAGATCGAACAACCCCTGACCCCTTTTCTTAAGAAGATCATCAGTGATGAGCTCGGGGCACAGCATGCGCTGCGTCCTGTCCGATCCCCGAGCGACAGCATGCCTCCTCAAACCCTTCGTCGACGACATCCCTTCGAGACTCAGTGCTCACGAGCCTGAAGTACTCGCGCTCGTCGCAGCCCTCGATTCGCTGGCTGGGATCCACTGCAATCCTAATCCTGAGAGCGGCCGGCATCTTCTCGTACATCCTGTCTGTCTCCTCTCGCACGAGCCGGAGGCGCCGGTAGCAGTCTCGGTCCACCTTCTTGCGCCGACCACCAACGGCTCGCAATCCGCACATAGTACTGCGAAAGACGACGACGGCGCCACGTTCTGGCTCTTGTGTGTGGTAGAGGCTGGCGATGCCCTCGTCCCAGTCCTGCACCCAGCGACGCCGGTCCTCCCGTATTTCAGTGACAGGGAAGCGTTTGTTGGCCCATACAGAGGGTAGCCTCCTCCATTCATCCTGATCTTCAGCGACACGGAGGGCTCTGGGAGCCCACAGTCGCGGGTCCAGGGGAACAGGAGCAGTAGACATGACAGAGAGGAAGAGTGAGCAAGAGCATCCCCCGATAATCGCCCAGGTAGGACATAGATGCATGGATGCATTGATGACCTGCTCTTGGCTTCCGAGGCGGACTCTTAATTCAAGGCTGTTAGCCACCGCCGCCGCTTCATCTGCGTTAAAAGCTTGTATCTGGTGGCTGAACTTTTTCGTATCGCTTGTGGTGTTGCCGGCAGCGCACTCAGCTACTCAAGGATGGAAGGAGTACACGCTCTGAGTCGTTTCCTATCCTTTGTCGGACCTTCAATTGCTGGAGACTGCCGACCGACCATCAATGCATCAATACCCGGATCTCTTAATACTTTTGCTACCCATTAATAACGGGTGGCCCATCGAGAAGGGGTAGGGATAATGAATGTCTACAGCAGTAAATAAAAGCACTAAACAGTATCACTATCGTAACTGAATATTGTCCAATGTCAATCCGTCGTGAGCGTGTACATGAAACCTATCCATCTACCAACCATGCGTCCATGGAAAAAATGTCGCCAGTCCCCAGATCTGCAAGTGTCGATCGTAGCAGTCCGTTGTGCTACAGGTATAGTCAAAGGTGTTACATTAGGCCCCTGAGCCGTAGTGAGATCACGCTATCCGATCATCTCGGCTCAGGTGGCCAGCACCTTGGGGACAACCCGAGTGTACTTTGATTACAGAGGGATACGATTGAGCATCCCAAACCCGGAGAGCACCGTGATCAGCAGCGTCGCGGCGACACCGACGAATGCGGGATCCGCAACGTACGTCGCCATCGACCCCGAACAGCCCGGACACTGCCACCCTAATGATCCACCCAGCAAATCATTTTCGTCAGTACAGTACTAATGCCGTGCGCAAGGAAAGGCCAGAGTAAAACGGGGGCGATCACTCACCGCTGGTCAAAGGTGTATACGGCTCAGGCGTGTACAGCGCAAACTGCACGTCACTGTTCGGCGTAAGATACCCGGGCGCCGCAACGGCGCTCGGGCCCTGGTCGCCCCATATGTGCAGCGTGTACGTCGCCTGTGCGAACGGCGCCGCCATATTCGACTGCTGGTACCCGTACGGGTACCACTCCACGCTCGTCGCGTCGCCCGGGATGATGCCGTTCGTGGGGCCGACCGGGTACGTGTTCCCGTCGCTGCACACGGCCGAGATCGTGAGCGACGTGGGCGTCACGTACAGGTCGGTGAAGTTCCAGCCGAAGGTGATCGTCTGCGAGGGCGCGACCTTGTAGTACGACGTGGACTGCTGGGGCGGCTGGGTGATGACGATCTGGCCTTGTGGGGCGTTGGCGGGGATGCTGGGCAGGGCGTTGCCCGAGCTGCTGCCGGTGCCGCTGGCGGACCCCGAGCCCGACTGGGAGCCGGTGTTGGGCTGGGAGTTGCTGTTGCTGCTGCTCTGGCTCATGATTTCGTCAAGGAGTGACTAGTGACTTTTGCAAATAGCAGAGGCCTGAGGGTGAGGGGGGCAGTAACGCCTAGGGCAGGTGGAGACAGACGGTACGATGGAGGCGAAGAGAGAGGAGAGGACGTGGACGATGGAGTCGACCGAGGGCGTGCTTTGGTGGCAAGACTCACACGAGTGCGTTAGGGTGAGTTATTTTGGGTAGTCCTGGGGAGCTGGCCATAGGCACACACCAGCCTGGGAGTTTTCGTTTCCATGTCCAACGATAGATACGAGCGCCTCCAGCTGATTTCGCCCGGGTGAGCAAGACCGTGAATTCGGGGTCTATGGTAAAGCCTAGTGCCATGAAGCCTGAAAGAGTCGAGGTCTGTGCTGCGCAATGAGATAGGGGCTAGTCATCCTTGAGAGGCAGCTGGCGTCATCAACGGAAGGAAATGGCCACGGGGGGTAATAGGGAGAGATAATTTGGAGAATCACGAGAGCCGAATCGCCACCAATTGAAAGCTCGCACCCTCCGAGCTCCAGCCATCGCGTGGGCTCCCCGACTTATTATACACGTGTAGAACACGGCTTTGAGGAGCGCCGGGGTGTAATTTCAGAGTTTCAAGTCAGATATTGTCGCTAGTAGCAGATAACTGGGAGAGCTGGAGCTTGCATGAACCAATGTAAAAACATGGCGACTCGGAAAGTCAAGGACGCGAGAAAGGGCTGGACAAACAGAATAAAACGCAAAGAACACGCGAAGTCCTCGAGGAACGCGAAAGACCGAGCCGGATTCCTTCCGCAAGCTGAGTCAGATATTCCCACAACCCTCTATGACATCGCGTCGAGATGGAGAGAGCCACGACCACCTCCGATCGAATGATGCACGACATACGTAGTATATGCTATGTCACTGTCTCGATTTGCTCTCGATTGTCCCCTATTGCTATTTAACCCGCCCGCGATCTTCACCATGGCTCGAATCTACCAGCCTTACCGACCTCACCACCATCTTCTGTGACCATGCCCGAGTTCTCTAACCCCCAGCTCATCCGCTGCCGTATCCTCGCAGTCGGACCGTTCGTCATCAACGTAGCAGCACAGTTATATGGCATGCTCGCGAAGCCCAATATCAAGGATATCGCCGATGCAGTGCGTCCTACGTCTCCTATCCCCCATCTTTTCTCTGGCGTTCGTGCGTGTATTAACAACACCTCCTCAGAATCACTACGCGTTCTCGCCCAACCCCTTCTTCATCGCGGGCTTCTTCGCGCTGCAGCTCGTCCTACAGCTCTATTGGATCCGCAACCTCTTCGTCTGGCGGCTGTCGCCCTCGAAGCCCGGGTACGACCACCGCATCTCTTTACCACACGGGTGGGACAATTTCGACCCTGCGACGCTCGAGCCGCCCGCGAGCACAACGGAGGTGCAACCCGCGCAGGTGGCATACGTGCCCATATTCGCGCTTGGGAACCTGTGCATCGGTGCGTGCTTCCATACCCACCTCCTATCCCATACCCCGGCTGACTCGTCCCCCTTTTCGAACGGTTCCTCGCAGCCGGATGGATGCTCCTCTGGCGCCGCGAGCAGTTCGTCGCGTCCGAGGTGCTGTGCATCATCAACGCCGCGCTGCAGCTGTACGCCGTGTTTTACCTCCTCGCGCCGTGCACCCCGTTCGCACTCGCGAAGGGCAACGTCTCCACGCACCTCGTCGCGCGCACGTTCGCGGGCATCGCCGTGCTCGACGTGCTCGACAACGGCGCTGTCGCGCTGCGCTATGGCGCGCCGCCCTCTGTCCCCGTCCAGGCACTCACGGTCGTGCTTCTTGCGCTCTTTGTACGTTTTCGTTGCATGCGTCTAGTTTTTGACTTCTAACTTGATACTCGTGGTTTCGTGGAACTGTAGACTCTGGGCGGGGACGTGATCTTTGCTAGCTGCATGATCTACATCTCGTGTGGCCTGTTGGCGGGCCAGCCCAGTTGGCGCCCTGCGCTCATCACTGCTGCAGGTATCACTGCGTTTATTACGGTCGCAAAATTGGGTACGCGCTTCCGTGGACGAGCTGATGGAGGCGACGTTCGCGTCGTTCAGTAATCTCCAAGTCTACAGATTGAGCACGGCCTAGCAAGGAAATGCAAGTGCAAAAGAGCGCGGGCGAGCTACAACGAGATATGCATAATTGCTTTGCTTTGCTTGTTATCACGATTGGACGCGCAATGTTGTGAATACATAAATCTATGTGAACATGATATGTTGCGCACACAATAGTTTACTGGTGTACTGATACATCTACACTAGCACTACTAAACATTTACTCTACAACTACATCCATTCTTCGTATAATCATGCAAAACGTGCATATACTCAACCGCTTACTTCGGCTCGACATCCTCGACAGTCTCGTAGAACTCCTTCGCAATGCGAAGCTGCGCATCACGCCCGCTCTCATTCGGCGCGCCCGCGATATTGCGCACGACGAGATACTTGCGCCCATATAGCACGTCCGGCGTCACATTGAACGCCGCGGCCGAGTCGCCCGTGGCAGACGCGGCATTGAAGATGGCGTGCGAGCCCGTCACGGCGCCGCCGGCCTCTTGGGCGATGACGATGCCCGCGCAGACGTCCCATGGCCTGTCATTGAGTGTCGAGCGCTGCGTCAGCATAACACGCGCGAAACGGTGGAATTTCCGCAAATGCTTACCAGCACCCGATTTCCCTGTTGCGCCAAGACGAGTGTGAGCGTGAGTCATGGAGTGGATTGGGAGAAGATGGAGGCGGAGATGGAGACGGAGACGCACCAGTACATGTCCAGCGCGCCCTGCGCGACGAGCGCAAAGTTGAGCGCGGCGCTCCCGACGGAGCGCAGCGAGTGCGCCATGCGCCCGCCCGCGACGCCGTCGTTGCCGTCGCCCGCGAGGCGGGTGAACGAGTCGGCCTTGGGCTGCACGACGGACGCGCCGCGGTCGGAGCCCCATTCGATCGCTGTGGTTCGGAGGGTCGGAATTAGCATGTGTTGCGTTGGTTTATGGCACGGTGCGGCTGAGTGCGAGGTGGGGGCGTACCGAGCAGGGCTTTCTGCAGCGAGGGCAGGGGTTTGGGGTTCGAGAGGGGCAGCTTGAGCGGGGGCGCATTGCCGCGCGTGAGGAAGGCGCCTTGGCCTTCGAGCGCGGTGTACTGTCAAGCCTCAGAGTGTAAGTATCACGTCGCGCCGGCGATCTAATGAAATGGTGACGGACGAGGTGGTCGAGGAAGGGGTTGAAGATGACGCCCATGACCGGGCGCTTCTGCACGATGAGCCCGAGCGAGATGCACGCGAAGGGGAAGCCGTGCACGAAGTTGGTGGTGCCGTCTGCGAGCATGAAGATGTGACAGGAAGCTTCTGAGATGCATAAATGCACGCACCGATGGGATCGACGCAGAACGTCGGCTCGTCCGTGAGCTCGGGGCGCTTGCCCGCTGAGTACGACTCCTCGCCGATGCTATCCCGAGCAAGCGTCAGACGACACTTTGTCAGGTCCACTTCTCAAGAGTAAGGCCAATAAGTGGTAACGCACAAGCCAAAGCCAGGATACGTCTTTGCGATCTCAGCGCGGACGAGCTCCTCGACAGCGACGTCGTACTGGGTCACGAGGTCAACCGCGTTCTTCTTCTCGTCGATCTGGGTGGACGCCTGGATCGCCTGGGAGCCCTCAAGGATGAGCGTGCCAGCGGTGCGGGCGAGCTGGATGGTGAATGTGAGGACAGCGCGCAGTTCAGCGTTCGTAAGAGTCATCGTGGTAGGTAGTCAAGCTGCGCTTGGGACAGAAAGATGATAAGAGAGGTGAGTGCTTGAGTAGGGTGGCGGGGATGAGGTCACTTTCGACGAAACAGCTCGAGCTTTTCACTATGAAAAGTGCTTGATGCAAAATTTGCACTACTGGTACCCAAATCGATTGATTTGCAACAAAATGGTGCAAATCAGATTTGGATACTCGATAGAGCAATGCGAATTTTGTGACTTCGCGGAGTGGAGCGCGATTGTGGCATCGGCTGTGCTGATGGGAATCGATGACTAAGCGTGGACACTTATGACGCACTTGAGTTCTACCTTCTTCTGCGTCCCACCTCCATCGTTCCCTTCCCGTCCCCTTCCCGTTGCATCAGTCACTCATCGCTTCCGTGCCTGTACATCGTGCCGGAGTGCTCTTCAAACTATAAAGGTAAGTGCTCTGCTCTCGCTCCCCGTCTGATGCATGTGCTGATGCTGCACTCTCCCAGTCTTAGAACATTTCGCCACTGCCGCACTAATGTAAGCACCCCACGCTCTACTTGTCATATGCGCCCTGCCCTGTCCTTACTACCAACGTGCTGTTGGTTCCTTACCCGTCCTCTCCTCGGTCTATCCTGCCTCTCACCTCTCCTCGTCCCCGCTTTCCCCCACCTTCCCTGGGCATTATGCGTTATCCATGCCATGGTGTACTGTATTTAGAACCACACCATCCCTGTATTGTAGTCAATGTCTCAATTTATTGTTGTGTGCTTGATTTACGCCGCGTGAACGCATGAATACCGGTTGAACAATATGTAAGGGTCTATGCCAGCCAATTTGCACTAAAATGTGGCAAATTTTACACTCTGAGTACCCAAAATCGATAAGCAAAATCTTAACTTTTCCCGGCAAAATTTGCAACTCGGTTTATAGCAAAATTTGCATTACTCTAAGCAAAAATTGCACTGAAAGGACGCAAATTTCACGCATAAACAGTGCAAATGAGTAGTGCAAAATTCACATCATTCAAACCCTACAGTGTTTATAGCACGCAGCGATCGTCACGGTATCGATGGAAAGAGGGTCCAATCACTGCAAGGAGGATGCACGTTCACCGCGCTCCACGGCTTATCCTCGTCGCCGCGCCCGTCTTTGCGACTAATTCCATTTTATGGCGCATGTTCACCCTCACTCTCGACAGGGCGAACACGACAAAGCGGCCGAATTCCAGTTTGCAGGACGCGAAAATGGCCGAATTCCATTTTGAAGGGCGCGACAGGTGCCGAATTCCAGTTCGTTAGAGTTCGCGGTGGATAGATCGTGTGAACAGAGCGCGAAAGCTTGCCCTCTTCAATAGCCGAATTCCAGTTCGACGGCCTCCTGACCCTCGCGCGCCGCATGGCTGAGCTTATGAACATGGCTCTTGGTCTCACCTCAAGAGCCGAATTCCATTTTCTTGGTTCATATGACCGTATTGCATGCTGTGGTTTATCAGTGCCCGTGCTGGTAACTTGAGACAGTCTAAGAGACGACCCAGCATTTCAGGGGCTAATTAGACGCAAAAGGGAATTGGTTTCCACGGGTGTACGATCTGGACGCGCGTCTCGAAAGTCAGTCGAATACTTACGCAAGTGCTGCCCTCCTCCTCCCCTAGATCTCTTTTGCCATGTTCTTGACGCGCTCAGAGTACGGTGGGGCTAGTTTCACAAACGTATGAAGTGCTATAGTGCTGACTTGTGGTCTAGATCGTGGTGTCAACACCTTCTCGCCAGAGGGTCGTTTGTTCCAAGGTGGGTATACCTTACAGTGCCGCACATATCCAACGCCTGATCTTTGCCTCGTCCTATAGTCGAGTACGCCATCGAGGCAATAAAGGTGCACTTCTCACCTCTCCCCACACTCTCCCCTTCCTCCGCGCTGACACCCACCCGCCCGTTTTAGCTCGGCTCGACAACCGTCGGGATCCGCACTTCCGAGGGCGTCGTCATCGCCGTTGAGAAGCGCGTCCAGTCGCCCCTGCTCGAGTCCTCCTCCATCGAGAAGATCATGGAGATCGACACCCACCTCGGCTGCGCCATGTCCGGCCTCACCGCCGACGCGCGCACGATGATCGACCACGCGCGCGTCACCGCCCAGAACCACGCGTTCACCTACGACGAGCGCATCAAGGTCGAGAGCGCCACCCAGGCCGTCTGCGATCTCGCGCTCCGCTTTGGAGAGAGCGTGCACGACGAGGAGGCGATGATGAGTCGGCCGTTTGGCGTGGCACTGTTGATCGCGGGTGTGGACGAGCTTGGGCCGCAGCTGTGAGTGGTTGGGTGTGTGCGTACGAAAGAGCCCGGGGACTGATGACATCGCCTCCTTGCCCAGGTTCCACACGGACCCGTCGGGCACCTTCATGAAGTACGATGCCAAGGCGATTGGGTCGGGATCGGAGGCAGCCCAGAGCGAGCTCCAGGACAAGTGGCACAAGGTGCGCCCATCCCATCCCATCCCAGCTCTGCGCATACACGCACCATGCTGACGGGTCGCGATAGCAAATGACACTCCGAGAAGCACAGATCCTCACCATGCGGGTGTTGAAGCAGGTCATGGAGGAGAAGCTCGACCACCACAACGTCCAGCTCGCCCAGGTGCGTTCTTCCCCTCCCTTCTACTGGTTCCCGCAACTCGTTAGTGTAGAAGCTAACCTCGATCGCAGGTGACGCCAACGAAAGGATTCGAGATCCTAAACGAAGTCCAGCTGAAAGAAATAATCGACGCCATGTAAAGTATTACTACCTGCTTACCCACCTTGTCACGCTTGCATGCATATTCACATCCTCATTCTTTTCAATTGCATGCGTCTGTATGTGTGTGTATATGACCCGATCCGATCCGATCCTGAGCGCTTGGGAGCCGAAGGACCCACCTTCTTGATCTTATGGAACAGTCTGATCAGAACGAGAAGTCGAGAACGGCGCGGCGGAGAGGCGTTTGCCGCGCCGTTGGGGATATCAAGCTGAAGTTTAGGAGGGCGGTAAAAGCGCTACGGACGACGACAGGCCCGTTTACAGCCCTGAAATCCTCGGAACTGAGAAAACCCCAGGCTGCAGACCGACCATAGACTAACGCTACGACGAGCATGCCAATGATGCTTGAACGAGGAATATTCGCCACTTTTCAACTTCAACTTCAACTTCATGCGTGCGTGCGTGCATTACAATGCGCTCTATGTACAATTTCGAATCGAAACAAAAAGGAACTCTATTATCCAGAAGAATTGTAAGGTATGTGGCCGAAAACGAGACAGTGAAAGGAAACGAAAAGAAGAAAAGAAAAAGAAAGTCGCTTGGTAAGACAGACAGATATTAACGCGACCGTGGTGCCGCTCTCGACATCGATAGTGAACAATGCGGGAGGCACGCGCGCGGGTGTGAGGTATGTATACAGATGGGGGGGATCGGCGGTGGGAGGGCAGAGGGGGAGGGGGATAAAGGGCGGGACACGGGCGAGGCGCGATGTGGCGGGGTTCAGAGGTTAAAGGTAGAGGCCACAGTCGTGGTGGTGGTGTTGGTGTAGAAGCGTGAAAGTGCAGAAACGTTATGTCTTGAGCCGCTCGGCCAGAGCGGGTATGGATATATGCCAGAGAGAGAACATTATAACGGATGACAGGGGGGAACCGACTGGAACGAGGAACGCGATGAGGGACAGGCTCCGAAAGAGAGGAAGAACGAACAAGTGAACGGGCGAACGAACAGATAAAATGAAGGAAAGAGAAGGACGAGGGAACGGAGGAACGCGGAACGTACGTGGACAAACATGAGAACGCGGAACGTGCATTGGTGACGCAGGGGAATGAAGAATGAAAAATGAAAAACAAAGGTGAAAGGCGGGTGCGGATGCTGCGTGCGAAGGAACGGGAACGATGCGTAGGAAAATAAATCGTGCGAAAGGAAAGGATGGAGGTGGTGGCGTGTGCTTGGTCTGAGCTGCGGGTGCGCTCGGAGGACGTGAGGGTTCAAAGGAGCGACGGAGGGACAGACATGTGGACAGGTAGGGCTGATGCGGCTGATGCGGGAAGTGAGGCAAGGTGCTCAAGTGCGAGGGCAGAGAGACAGCGCGGGCGCCTAGGCAGCGGACAAGGACGGGTGAACGGTTGAGGAGGCGCAAGGACAAACGACTGGACGCGTGCGGAGTGAGATGCATCGTGCAGCTTGCTAAGTTGGTAGTTCTACATCAGCTGCATGCTGCGCAGGTTGGCTTTGATGATCGAGTCGCGCACTGCACACAATGCACGCGTCAGACGAGGCTGTAAACCACCGCTATCGCCGTGGCGCTGTGCGATGTAAAAAAAAACGAGATGAAACGCACCGCTATTGATAACAACCTTTGTTCCGCGTGTGTCCGTCACCGACGTAAACAGCACTGTAGGCGGAAAATAATGCAAAGAGTCAGAGGACGCGCGGGCAGAAGGCCTACAAAACGCACGGTTTATTTGTCGCTCTTTGTTGTGCGAGCATTGCGCGTGGATGTTGCCGAACTTCGCTTTGAAGTCTGTTGAGATGGTGCCGTCAGCAAAATTGAGAAGCAAGACACAGAGGGTTCCAACGCACACTGCCGGATGGACTCGTAGTCGTTCGGTCGATCGCGGTAGCCGGGCAGGTGGGAGGCCAGCTGGACGCCAGCCGCGAGCTTGTCCTTCAGCAGGTCGCACTTGTTCAAGAAGAGGATAATGTTGACGTTCGCCAGCAGCTTATTCGACACGACCTCTTTCCAAAGAAGTAAAGAATCTTGTAGTCGGTTCACTTTCGGGTCCTGGGAGGTGGATAGAAGGTAGTCCCGTGAGCTTCTTGTGCGAAGGCTGCTCAAAAAATGTTTACCTCGGCTAGCACCTGGTCAAAGGCCGATATTGGGGCCAAAAATATTATGGCATTGACTATTAAAGCAGCGCGTATGAGTGCACAGAACGGTTCGGGGGGGAGGGTGACGTACCGTCGTCGAAATAAGGTGTCCATGTTTGCCGCTGGTATCGTGCGCCTCCCACGTCGTAGATTCTCCAAATCATCTGCCGCCGTTGGGTGTCAGGTATAATGAATGAATGCTCCACAACGCCCGTGGTTTTTAGCCTGGCCTTGAGAACGTCATCTGACCACCAGTCAATTGTATGCAGCAGGGGCAGAACACAAAGCCATACCAGTCGTGGGGAAATACCGGAGGGCTGTTATTCGGCGAATTTCGTTCAAGAAGCTGACCGCGTGTAAGCACGCAACCGCGCCGCCGGTAGCGCAATTCAAAAAGGGACTCACAAACCGCTGCTCTCTTCAAGCCGTAGGCCCTTCTCCTTCAGACACCGTCGCACGCTCGCGTCATCCCAGAGCTGCATCATCGCAGGGGCGCACGAGTGCATAATGTGGACAGGGTCCTTGGGATCATCCCACCAGCCTTCGATCTCATTCGTATGTGCGCTCTTCGGGCTGGTGATCCGCGAGACGAGAGACCACTTCTTCTTCCAGTCCTTGCTGTGGTGTACGCTGACCTCGGCCTGCCGCGAGCGAGACGAGCTGCTGCTCGATCCGCCTGGCGAGGGCTGGCCGGCAACGGTCGTCGACGGTGAGAGTGGGGAAAGCGGGGAGGTGGAGCCGTGGTAATCAGGGATGGAGATGTTGGGGAGGGGGCGGCCGTTGCGCCCGTACGCGTTTGGGGACCCGACGGTCCAGTGGGGACGGCTGTCATCGTTACACTCGGGCTCGTCGTCATCTGGGGATGAGATGAGACGGGCGAGGCGCACTTCGAGCTCGTAGAGAGGGGCTAGCGCGGCGCGATACCGCTCGTACTTGGGTACACGTGTCACAGTGAGGGCGGACTGGGGGCGGCCACGGGAGGTGATGATGATAGAGGCGGGCTCAGCGTGTTCGCCTGCCTCTTCGGCATCGTCCTCAAGCGGGTCCTCGGGCGCGATGGCATCGAGAATCCTAGCAGCTGTGAGGATAACGAAGCGAAGGGAAACGGGGAGTTTCTTACCTAAGAATAGACTTGACGAGATTAAGGTAGATGACGGCTCGCCACGCGGTCCGGTCTGCGTTGAATGCGGCAGGGGAGTGCATGAGCTGGAATTCTGCGGAGGAACGTTTCAGCTGTCTGGATTTCTGGCCAAGGACAAGGTCAGGGCGGATGGCGGCAGATGGCGGGCACCGTTCCCCAGATCAGGAACAAGCGTTCGGCTTTGCCCCACGTATGACGGCGGGGATAGCACAAGGTGGTCACAGGATGCACGCTGAACCGACAAAGCTCAGAGAGCCTCCCAGACGTGCGAGAGGGTGCAGCGGGAGCACGTCAAAGAGACTAGGATGCAGATACATGGACACTTACGTTTGAGTGTGGTACTCTTCCCGCTCTCGCTCTGCCCCAGAAGCAGGACCTTGATCTCCGGCTTATTCTTCCGCTCCTTTTTCTCTGCTCTGAGCATCTCGTCGATTCCGTCGCTGACGCGCTTGGCCTCGAGCTCCTCGTGCAGCCTCTTTTCCCGATCGGCATCCGTTTCGTTGGCGGGCGGCTGGAGGGCGAGGGCGAGCGGATCGGACTCGGATCTGCGACGTTGTGGTTCGAGTTTGCTTTTCATCATGGCTGGGGACGTCGTCGAGTCGTCGTCTGGAGGTGGGTGACGCTCTTGTGCGGACGCTGGCGCTGGCGAGAGCGGCGGACGCGAGCGGGAGAATGAGAAATAGGAATTATATGTGGGCTAGAGACGAGAGGGTAAAGTACTTAGTGAGTTGTCGCGACGGGGGTAAGTAGAAGCACTTCCATAACGAGAATGTATTCCGCCGATTCCGTACGCAAACAACGTGAATATATCTCAGATCCCCCGTTTTTTCCTGGGGTCTACCGTCACACCTGTCAGCTTCGCGTGCTCTCCGTCACGAGTTAATATTCAGCTGTCACGTTCGGCCCACGACCCCGCCTCTCTGCTGTCAAAATACCTCCAGTGATATGACAGTCCATGTGCTTCCAGATATGACATGACGACGCCACCACCTCCTCTCCAACCTCCCCTTGCGTTTGCTTCCGAGCCGTGAACTGGTTTCGTAAACCGTCTCCAATGAAGATCTCGGCGGCGCAACACAGTCCAATACACAATCACCATCCTCGGCCAAACTTTTTTGCAGACAAAAATTGGTCCAGCGCGTGCGAACGGGCGCATGCTCCGTCCACATTGCCACCGGCATTCACCCGTCCGTTGGCTCCTTGACTTTCCCCAGCGCACCAGAGCGCAACGTTGCGACGCGGCCCTGTCAGATTAGCCTACCCGGTTACTTGCACAGTGACCTTCATATGTCCCTCTCCGGCTCACGGGCGTCTTTCATCCGGCCTCAACGGTGCGTGTGGCACACGCTGACCTGCTAAACGACTCTCTTCGCACCATCTTCACCACCACACGTCCTCTCGCCTCGCTTTAGCCCCTCGAGCAGTCCGCATACATACATGTGCACCCCCATACACATTTCCAACTGACCCTGCTCAGCGTGTACATGCAACATCCAAGAAATCAATGCGCTCCATATGTTCACGGGAATCTCTTCCGACCCCCGTTGCCAGATAGCGAACGCGCCCGCGGCTCCCATTCACGGCCCTTGCCTTGTTCTCGTGGGCATCACCGAGAGTAAGGCACTGGCGCGAAGAGTCTCCGTCTTGGGACACGACAACCTCCACAGATCCATCATGAGATCCAACCCGGGCTCTCAGGCTTCTCCCGCCTCGGGGCGCCCTGCCTTCATTGTGTTCTCGCACTCTATTGGCTGGTTTAATCTTCTACCCGTGAAGGTCACAACGTCGAGAACGGCCTCCGGCACTGCTCATATCTCGTTTCATGCCAACGAGAACGTTGTCCTCTTCTACGTTCCTCGTGTCGAGACCGGACCTAGCCGGGACCTTTCACTGCTAACAACAACACAAGCTGCTTCCGACTCCTGACTATCGCTCGAGAGCTGATATTGTGTATCCTTGTGTACCTGAAATTTTCGGTCTCAGTTCTGCGCAGGCAGGCATCTCATCATGATCATCTTGGGAGACGCGGAACTCTACGGATTCGTTGCTATGCTTGAATGCTTGATGCGCGAATACCGTTGAAGGATCTCCCAGGCACGGTACGAGCTCTATACTGGCCTACGTGTAAGCTGTAGCGCCTTGGAGAATCTTCGCGCTCATCCTCACTATACAGTCTCCCGTCTGCGAACACCTTCAGCGAACACCTCTCGCCCGTACGTCGTTCGCCTTGCAGGCGATTGTACTTGTCGTCGCATCTTGAGAATCGCTGGCTAAGAATAGCCATCTCAGGGCGTCTATGCCCTTCAACGTTCATCGTGGATGCTGCCTCATCACGAGCATTGCCCCCAGGAAGTTCATAACCAACTCGGGCCCAAATGCGACTCCCATCCTTTCTTTCTTTTCTGCTCCCTCATCTTCCCCAGCATGCGCGGGGAACATCGTCGCTCTTTTATACAGCTGGTGAGGGAGCGCGGTGGTTCTGACGATGGAAGTAATGCCCAATCGCCATCTCCCAAAGGAGGCGGAGGCGGAGGAGGATCAGCCTCGTCCGAGCCTTCTGGGGCGTCGGCTGCTAAACCCGTGAGCTAATCCATGAGAATCAGCGGTAGCGTCTCCACCAGCACTGACTCTCGCCCCCCTTGTACTTACAGAATGGTGGCAACGGCGATAGCAATAAGAGCAGCAGCGCTCCCGGCGGCATTGGCGGGGGCGGGCAGTCGCCTCAGGGAGCCGCCCCGACTTCTGCGCCCCCGGACCCCAGCCCAAAGTCGACTCTAGGTGGGGATAAAGACTCGCCCTCGCCATTGTCCTCATCCTCTCCTTCCCCATCTTCATCTCCATCTAATGACTCAGGCTCGAGTGACTCCAATCGTGGGAACCCACACCCATCCCCAAGCCCTTCATCTGCGCCATCTTCAGGCACAAACCCCAAGAGCGACCCTGGGTCCAAGTCTACTCTACCGTCCTCAACGGGGGACGGAGACGCTGGTGGCTATACCCATTCTACATCATCCCACAGCGATGCACAGCCTTCTTCGACGACGCCAGGCAAACCTGATGATCCTGGGAGCGCTAGCAGCGCTTCGTCCCGCTTGGGCAAGGATCCGGGGTGGTCTGGGCACTCAACGTCGTCGGGAGGGGGGAAGGTGTCTGCGCCGAGTGTTGCACCTACCGACAAACCGACAACGTCGCCTTCACCAAAGGAGGGCGGCAGGCCACCGACGGGGAGCACCACGTCTTCCCATAAGTCCACTGAGTCGTCTCCTGCGCCAAAGGGAGGGGACGACGACCACACACGAACGCCGTGGGGCGCTGGCAAGCCTCCGAGCTCTACGCGTACCGACACGTCTACCGATAAGCCGACAACAAAGAGCGCGAGCTTGGGTAAAGTTGGAGGCGGTGGCTCGGGGTCTGGTTCTGCGACTGACAAGGATCCGCATCCCACACCGACGACGTCGAAAGCCAAACCTGGAACGGGATCGACTACGCGGCCAGGAAGGTCGGGGAAGGGTTCGCAAACACACAGTACTTGGCCTGACCCATGGCCGTCACTTGCAAGCTCATTTTCGAAGGACTGGACGGGCTTCACTAGTAATGTTGGCGAGGAATGGAGCAGGTTATGGAGCAAATCATCCTCTGAGCATTCACCAACACCGTCTTCAGGTCGCGGGTCGGAAGGTGGCGGAAATAGCGGTGGCAAAGGCGGGGGAACAAGCAAAGGGGAAAGCACCGGGCGTTGGCCAACGCCGACTCCTACGCACACCCACACGAGTCTTACGCAACCAGGTGGCGGCAAGCCCACTGGGAAAGGGAAAAGTTCGATTCCAGGTGGTGGTGGAATCAAGTCCACACAGCCCTTCACTCCGACGAAGCCAACGTCTGAGTCGTCTCCGCCGAGCCGAACCACAACTCCCCATTCATCCTCCAATCATCCTGGGTGGCCGGACCATAACTCGTCCAAGCCTGACAGGCCTCCGCCCTCTCTGACGACTAGTCCAGGATCTGGAGAGCCCACGTCAACAGATCGTCGACCGCCGTACCCCAGCAAGTCTACTACTTCGCCTCATGAGAGTCCTAGCCCAGACACTACCGATAGACCGCGCCCTTCCACGTTCACCACGTCGTCACACCTACACCCAAGTGCTCCTAGTTCGCCGCCTCCGGAAAGTCAAAGCCCGAGCCCACGTCCTGCTAAAGACCCCACGTCTTCCACTCCTCATGGGACTAAACCGACCACGCCTAGCTCTCCGGACGGCAAATCGACACCTCCGGTTCCTACTTCCTCGCCGCATCCTGGAGCGGTCACAAAGCCTGGTGGAGACCATACTACGAGCCCAGCGGTTGCGCCTTCTAGGTCTCCCGACCCGGCCCTCACTTTCACGACGATATCGGATTCTACAGGCGGCGAAAGTTCGTCCCCAGCGACGCCCAAGTCCGGTCCTATTTCTTCGGATACCGGGATCCATACCCATAATTATGAGGCAAGCACAGGGACTTCAACTTCTTCTAGTAGCAGGCGTTCTGCCCCTCCCCCGTGAGTACTATATGTTGCAAATCCTCCCTTCGATAGGTGCTTATCGTGTCATGCTCAGAATAGATGGTGAAACCGCTCCTCTTACGAGACACTCAACCACCATAACGTTCTCGGATTCTGCTCCTGTCACCATTACTACAGGCTTAACAGCCTTTACCTCCAACTCCGTATTCTTGACCACCTCAGTGTCTGTGTTGCCTGTTACCCCAACGTCCGAGGTAACTACCTCTCACTCTGAGACCGGCGCCGTTGTAGGCGGAGTCATTGGAGGCATTGTTGCACTACTCGTAGCTTGCGGCGCCTTTATCCTATGCTATCGCCGGAGCCGCAAGAGCCGTGGCGTGTCTCTCCCATATGCATCCCTATCCCCAGACGACGACCCATCAATGCAAGAGCGGATACCTGACACTCTTGGTGCGGGGATCATCCCCTCGATGTCGCCTTTTGGAACTCTCAGCTTCCGTTCGCTCAGCGAGTTCCCCATGCCAGCCTCCAGCCGCGGCCAGGGCTCCGCAGGTACCCTCCCCCGCCAGTCGTCGTGGAACAGAGAGGGCGGCGAGAACCTCAGCACTATCAACGACGACGCGTCGTTCTATACCCCCAGCTGGCGCTCGACCATCGACGATGCGGCCGAGAGCGAGGCGCCGAGCCACATGAACGCGTCTATTCGTGCGTACACAGACGTCGAAAGCCTCTCGGACTATCACAGTCACGATTACGACGGCATCGGCAACATGGACATCACTCACACGCATCATCCCGAGATGCCTCCCCCGGTCTCGGGCCCACCTCCGTTCGCAGCAGCCCGAGGATCCGGCGCGGGCGCTCCGAGCCCGAGCGCATTCGGTGGCTCTTACTATAACGGTACCAGCTGGAGCGACCCCGCTGATCCATTCTCGGACCCTCCCAACTCGGGCGCTGCGCCCGTGTCCGTTCCTGGGCACGGCGGCTCCGCGGCGGCGGCACCACTGGGACGGGCGCACGACGGGATCGGTTCTTCACTACCCCAATCTCAATCGGCGCTCATTGCGCGCTCCGCGGCGCCGTCACACAGTGACGCGGAGTCGGACAAGCGCACGAGCTCGTCGAGCGGGGGCACCGTCCGTCCGGACACGGGGCCGAGCGCGATGGTGATGGTGAACCGCAGTGCGAGCCAGATGAAGTCGAAGAACCCGTATCTGTCGCTCGTCGGGCTCGAGCGCGCCTCTCGGCAAGCGGGCGTGAGCGATCGCGATGTCGCGAGGATGTCTGCGCAGAGCTTCAAGGCGCAGGCGCAGGCGCACTGGCAGAATCAGAATCAGACTCGGACCCAGGACAACGGCCAGGGCCATGAATCTGGGGAACAGAATTTCGCCATGCGACCCAGCAGACTGTCGCAGACCTCGTCGGGAATTGAGATCCCGTCGGACTCGGTACGTCCCTTTCCTTTCCTTGCTTCAATCATTCCTTCGCCGGAATCGATTAGCCTGTGTGACAACTGTGGACTAATTAATGGGCTAATTGTCTTTCTTTGCGTTTGCGCGTTTCCTTTTCTTTCTAGTCTGAATACGGTATCGCGCTCTAAGTCGGAGTGAGTCCCGCCCGTGAGCGGTGGGAGGGTGGGAGAATGCGAGCGGATATGGAGGATGGGCGATGGGCGATACGCCCGTGCGCTCGCTCGGGTCTTTCGGGTCTGCTTTTGGGATGGAGGGACCGGGGCCTGAGATACGGCGAGCAGCGGGGTGCGGGCTTTAGCGCGAGTGTTGTACATACTGGGCATCGTCAGGAGAAGAGGTGAATTTCTTGGACGTTGGCTAGTTTGCCTGTTTGGAAAAGTATATTCCTATCTACGCTCTATGATACCATGTAAATTAAATAGGTGCGTAGCCAGACCGAGATGTAGTCCGTGACACAAACACATGCTATGTGACCGTAGCTGTCGTATACACTGTCATTCTGCGAGAGACGATTTTCTGCTGTTGAGGAGACTGAAGTGGTGAGGGAAATCTATGCGCAGGAGATGCAATCTATGAAGTCCAATGTCAAAGAACGCGAGGGAATGATGGGTAAACGTAAGGTGATGTCCAGGAGGAGAGGAAATTATTCGAAATTTTCGTCCTGCACCACGCGAGACAAGTCTCTATCGCTAGGGAACAGTATAGAAGCAGCGGCATCCAACATGAAAGATGAGGTGGATATCCCAGCGTCACGGAATTTGATGCCCACTAATGTGAGGGCCTGACGCAGCAGTTCGGCGTCGCGGATCCTAAAATCATCAAAAGTAACGTCGAGACGCGGCACGGAGATGTCTAAGTTGTGCATGGGATCCGTGAAGATGGTTGCAATATTCCGAGGTAGATAGGTCAGTGATTCGTATAGCTGTCTCCTGGAGGATGATTTGATTTATCGCTAACCACGAATTAGGGCCAGAGACTTACCATGACGAGGTATGCACCCGCTTCTCCCTCTCATCTCCAGTCAACATCTTGGTCCACTTTAGCCCTTTTGCTATCATGACGTACGACCCCCTTTCTGCCAGCCAGCTCCTCCGAAACTGCGCTTCGATGCTGGCGAACGTGTACAGCCGCTCCGCCCAGTTCTTCGTCCAATATTCGTCCAGAATGGCGGACACGCGAACATCGTCGAGCTCGTCCCCATGCGTCCCATCAGGCCGCACGATCTCCCCGTCCGACGGGTACGTCGTCCCCGTGAACGGAGCAAACTCCATCTTGACGAAGAAGTCGTCGAGGCGGATGATCTCGCCCTGGAGGATGGACGCGACGAGGTTGGCGCGCAGCTGTCGGACCCACTCGGGCGTCTCCCTGGAGGTGAAGATGCGGAGGCGGAAGTTCTCGAGCTCGGTCGAGACGAGCGGGTAGCTCGTGAAGCCGAAGTAGACGGGCAGGAGCCAGAGGACGGCGGTGGTCTTGGAGACGGCGACGTGGCACGCTGCGTCTTTGTACTCGTACTCGAAGGCTTCGAATGTCGCCCAGCGCGGGTTGGTGCGTGTGGGGATATGGAAGGCGATCTGCACGCGCGCGCAGGAGATGGCGAGGCCAGTGCGACGATTGCGATAGCGGGGGCTTGAGATGGAGAAAATGCCTATTCTTGAGATGCGGAGTTCATGGCCGAGTAACCAGGCGAGTGAGAAAGATGAGAGAAGGGACAAGAAGGCGTAGGCCATCCAAGACCAGCAGCGGCTCGGAGAGAACAAGGCTTGATGCATGGGAGCGAGTTATTAGTGGTATGGGTTGGTCAAGCCTCGCGATGGACTGGAAATAAAGAACATGCTGGTTTTCACATGGAGGGGGTGTGCTCGTCGGATAAAGGCGCTAGCTTGCTGCGCAACAGCCAAGAGCAGTGTTACGATGCAGACTGCAGCAGATATGAATGGCTATCGTCAGGCGATACCTGGCTCAAAGTTTCTCGATGGGTTCACCCCTTTCCGTCTGTGACGTCTGCCAGGAACGAGATCGGGCTCGCTTCCGAGTCTCCGGGACCAGCCCTAAACCCATCTGCGGTTCAACCGACCTTTCGTGCCTGAGAAACCCTGCAGCCCTCCTTCAATAGCCTTCAATCTATGCTCGAGTGCGTCAGCGAGTCCTACCTGGTCAATCTCGTCGCCATCCGCTCTGTGTGGCTTGCGATCGCGAATGACTGTCTCGTGTCTTTGTTTCTATCAACACTCACCAGGATTTCGATACTTGGGTCTGCAGCCATTCCAAGTGGTCGGCGTGAAAATGGAGTCAAATTCGAGCCATGCTTCAGCTCAAGCTTTCAAGGGAAAGAACTGACGGTGTCAACAGCGCGCTCCCGTAATTTCCTGTCAAGCTTTAAAATTTAGACATTTGCTTCCATCAAGGTCTTAATCAATGATGTCACTGCTACAGGCACACTTCAACATCATCGCAATCCTGCAACCGGCATCCACGGTTCCCTTCCTCACACGAGCTGTGGCACACCTCTCCCCGGGCGGCCCGTGGCTTCTCCGCACGCCATCATATGACACTCCCTTCCATGGATATTCCGTTTATCCTTCTGACAATAGAAATACTCACAGTCTACGTGATGCGCACCTCGCTCTTGCCCTCTCTTTTCGACCTACCACTGCGGAGAGGCCATGGTTCAAGTTCCTACTCGAGCAGTTCCAACGAACAGAAGAGCAATCATCCTTGCCATTTTCATCGCGTTCGGTACGTGCAGCGCTCGCTTTGTATTCTCTGTTTAGAAATAGAACTGACGCACGGCCGTGGCGCGCGTTCGCAGGAGGTGAGGTCTATTCTAGAATCACGTCTTGAGAGAAAGAGAAGTGCCAAACCTTGTGGGTAGAATCGCTCTCCCGTCCCCACCCTCCCAGCGAAGTCGAAGCTAACGTGGTTTATACTTCTAGGCTGACCTTTCTTCTTCTCGAAGGCTTCCTCTTTGGCTATGACATTGGTGTCATTTCGGTGCGTTCGGACTCCTAGCGCCAGGGTCTCGGTCGGCTGCTTGACTGGTTATTCATAGGGATGTCTGATTATGCCGGACTTCCAACGCCGCTTCGGCACGGTGGTTGATGGCCAACCAACGCTTTCGAGCTCGAGGCAGTCGATCATTACCTCGCTGTTGTCTGCAGGGTAAGTGCAGATGCATACGCGGCTCAGTCAAGTCCATCTAACCAACCCGTTGTTATTTCTTCCCGACAGAACGTTTGTGTAAGAACCGCTTTCTTCGATATGAGTGCACCAGTTGACTTGAAGCAGCGGCTCGCTATGCCAGGCTTTCACATCAGACAGCATGGGTCGAAGAGGTTCAATTCTGCTCTGGTCGGGCATCTTCACGATCGGCGTTATTATCCAGACGGCGACTACCTATTCCCTTGCCCAGATCACCATTGGTCGGTTCATTGCTGGGTTAGGCGTCGGTGCACTCTCAGGTACGCAGGGCATTATCAGTCTTCTAAGATGTTTAACTTATGACATCTCTTTAGCTATTGTGCCCCTGTACAATGGAGAGACCTCGCCGAAGGCCATCCGCGGTATGATGATTGTACTATACCAGTTCCAGATCATCATTGGGTGCGTGCCCGGTATCCATTACCTACTGCTACTCCATAATTATCCGACAATTTCCTAACTTTTCCCGATAGCATCTTCGTCAGCTATGTCATCGATCTCGGAACCCACTCGATCAACTCATCTGCGTCTTGGCGCATCCCCGTCGGGCTGCAGATGCTTTGGGGCCTGATTCTCCTCTCGGGTATCTTCTTCTTGCCGGAGTCCCCGTACGTGCCACATCTCCGTCCATCTCAGCTCGGAGAAACCTGTCTAACTGACCTTCTGCCTTCTCCGGTTTCTTTGGTGCGCAGGCGTCATCTGCTCGGGCGAGGCAGGATCGACGAGTGCAGGGCGGTGATCGCGGAGCTGAACAGTGTGCCGGTAGATGACCCGCTCGTCGGCGAGACGCTTGAGGAGCTCCAGATCGGTATCAATGCCGAGAACGAGGGCGGCAAGGCGGGCTGGCTCGAGTGTTTCTCGACGCGTAATGCGCTCTGGTGGCGCACGACGAACGGCATGATGCTGCAGTTTATTCAGCAGCTTAACGGGCAGAACTTTTACTGTGAGCTTTTATCCTCGCCTCGGTTTAGAGGGTGTGGCTGACGCCGGGCTAGACTACTACGGCGACACTTTCTTCCAAAGCGCTGGTACCCAGTGAGCAAAGCGCTTTCCCAGTGTCGTCGTCGAATACTGACTGGCACATTCCCCAAGACTGAGCCCATATGTCATCCAAACCATCCTCGGCGCCGTCTCCGTCGCGGGCACAATCCCCGCGCTGTACCTCATCGACAACCTCGGGCGGCGCAGGTCGCTCCTCATCGGCTCTCTGCTCGAAGCCACGTGCGCGATCATCGCGGGCCTCGTGGGGCACTACACGCTCGCGCCCGCGGGTACGGCCGCGAGCCTGCTCACGCCGCGCAACAAGTCGGGCGGGGACGTGCTGATTGCGTTCGCGGTGCTGCATGTATTCGCGTACTCGATGTTCTGGGGCCCGACGCCGTGGGTGTACCTCGGCGAGTCGTTCCCGCTGCGGGTGAGGCCGAAGGCGATTGCGCTGGGGAGTGCGACGAGTGAGTTCTTTTATGTTGCGTTTTTTTGGCAGGGGAGGGGTCGCTGACTTGCGAGTTGTTTAGATTGGCTCTGGAACTTCCTATTGTCGTTCTTCTCGCCTCGTATCGCTGCTGAGTAAGTACCGGTGCTTGCTTTCGAGGGAGTGCGCCCCGCTGACCGCATGGTTACGTAGCATCGGCCCCCTCATCCTGCTCATCTTCTTCGGCATGCTCGTCTTTGGCTGGTTCTACGTCTTCTTTGCTATCCCCGAGACGAAGGGTCTCAGTCTCGAAGAGGTCTGTTCTCCTACCTTGCCAGTCTCCCGCGACATGTCAAGCTGACATCGTCTGGCTCGTTTGCAGGTCGACGAGATGTACCGCGCTGGCGTCAAGCCGTGGCAGTCGTCCAAGTTCGTGCCGTCCGTGGGCCGCGTTCATGACACCGCGACGTCCGAAAATGAGGTGCGGGATGCTGACGAGAAGAAATCTTCGTCGGCATAGTGCACGTGTAGCTTATAAGCTTCAGTTGTTGCTTGTGCTAGTGCAGGGAACAGTTTACAGTACCCCGTTACAATATTCAAAATGACCGACCTCATTATATCCTCGTTATCTTTTGTTGTATGTACATATATTCCATCATTGCCGTCTCCTATCATGTATAGCATTATGAACAGTGACTAGTGAGGCTCGGAACATAGACGGTAAAGGTTGTTAGCAAGAGCCCCTGAATGAACCCACGACGCGTGCTGTACGCCTCAGGTCGCTCGTGGCTTTGCTTCCGCATCCGTCACGGGTCCGTAAACTCAAGGATGTCAGCCCTCCGTAGATCTTTGGCTTCATCTCGACTCTTCACAGCTGCGCGCTGCTCCTTCCTCAGATCCACTACCAATTCATCTTTCACTACCTTAGCCTACCAGGCCTCCCCGCCCCTTTTAACTCCTAGTCCAAGTGTTATCGTCCCGCGCAGAATGGCTTCCACGCACCCCTCGCTGTCCACCGTCTCAACCCAGAGTGCGTGTCAACTCATCTTGAACCAGTGAACGCTCTGTGATTGACATCGTAACGTCTATAGGCGCTCCAGCTGCCATTGGACCCTACTCCCAGGCCATCAAGGCCGGCGACCTCGTCTTCGTCTCGGGCTGCATCCCGCTCGACCCGGGCACCGCGCAGATCGTCGAGGGTGGCATCGAGGCGCAGACGACCCAGGCGCTCAAGAACCTCAAGGCCGTCGTCGAGGCCAGCGGGAGCGAGCTCGGGAAGGTTGTTAAGACTACGGTGCGTCTCGTTCCCGCTTATGCGCATCTTATGGGGAGGCTTATCTGCGTACACTCGGTGGGGGTGTGTGACAGGTGTTCTTGAAGGACATGAACGACTTTGTTGTTGTTAATGGGCTGTATGAGAAGTTCTTTGGGAACCATAAGCCTGCGCGGTCCGCTGTTGAGGTTGCGAGGCTGCCCAAGGATGTGCTGTTCGAGATTGAGTGTATTGCCAAGTGAGTGGTTTATCTTGCGTGTCTTGGATGTTGCAGGATTGACGAAGCTGTTCGGCAACATCTAGGTTGTAGAGGCTGGAAATTGGCCCTGCATCGTCGTGTTGAATAAGGTTGGAAGGTCAATGTACTATATCAAGCGCAACAGAGTTACAGAATCGCTCGATTCTCGGTTTGAGGAGACCCCGCGATTGGAATTATGCTCCTCTGAGAGATTCTTCGACGGAGTGCTTATCCTGACGATGCCTCCAACGAACAATTGCGTCTGTTTCAATGATCTCGCCACGAGTCAGTCATTATTATATAGCCCTGACTAGGGCTACACTATGCATATATACTTTCTGATACCACTCCGTCGTGACCCTTAAGAAAAGACTGGACTTTAGTGAAAGAGCACTGTTAAACGCGAAATTAAGGAAGGGATTGCGCGGGTTGTTGATCAGGCGCGTCTGACGCGTTCCTCCTGCGGTGTGACCGAGTCGCGCGCGTTTCATTTCGAACATCCATGACGACCCCGATACCCCCCAACCCCCCAAGATGGGAGCCCACTACAGATCCTTCATCCATCGAAATCCCGGGGCTGGATACGACGGCTTCAGTCAATGACCAGCTTGACCAAATCGACCAGCTTATCACAATCAAGCTGCAGGTCTGTCTCACCACCTTTCGACTATGAGAGTATCGATGCTCAGCAAGAATTCCAGAACATCGATGCCAACTTCTCGCGCATACAGCATCTCATGTCCACGAGGCTTCTACCAGCGATCAAGCGGTACGCAGTGAACACGGAGCCAGTGCGAGAGGCAGCCAACGTGCGTCATCGCTGGATTGATCCGCCGCTCTGACTGACTTTCTATTCGATAGTTCTGGACAACTTTCTATGAACAAGCAGCTCAAGTCCGGGTACCCAGATACGACGAAGAGTACAGCTCGCAAGAGCAGGTGTCCGAGTCGACTGCAGAACCCGCATCCGAGGAAGAGTTCTCAGAACAAGCCGATGTCACCCCTACCAGATCGCGCACCTACGATCCCAATGTCACCGCTTCAGAAAACTCGTTCATGCCTGGAGAAGGCGCGGTGTCGTCTACACCCGCAACCATGTCTCGCAACCGCATGGTGTACTCGTCGGAGGATTCCATCATTAGCGACACAACGGACGAGCAGCCCTCTTGGGCAGCTTCTCTGGAGTCCCCTCTTGTTCGAATCGACAGGGAACTCCAAAACTTCTCAAAAGAAGATGCATCTCGTATCCCCACGGCCTCCGCCGACACATCGCAAGCTGACGACTCACTACAACCTAATGATACTTTCGAGGAGGAGAACACTATTAACCAATACCCGAGCAAAGGGAAGGGCAAGGAGCTGTCATTGCTACAGGACGTGCTACGCCAGAATGCTAAGGGTAGCGCTGCCCCGACTCCGCGAGCCGGCTCAACGAAAGTGTCTCCCTTACGGCTCAAACAGAAGACGCCCGTGGCGAAGGGCGTCAGCGCATACACCGCACCCAAATCCTCCGAATGGACCTCCATGGTCGCCTCACCGCGTCGGCAGCGCTATGAGCGCTCTCCCCGGAAACAGGCCCCTGAGCCATCCACCTCCGCTTCTACACTCGAGATACCCTCCTTCACCTCTCCCCAAAAGCAGACTGGCGACCATTTCGACTCCTCGTTCGACGACTCCGCCGACCTGATGCCCCAGGTCTCTCCGCCCCGTACGATGCAGTTCGCGCGGGCGCCGCGATCTTCTATGGGTCTGGGCATCCTTCCGCAGATCGGTCGGACGCCTGGCAAGGAAGCTGCTGATCGGATACGCAAGGACCTCCTCGGCGAAGTTTCGAGGCAGCAGGCGTTCGAGCCGAAGGAGTACAAGGCGAGCTTCACGGATGATACAACTATGAGTTCGCTGCCCACCCCACCGTCGCTGGCTCGTTACCGCTCCAACTATCTGTTTGGAGGTGACAGTGCCGCCGGAAGCTCGGGCGACGCCACGTTCGAGACGATGATGAAGAAGGCGGGACTCAACGTCCCGTTGTCCGCGCAATCCTCGCTGTCCACGCAGCAGCGGTCTGCTATCTCAGGCGGATCGAGCTCAAGCGCCTCGCGCTTTGGTCTGGCGTCGATCGCGGAGCCGGCCCATCGGGCGCTCGAGCCGTACCCAGAAGAAGCAGTGTTCCAGCAACAACCACAAAGGGTTGACACCGACTCGGACTCGGACTCGGACTCGCTCGACGACGATCCGACGCACCACCCGGGCCAACCGTCCTCCGCGTTCCTCATGGCCTCCTCGCGGCCCGCGCGCGACTCGCTCGGCTCCGACGACTCCTTCGGCTCCTCGAACCACTCGCACGATTCCCTGCTCGACGACGACGGCGACGGCGGGAACCAAGCCGTGCATCCATTTGCGCGCGCGGCTGCTGCTGCGGAGGGCGGGGCGCAGCACGGCGACGACGGGTTTGGGTTCGACGATACGTTCGATGACGACGACGATGGCTTTGACGGACACCCGGATGTGCCCGAGGAGGAGACGGTGTTTGGAATTCCGCCGGCGCAGCGCCAGGTGATGGCACAGCGCGGGCAGCTGAGGATGCTGGGGGAGGATTTGTTGCAGGACACGATTGGGATTGGGAATCAGAAGGCGAGGGCGGGGCATGTGGAGGAGAGTCCGACGCCTTGGCCGAGAGGGTAGTAAATGCAATGTGGGTATGTACTGGGATGTGGTGTTGTAATGGGAAGGGCTGCTCATGAATGATGACTTTCAGAATGCTGGTATATCCTATCCGTGGCTTTGCCTAAGTATCGTGCGAATCTTCAAGGTTGAACAGTTCTCGAAGCGTTTTTGTAACGTGTGCCACGTTGTCATACACAACACCGTGGAAGCCGAGAGAAGACGCAGCGGCGACATTCTCTGTCTTATCGTCGAGAAATACAGCTTGAGAAGGGACAAGTCTGGCTTCTGCAACAATGTGATCATAGAAGCCTATGTCTGGCTTGCAGAACCCGACTTTGGCCGAGATGTATATGTCGTCGAAGAGGTCCCATCCATCAAACCTCGTGAGGAGGTCATCATAGTCGGATTGAGGAATGTTTGACATGAGAATAATTCTCACGTCTAGACGACGGTTTTTGAGTTCGTGCATCAGGCTGAGCAGTTCTTCGTTGATTCGGAGAGACGACCTAGCTTGGTCGAAGAAGTTGACAATATCGAGCTGGGGGATGTTGTGATCCTGAGAGATGATCTGGTGAAAGTCCTTTTGGCTTAGTTTTCCGCATTCGTGGTCGTGCCATGCGGGCGATGAGAAGATCTTCCGGAGGACGTCTCGAGGGATGCTACTTGATGATGGAGGCGTCCATGAGAAGAGGACGTCTCCGATGTCGCAAACGAGGGCGCCGTACTGAAGGTTGGCGGACATGGCGAGGTAAAAGAGGCCTAGGACTCGAGAGTTATAATAAATGAGGTGATGTGTTATGCTCAATATGACGGTGGCTTGATTCTGGTAAGGACAAGGATGAGAACACAACGTCGGCAGCGTCGGAAGGCGCGGCACCAACGCGCGACTCTGGCGCCGAGCTCAGCTTCAGAGTCCGATGTCACAGGTCGCGACGATCGCGCGTCGATTCTCAACCTCATCTCGACATGCTGAGCTCACCACAACTGGTCTGTAGCAATAGTTGTTGTATGCTTTCTATATCTGAAAGTCGCTCTAAGATTCTTTTCTCCCACTCATCGCTATATAAGCAACATATCTCATCTGGCCTTTTCGGAATTCGTTAAGGTCCGGTAGACGATTTTTCCAGTGACTTGCCCTCTTTCGGTAAGCTCTTCGCACTGAGCACAAGTACCTGAAACCTACGAGCACCGAGAATCGATGGCATTGGTTACGGAGCCGTAATTGGCGCCCTTCCAATATTGTCATAGCGGATGTTTGTCTACAATTTCTCGCGATCAGGGTTCGTCGCTCGTACACGCAGCACAAAAATCGATTGAACTCGATTCTGTGTCTCTGGTGGATTTCCATAGGACAAACCCAGCTCTGCACTTCTCAAGGTCATGGTATGTGCACCGTTTATCGCGTTCCCTTTTCCCCATGTACTCATGTCCTCACAGCCATCACTGATCATGGTTCAGTGACTGTCGAGCGAACATCGGAATGTTATCGAAAATCCGATCTACGGATCTATAATTGCCAGGAGGACGTAGTGCCGCCTCCCGCCACTTTTTCCTCAGGGCAATCACTGGCTGCGCAATGGCTGCGCTTCATGGATACCCAAAATAACTCGTTATAACATAACCTATGCGACTATGCCGGCCTAGCACGCCCTGGACCACGCCTTTCCCCTTCCTCCTCACTCCAACTCCACCTTCCCTCGCTACCGCTTTCATCTCTTAACCTCTATAACCTTTGAGACTATGAGTAGCAGTTCTCAGTCAAATACGGGAACTTCATCCGGATCCCAGACGGCATCTGGATCCACGAGCGCCAGTGGAAACAGCACTAGCTCTGTCAGCATACCTTCCACCGCTGCAGTGGGTTCAATCACCATCACCCAACCTCCTGCGCAGTCGACCTCATACTACAAGCTTGCGGCTAACAATACGATTACCTTTGGATGGAACTTCACCAACCTGTACGTGACGCCTTCGTCGCTGACAATCTCGGCCGTGTGCGGTGACGGGAACACGTACCCGGTCGGCCCATCAGACGGAATCATACCGGGAACCGCGACGAGCGTGGAGTGGGTTCCGTACGACTATCAGCTGGCGAACCCCGCCGTGCCATTCGCGGTGTCGACATATACGCTGGAAATCTGGGGAGACGGGGGTCCGAGTGCGGTCGCCTCAGCTGGATACCTTGCGCCCAATAGTGACCTTCAGTTCGCTATATATACGCCACAGCCATACACGCCGCTGAACGACGGTGAGCGGTGCCCGAGCTTGTCCGTGTTGCACCAGTGCTGACGAGGGCTATTTTTTGTCGAAACAGGGTGGCAGTGTACGGGCTGTTCGGGCTCTTTGGAAAGTTATGTCGCAGACCCAGCTATGATCGGTGTCACTGTGACGCTGCTCATCACGGTGCTCTCTGGGTTTGGGATGCTCAATCATATCCCACTCTGAAGGGATTGTAATTGAGTGTTGCTAAGTTTGGTGCCTACTACAACTACACGGGAGGATCAGGCTACTTGGCGCTTTTACTTTACGCCATCGATGAACAGCTCGCAGGTACATTAGAATTGGACATCGGACTGACACTCCCTCATGGATATTTACCTGCTAGAAATGTTGCATGTACGTACTCACGGTATTGACATTGGACAATGCGCAATTACAGTAGCAATTAATGATGGTGCTGTAGCCATCCTCATCTCCGCTAGCCGTTCATTTGGTGACGTCGCGCATTTCGTGCGGTTGGGTGGCGGTGCACACAGCTGTCATTCTAAATTGCGTCTCCACCGAAACGGCGACATCATGTTTCGACCTTAATATGACAGAGTCTCATCAAATGATGCGCCGCTATCCGCTCTTTGACGTTTAACGACACTCACCCCTCTCAGCACCACTCATCGTCATTCTTCAAGCAACATGTGCGAGGCTAGCCACAACCCAGATCGGATGGATATAGCGAAATCCCTCTGGGTCAAAAGAGGTTTGCCTGTCACGCACCTACGCACGAACCGTCGTCAGTGGGCACTCGACTGGGAGAAAGGCATCCGCCTGGTCTGTCACAGCCCGGAGGACTCAGAAGCAGGACTTGGGTCCATTGTCGTTTTTCGTGAACTCGCGCTATCGTTGCTTTTGAACAGGCGACGCAGGAAGCTGGACCGCAACGACTACCGGAAACTCCGAGATGCGCGAGAGCGCATCGAGGAGACGTTCAAACGGACGAAGCGCATTCTCGATATCTTCGCGAACCCCCAGAGGAAGCTAGAGCACTCTGACGAGTACGAGTACTTCAAGATCATAAGCACCGACGCGCGCTTGGAGATCATCTTGGAGGGCTTCGAGGAGGCGTGCTGGCATTCGTGGGCCGGGCAGGACGCGCGCTTGTTGTGTCCCGAACTGAACACCGACGATCTCCTCAAGAGAAGGGGGCAGGCCTTGACGGATTTCTACGAGAAATGCTTCCAGGCGGCGAACGCGGGCGGTCTCGAGAACTTTGACAAGGTCATTGTTCGGAGTGAGTGGTGGAAAAGTGCGTACGGAAATGGAAGCATGGTCCTCAATGCTACTCCGGAGGCCAGCAAGTGGTGTTACGAGTTCTTGACATGCATTCGAGCCCACTTCATCCGTACGTCATCACTTACCTCATTCGCCGCTTGGGTGAGATGTGCTGATAGCCAGCTCGTTGTCCATGCATGTAGTTCATTTTATCGTATACTCGTCCAAGAACATGTCCGAAAAGTATCGCGGAGTGATCAAAGACCCAACTAGCGAGTCAGTGGTAGCCAGGAGAATGCAGCTGAATCTCGGGCTGGCCGCTACCCGTGAGCTCATGACCAACAAGTGGCCCAGTCGCTCTTCAGTACCCTGCGAGAACTGTGGACGTGGAGCGAAGGACGTCAAGTTCATGTTATGTGCCGGGTGCAAAAGAGATTTGGATTTCGAGGTCCACTACTGCTCCAGGTATGCGCTGTGCAAAGCTCGGATATTCTCCACTCATCATCAATAAATCCAGGGAATGCCAAAAGGCAGACTGGAAAAGGCACAGAGTATCTTGCGGAAAACATAAAGTATCAAAGTACCGCTGGTCCGAGTACAAATTCTCCAAGGCACTGCAGCTCCAGATCAGGGTGCAGTACGCTTATCCGGAGGCGCAGTACATCTTGTTTAGGCGCGACAGCTTTCCAGCGGCATTCATGGTATCCTTCGCCACGGACCTCGAGAAGGCCGGGCTATTCGCTACGGCCTTGGGTGCGCTCCTCACCTCCGCCTCGAAACCATACCTCGGTCCCGTTGCAAAGTGGCTTGTTGATGCCGTCGACAAGGACGAGAATGTTCAGTCCGAGATCTCCAGGGAGGACATCATTGCCCAGCTTACCGAGGAGTACGAGGTGGATGTACGGTCTTGCCTTGAGCACGTCGAAGCAGAGCTAGCAATGGACGACGATGAGGGGGCATTCAGAGGAATGCTGATAGAGCCCGTCACTTCCAGCGGGGTAGTCGATGAGGATATGGAAGAGAAGTCGTCCTAACCGTACCAGCGTTCACTGTGTAAGTTACCAAACATTAAGAAACGCTGCAATAATACCCATCCGTGATGTTGAGCTTTCTATTGCTATGAGTTCTAGTAGATGCAGAATAGTAATGGGACAACACACGCGAAGCAACAGGGAAGTATTGGTTCGCGACGTTTGAACCGAATTCAAATGCCGCTGCAACACGCGACGCGGTTTGCGCGTTGTGCGGTTTTATCATCCTCTTCGCTCGTCTTGTTACTTTTGTTACACCAATGCCACTACGCCTCCCTTCTCGTCACAAACTGCCTCCTCGTGAGCCGTCATGCATGGACGACAAATATTCCTGCTGGGCCAACGAAGCCTTTCCCGTCGGGGACATATGCAAGAACCGCCGCCAGTGGGTAAAAGCTTGGGTGGATGACAGGGAAGAAGCCATGGCTGGGATATGCCCGCCATTTCCTCCTGATTGTGTGAGAGTCAAGCTTGCGAAGATCGAAAGTGAGTCAACAACAAGTTGCTTCAACTTCGCGATTTGGAGTGCAAAGCAAACATGTGGCAGTGTAGTAAAAGCCCCTATCAAAGCTACCCATTCAATGTCCGACATATTGATTGCGCTCTTGCGACGCGTCTCGTCGCCTGATTAACAAAATTCGCGCATCTTCAGGCCTCCCCAGCACACTCACGCACTCCCAGCATGGCGTCACTCCCAACAAACAACATAGAGAGCGCGCGTCTTATGAACGAACGGGGCTCTATTTGGGCTAACGTCTTCTTTCCTGTCACCGACATACGCAAGAACCGCCAGCGATGGGTGCGCGACTGGGATAAAGGGATCGCCAAGTTTTATCAAGGCTCTCCAGGGAATCCATATTCGGGAGCCGTCGCTGTCTTTTGTTTGCAGGCTAATCAGATGCAGAATGTTTTATGCCGCAAGACTCTTGACTCGATAGACCATCAGCGCCTCCGCGAATTCAAGGAAGAGTGCCAGAAGCTGTACAACGGCGTGGTGTCAACCCTCAGGATAAGCTCGAACAAGCCTCTCTTCCATGAAGATCAGCGCGAATGGCTCTCGCTCGTCAGCCTCGAAACACGGAAGGACATCATATGCGAAGGCTTCGAACAGGCCGGCTGCCACTCTTGGACCGGCCACGACGCGCGGATGCTATGCCCCGAGCTGGACTCTAACAGCTTGCTGAAGGGGCACGGGAAGGGGTTATTTGACTTATACGACCAGATTCTCGAGCTAGACGGTGATGGAGGCCTGGAGAAGTTCAAGAGCGTCGTTGTAATGAGCGAGTGGTGGAGGAACGCGTGGGCGAATGGAACGGTTCTCCGCGCCACTCCGGAGGTCAACAGGTTTTGCTACGAGTTCGTCACCTGTCTCAGAGCTGAATATCTCAGTACGTATCCCGTCAGTAATCACAGGGAAAACACTGATTACGCGCACGATATAGTCGATTTTGTTATAAACACGATCAAGGTCATAGCAAATAGGTGCCACGGCTCTAACAAGGGCATATCCGCAGACTCCTTCATCGCCGACAGGGTTCTTTGGCATCTGAAGCCATCGGCCATCCAAGAGCTTCAGGAAGAGAAATACTGGAACAGTCGCTCAGCGTTGACGTGCGAGAACTGCCAACGAAGACCCAAAGACGTCGGAGTCAAGTTCAAACGCTGCGACAGGTGTAAGCGTACACTCAATTTCGATGTTCGCTACTGCTCGAGGTACGTCGTGTTCATTGACCGAATCCGTCAACATAATCAACGTTCCGATTTAGCGCGTGCCAGAAAGCTGACTGGCCGGAGCACAAGGCTCATTGCGGCGTAGAGAAGGTGTCGAAGAATCGGAAGGCTTACCGTCCTGAATACTCGTATACGGTGGCTTTACAACTCCAAGTCAAGCTGCAAGACTTAACCAGCGTCAACTACATCCTTTTCAGCCGCCGCAAGTATCCGGTGGGATACGAGGTCTCGTACTTTGACGGTGACGACGATAAGAGCGAAGTGTGGTGGGACTCGCTCGCCACCCTACTGTGGGACGCCGAAAAGCCTGGTCTGGAGATAATTGCCAAGTGCCTCGTTGATGCTGTCGACGACGACGACGTTCGTTCTGGAATCACAAGGGAGGACATCATAGCCCAACTTGCAGAGGAGTACGAGGTTGACGTCGGACACATGCTGGAGAAACTCGAGGCGAAGCTTGCTATGGAGGACGACGTGGATCGATACAAGGGGATGATCATCCAACCGCTCCACCCGGACCAAGACGAGAATGCAGAATCGGACAGCGACGGATTAGACGTTGAAGAGTCTTCTTCTCAATACTCGTCTCCTGCAATGCAGGGTCCGAAGAGTCGGCAAGATCGGCGGTGCGGATACTGCTATCGTACACCCGACGACCTTGGCGATGGAACACGTTTCCTCGCTTGCGCGGCCTGTAAGAAGGGCCTTGACCTTGGGTTCTTTTATTGTTCAAAGTATGCATCGTGTCTTCACTCAGGTGACAAATCTAGTACTAACGTCATAACAGGGAGTGTCAGAGGTCTGATTGGCGTCGTCATAAAGTCTGCTGCGGAAAGGTGGAAGATCTGGGCAGTGGTCGAGATAGACGAGGGGATGGGGGCTATTAACCACGAGGACGCTTTGTGGCAGAGTACTTATCTCATTCGTGACTAACTTGAATAATATCCTGTATGCATGACAGTGTTCAACTTTTTAATCTCGAGCTAGTGCCAAAGCGATTCTCGGTTACATGTGGACAGAGCTCAACTGCTTCGTCCTGGTCTCCACTCAAGATAGGGGTTTTCCCTTTCCAATCAGTCGTGCATATAACCCAGCCAACACCAATCTTAGCTTCACCCGCACGCGTCACGCGTCATCACTTCTTATCCTCGCACTACCATGACTAGTCGCCAGAAAAGCGTGTCTGAACTCTCGGCGGACCCCAAAATGGCACACCTGATGGACAACAAGGCCTCTGTCTGGGCAAACAAACCTAATCATGGTTTCCCAGTTACCGACGTGCGAACCGACCGCGCAGAGTGGGTCCGCGACTGGGACAAAGGTGTCGAGAAACTCTCTAAGAGGCTAGCGATGGATGTGTTTCTCAAGATGATCTCGGGGAGAGAAGACGATGATGCGTACCTTTCCATCGAGCTCAGTCGCTCTGACCACGACACTTTGCGCCAAAACAAGTACCGGTTCGGCTTTAACCACACTTCACTTGCTCATCACGTCAAGGCTAGTCTTTCTAACCCTGCTCTTGCACTCTGTACGCCAAAGGACTGGTTTACTCTCATTACCCCCGAGCAAAGACGCGACGCTCTCAACAAAGGCATCGAGGATGCTTGCTGGTCTAGCTGTCTCGGTCAGGACTCTCGCGCTCTTTGCCCGGAGATCATCAGCACTGCTCTGTTGAAACGGAAAGGACTCGCACTCTTTGACTTCTACGACTGCTACATCGCAATGGCTCTATCTGCTGAGGAGGATCCACTCAAAAAGGACATGGTCGACAGCGAGCGGTGGTGTCGTGCGAGGTTCATGGTGAAAGACATGGATGTTGAGCCGCAGTGTATGCACGAGAACTTCGAGTATGTCTTCGAGCTCTATACCTGCTATCGCCAAGACTTTCTAGGTGAGCTATGATTTCTCCACATGCGTACTTGTGCTTAACTTTCTACGTCGTGAAAGACCAATTCGTTCAGCATTCTCTGATGGCCATCATGAAAGCTTGTGGCAAGCATGTGACGCAAAACGAGACTCCTATCTCTCGCTTGATTCTGAATACTGGAGCTCGTGGTCTACAAGAGTTACAGGACACGCGTAAGGAGGTGAACCATAGGCTATCTCCGCTGTGCGAGTACTGCGACCTCAGTCCCGATGAAGTTAGCGAGAATTCTCGCTTCCTCGTCTGCGGCGCCTGCAAGCGCCAGCTGAACTTTGAGCACTACTATTGCTCCAAGTGCGTTTCCCTTCTCTTCCCTTTACTCGTTCAAACCTTTGATTTTAGGGAGTGTCAAAGGTTAGACTGGCCCCAGCATAAGCTTGACTGCGGGAAGACGAAAAATTCGAAGAACCGTAACGAAGGCGTTCCAGAGTACAAACACTCACTTGCCTCAATCTTACAGCTCAGCACGCGTAGCAAGTACCCTAAGGCGGACTACTTGCTCTTCAAGATGGACGATGTCTGGGCTTTCGCTGCGACTTTTCTGCACGATAAAGCAAAAAGGGCGCTTTTCAGGGAAAAACGGGCGCTCGTCACCATCGGCGCGGATCGCGACGGTCTCGACATAGTCGCAAAGTGCTTGGTTGAGGCGGTAGTAGATTGGTCACACTCGTCCAAATTCAAGCTCACTAGGGAGAGCGTAATCCGCCAGCTCAGTGAGGAGTATGAGGTTGACGTAAAAACCTGTTTGGAGGCGCTGGAGGCGAATCTGGCAGCGAGTGGTGACGCGAGCCGATACAAGGGTATGACGATCGTCCTTTTGCCCGGAAAAATGGTCAAATTGACCAAATGACTACTTTGAGCGTACGGGCTCGATGGGTCGCTTGCTCGCTTATATCGAATTGTTACCAAGTTTCTGTATCAGTGAATTGTACATCATTGCAGCGATAGTACTTTGAGCCTTACTACTACCCATATTATCAAATGCAAGAATGTGTGCATACTGGCCGCAGGGATACCACAATTGGCTGTTCGAGGTTGATAATCAAGTAACACGTCGAGCGCATCCCAAGGATGTCGACGGGAGTTGGACAGCAGGAGACGGCAGGCCACCCTTAAAAAGTGCCGATCAGATTAGCGACACGCGACGCGTCCTCGAGGTGACCTCTCCCTGTTCTGCATCCCTGTTTCGGAAGACCACGTACTTGTTTTCCCCCGAAGAGTTACAAATGGATGAAAAGTTTCGTTGTCTTTCAATCTACAACCACCATCATGTCTAGCGCAAAAGACGATCCCCAGAACGCGTACCGCATGGACAACTCGGGCTCCGTCTTTGCCAACAGCTTCTTCCCTGTGACCAATGTCCGCAAGAGCCGCAACAAGTGGGTACGCGACTGGGACAAGGGCGTCGCCGAGATCTGTTCCCTCGAACGCGACGAGGAGAAGGACTGGTCAGAGGGCAGCATCTCCGTGTTTGGCTTTCTCTCCGTAAAGCTCAACATCAGTCGCCGCAAGAAGCTCGACCGACGCGACCATTTGACCATCCGCCATGCTAGGGACGATTGCGCGAAGCGGTACGAAGACGTCATCAACATCCTGAGGACTGTGAAGGACACTAGCGTTAGCCGGGGCGATCAACGCGAGTGGTTCTCGCTCATCAGCAACACGTCGAGAAGGGATATCATATGCGAGGGTTTCGAGGAGACATGCTGGAAATCATTCTTCGGCCAGGACGGGCGCATGCTCTGCCCCGAGCTCACCACTGCCGAGCTCACGAGGGATCGGGGACAGGGGCTTTTCGACTTCTTCGATCGATGTCTCTTGGCGGGCAACGCGGGCGGTGTTGAGAACTTCGAGAACGTTATCGTCCGCAGCGATTGGTGGAGAAGCGCGGAGGGAGACGACAAGATGCGGGCGCTCAACACGACTCTGGAGATCAGCAAGTGGTGCTACGAATACTGCACTTGCGTTCGCTATATGTTCCTCCGTGAGTACGCCCGCAGCCTCACCTTTTCGAATGTGCTAACCGACTACACATGATCCGTTAGTCGACTTCATCTTGCTTACATTGAGGCCTATAGTGGACAAGTGTCAAGGCGTCACCCAAGCCCTCACTGAGGAGTCCATGGTCGCTAACAGAGTGCTCTGGAACCTCGGGCCAGCTGCAGCCCAGGATCTCTTGAGTGAGCAGAAGAACGTGAACAGCCGCTTCGCACTCGGTTGTGAGCACTGCGGGCACAAACGGACGGATCGCGGAGCCAAGAAGTACAGAGTCTGCAAGAAGTGCAAGCAAACTCTGAACTTCAATGTCCCCTACTGCTCGATGTGCGTTGTACAGCTCCTTCTCATTCATGTTTCTGTTCACCGTTGTCCGCTTTTTCTTGCAGGAGATGCCAGAAAGCGCATTGGCCAGAGCACAAGCCTCGCTGCGGTAGAGAGAAGGTGTCGAAGAGCCGAGACGCTGGCCGCCCGGAGTACAGCTACTCGGTCGCGCTGCAGCTCCAAATGATGATGCATGAGAACCATCCGGTCGACTACGTTCTATTCAGCCGCGATACCATTCCGACGGGGTATATGGCCGCATTTCAAGACCAAACCAAGAGTGATATGTTTGGTGATCTACTCGACGTTCTGGTTGTCGACGCTGATAAGCCCGGTCTGGACGTAATTGCCAAGTGCCTCGTCGACGCTGTGGATGATGACGTGACTCTCCAATCAGGGATTACACGGGAAGATGTTATAATGCAACTCACGGAGGAGTTCGAGATTGACGTGCGTTCGCAACTGGAAGCGCTTGAGGCTAAGTTAGCTGTGGAGAACGATGAGGAAAGGTACAAGGGGATGCTTATTCAGGAACTCGTTGAGTATGACGACGAGGATTATTCTTCTGACGAGTCAGAAGAGTCGTTGGACTAATATTAGAAAGTCTGTTGAGGTTGGAAGTCGTTTTAGAACCTGATCCTTGCGAATTCATGCTCGTCTGATGCTTCACTAGTGTCGCATTTCGTGCTTTACTAATGTATGCCATATCCTTCTTTAAGTCAACTTTTTACTGAATAAATTTTTGGGAACAACAGATGGCGTGATATTTCCCTCTATTTACGGTGCTTTAGAATGGAGGAACATCAGAAAGGTTGAGGTGAACGAGGACTGAGATCGGGATAGGGGCTTTTTATGCTTTGCTCGCCTTGAGCTACCACAGCCACAGCTGATCCCTCTTACCGCAAATCCTTCATGGACGATGGACTCAGAGACGGTATTCCTCCCGATCAGCTTCAGAAGAGCGCTTACGAGCGCTCGCGAGATCCCAAGTACGCGCACCTTCTCGATAACAAGGTCTCGGTATGGGCCAACAAGGATGATGGCTTTCCAGTCACTGCCAATGTGCGGCTCGATCGCGTGAAGTGGGTTCGCGAATGGGACAAGGGCGTCGAGAAGGTGTCAAAGTCTGGTGCCAATGTTTTTCTGAAGATGGCCGATGAGAAGGACGACGGTCCGTTTCTCCATCGCATACTTGCCCGCCCTGACCACGACTACCTGCGTAATATGCGGTTCCGAGCCAGTCACAACCACCGGATCATTTTCCACCAGATTAGATCGAGTCTGGGGAACCCTGCACTCGCACGCTGCCTTCCCAAGGAGTGGTTCACAATCATTACCCAAGAGGAACGTCGCGATATCCTTAGCAAGGGCATCGAAGATGCTTGCTGGTCCAGTTGGCTCGGTCAAGATTCGCGCGTGCTCTGCCCCGAAATCACTGCCACTTTGCTATTGAGGCAAAAGGGGCTTGCGCTTTTCAATTTCTTCGACCGCTACACTGAAATCGCCTTGGCTTCCGAGCAGGACCCGTCTAAGAAGGATATGGTCGACAGCGAGTGGTGGTGCGAGGCTAGGTCTACGGTGCTGGACATGGAAGTTGAGCCAGACTCCATGCGGGAAAACTTCGCGTTTGCGTTCGAGCTCTACACCATGCATCGACAGAACTTCATCGGCGAGTCCCTTCCTTATCGTCACATACCCATTATTGACGATGAATAGACCAATTCGTTGCTTGCACTGTTCCGGTCATCTACCAAGCTTGTACTGAGTACATGACAAGAAGCAACTCGTCGATACCTCGTCTGATCTGGAATGCTGGTTCTCGGGGTGTCAAAGAAATCAAGGCTGCACGAAAAGAGTTCAGGAAGGGGTCAGGGCAGTCGTGCGAGTACTGCGAACGCAGTCCCGAAGAAATTGGCGCTAACCCGCGGTTCTCCTTCTGTGTCGCGTGCAAGCGTCAGCTGGACTTTGAGTACTATTACTGCTCAAAGTGTGCCCCTTCGCTTCTTCCGCCGATTGGTTACTAATCGACTTTGTAGAGAGTGCCAGAGAGCGGACTGGCCCCTACACAAAGCCCACTGCGGGAAGGAGAAAGTATCCAAAAGTCGCGATGAGGGTCGTCCTGAGCGCACGCCTTCGCTCGCGTTGGTTCTACAGTCTGGCATGTGGACAGAACACCCGGGGGCAGACTATTTGCTCTTCAGAATTGACGACTCCCTCGCTTTTAAGGCGTCATTCCAGAGCGATCCGGAGAAGCGAGCTTTGTTCACGGAGAATCGAGATGTGGCTACCGTCGACGCGGGTCGCGATGGAGTCTCCGTTGTCGCAAAGTGTCTCGTGGATGCGGTAGCAAGATGCAAAGATGCATCCACCTTCAAACTTAGCAGGGATGGGGTGATACGTCAGCTTACCGAAGAGTACGAGGTTGACGTGAGGTCACGGTTGGAAAAGTTGGAAGGGGATTTGGCCGCGAGTGGAGAAGGGGACCGGTATGTTGGTATGACGGTTATGCCTTTGTGGGAGACAAAATCCAAAATGGCCGACTGATTGATGTAAAAGTGAGTTTTGAAGTTCGGATGACTTGATTTGTTCGACTCAACAAATTCCCTTATCACCCAGTAAGGTGGCTTGTGACATTCCCGTTATTCATGATAACTCTCGTCGCATGTGCTGTGATATGTCTCTACCAAGCAAGTTTAAGGATCAACGTACATTTCCGGCACCCAATAAGTAACGAGGTTCTAGACGGTGTCTGTCAAAAGCCGTCCTCATGTCTGACCCTGAATGCGATGACTGGCTGTTATTCTGAGATCATTAGCGCTCGAGCTTACCAGGGCCGTCTTTTTATAGACGACACATCTGCTCTTTCGCTTGTGCCCCCCATCATGCCTCACAAGCGAGTCGACAGCGACAGCAGCGGTGACGAGGGCAACCCAGACTTCATCGACGACCTTGCATCTCACCTCGACCACTCGCAGAGCGACGATGAACATTTTCAACCCGGCGGCACTCTGATGCCCGAGCGGTTCTCCGGCCCGGCCATTGCTCAGGACAAACCGGACCTGCGTCGCACCTCTGACCCGCCGTCCACAGCCGTTGCACTCATGACGCCTAGTGAACGGTTCCGCGCTGCGGGGCGCAAGGTCATTCAGATGCACCGTACAGCGTCTCTTCTGTCTCGGCTAACGCGCGCGCCTACCACGAAGGGCTTCGAGCCTGGTATCGACCCGCGTCGCCACACCGCTATGCTCGCTTATGGACACTTACGCGCTCGCTGTGTCATCCAGGTTGCTGACTATTCCGCCCTCCGCACGTCCATCAGGCAGATGGGCAACGAGGAGTTCATCACCATGCTCAAGGACGCAGATGCCTCCGTGCTGGCGCCGTGGGCGAAGGTCCGCTGGATCAACATCAGAGGCATCAGCTGGGATGTTCTTAGTGAGCTCGCGCTCAGGTACGAGCTGCATCCGTTGGCGCTTGAAGATATCTTGCACCAGCGTGGACATGCGAGGTCGAAGGCGGACTACTACCCCACACAGCTGTTCATCCGCGTGCTCTGCCACTTACTGGGAGAAGAGGAGGAAGATGACGATCTTGCACAGTGTGCGCCCGAGGGGATGAGCACCAGGGCATCGTCGCCTGAGCCAATGCGGAGCTCGGATTATCGCAAGACGTATGACGATGATGAAGATACGCTCCATAGCATACCTTTGAAGACGTTCAAGGTGGATCCTGAAGCGCCTCATACAGATGAACACAAGTTCGTGTCGCCCGCCAGACGAGAATTAGCAGTAAGTCGTATCCTAATCTGCTCAGAGTTAATCCTCTCAAGGGCATCTGTTTACTATTACAGGCTCGAAGACGCCGAGAACGTGCTCAGACGGATATAGAAATACTGAAGAAAGAGGGCAGAGTGAACGTGAAGAGAGCGCAGATGTCAATGTTCCTTATGCGGGATGGTGCGTACTTGAAAGCCACATATTACAGCGCTACGGGTATTGAAATATTGACGCACTGGACTCTGGCAGGGACTGTGATCTCCGTCCTTCCATCAACAACGCACAACTTCACGGATCACATTATGGATCGTCTTCAGGTGGCCGATACAGTGCTGCGGAAATCCTCTGACCCGAGTTTGTTGGTGCAGAGCTTGCTAGACATAGGTCCGCTTACGCGCAACGCTCGTTACATGTGGTTCGCTGATGTCGATGCCTGCGTTCAGTCGTTGATTCCGCGTTGGACATTGTCGACGCTTACCACGATAAGATACTTGAGCTCGAGCACGATGCGCTTCTCAAGCCAAGTATGGATGTCATCCGGCGTCGTATGTATTATTCACATTGTCAACCTCCCGTTTGGCTGCCATATTCACATCTTGAACCAGTGCACATCCTTTCCGGTGATCTTTCCCTCTACAAACGCACCCTCGAACCGCTTAGGAGCGTCATCTACGGGCTGCGGCGATACGACCTTGAACGATGCATAGCCCTTGCGGATGAAATGGCGATATCCCCTAGCTCTAGCAGGCATAATACGATCTCCGGCAGCCAGTTTATGAGGGAGCCCTCATCGTCCACACCTCCGGTGGACTCACCGCATGCAGGGCACTCGGATGCGGCCAAGGCGCGGGTAAAGGGGTTCATGAGTCCCAAGTCGAAAATATACCTGGTGCGCTTTCATTACGCTTGGTTCTGACCCATTAATGCATGTCGTTAATGCGCAATTGGACAGGCGGACGTGCACGATCATATGGAGTACATTCTCGGGAACATAGAGATGTTTTCAGGAATAGCTGAGAATCTCATTCAGTATACGTTCAACGTGCGTGTCCCAGTGTCGGGTGTGCGGCTCACTACTAAAATCCCTTGGCCTGTCACGCAAACAGATAAAATCCTACGAGATGAACCAGACCATGCGCCGCTTGACGCTCATTACGATTATTTGTCTCCCACTCACCTTGCTTTCTGGATACTTTGCAAGTCGCTCTACAACCTTCCACTTTCTTCGATACTAACGAGTTGTGTAGGGCATGAACTTCGTCAACATGTGGTCTGTAACGTACCACACCGACTGGCTGTACGGTTTCTCTCTGCTGGATCCTCGAGATATGCTCACATCTGCTCGCAGCTACTGGGCCATAGCACTTCCCATCATGGTCGTTGTTATTCCCGCGTTCACAACTCCGGACTTGGTACGGATGGCAAATTATACCAAGAAACGGATCCACGCATGGCGAACGGGCCAGGTAAGCGTGTTTCTGGGCACGCCTTTGATCGCACCAACTGACGCCCGCACAGCCATTTGGCTATCGGTACAAGCGACGGTCATAGCACGACAATGGTTTTACTAGGGATAGTTTGTTTCACGGTTTAAAGCACATGCCAAATTTTCTTTTCCGGTTGTATCTTTCATCAAATCGTAGGATGTAGCTGGGGTTAAGAGTCGCCTACGGTGCTGTTGAAATCAATTAGTTAAAAGTTTGAACCATGCACTGAGATCCAACCATGTTGACGACTCGGAGACGAAAAGGCATGTTGGCACACCGAATATAAATCGTTCTCGAAAATCCAATGATGCACAGAGTCATGAGCGTATGATAATCAAACTGGCACCCTCTCAGCGCTTGGTTGACCTTCCCGAAGTCGCGTCGTTCGTCTGAATATAATGGATATGATGTCCTTAATTTCTCGGACACGTGATAGACATGGGCGAAGGCGCGTCATATACCATCCGGAGCTTTTAGTCCTCAGCAAGTCCCTGTCGATTAGTGGTTAAATCACCCCGTTGTGGAATGCACAGGACCGTGGAGCCGCAGGTTCAATTCCTGCCAGGGACAATACTTTTCTTGTCCCTCGTCATGATGTTGAAAGACGACAAGTGATCTTTTGTGCATGGCTCAAGAATGGGCCTCTAAAACAACTATTTTAATGTGTCCATATTTATTCTAACTATACAGGACTCATACATAGCCTTGTGTTATCGTCGGAGCACTAATCGTACGTCACATTAGGCTAATATTATAAAAACACATCCAGCTAATCTCTAAAAAGACTACGAAGAGTGTGCGCAACGTGCGCCATGTCATCGTACACCACGTCCCTAAATCCCAACGAAGCTGCAGCATCCGTATTCTTTGCTTTATCATCGAGGAACACAGACTTACGAGGGTCAATCCCCGACTCCGCGATGACGTGCTCGTAAAAACCGATCTCGGGTTTGCATAACCCCACCTCGGCGGAGATGAACACCCCGTCGAACACCGCCCAGTCGTCGAACCGCGTCAAGAGGTCCTCAAAATCCGGGCTGGATATGTTGGACATCAACAGCACTTGGAACTCTTCCGCAGACCCAGACCTGGCGTGCGCACGACGACGCGCCTTGATATCGCGGATAATTGCGAGCAGCTCCTCGTTGACATGCAATGTCGGCCGCGCCTCCGCGTAGAAGCCCTCCACGTCCGCCTTGGTGAGGCCCGTCTCGCGCGAGACGGCCTCGCAGAAAACGTCTCCGTCGTTTATCCTGCCGCATTCGTAGTCGTGCCATGCGGCGGAGGAGAAGAGCGCTTTGCGACTGAGCTTGGAGGCGGCGGGCGGTGTCCATGTAAAGAGGACGTCGCCGATATCGCAAACTAGAGTGGTGTACTGCGGAGAGGCATGTGAGGCCATGGAAAAAGAAATATGGCGAGTCGCGCTGAGATAAACTCAGCAAGAGCTAAATAGGATGCTTTATATGCGCTTCAGTTGGTTAGAATCCGGTGCAATTCATTATGACAGCGGTGGGATAGACATCAATGCCCCAATAATGGTGGCTGCCATTGGACATTTCTCTTTCTCGTGGGCGTCGAAACCCCTGAAGTGCATACGAGCGCGATTGTTTGCAACGACCGAGTTGACCGAGCAGAACCATAGCTGTCCTTGAAACCAATGTCTCCAGTGCCTCGCCGGAAAGCGCCCACCAGAAGCGTCTTACACCAGGGCGCCCGCCAGAAGCATACCGAAGCTCCCATCTGCGCACTTTTTGGCGCCCATACCTGTGGCTCATCGAACGCATTTTGCCGCACCAGACGGGATAGATCCTAAATGCCCGTCTACTCTACGTCGTCCGCTCTGATCGTGTCGTGGCGCACGTCCTGAGTCGACCTTTTGTGGTGTCTCGGTCTTGTTGGGGCGAGGATCGGTTTCGTTGACATGTGAGCGGCTGTTTGGGGTCGGATTCTGAATAGTCTGGATATCACATCGTAAGCTTATCCGGGTGTTAGCAATCAGCAGTGGAATTGAAGTGCCCGGAGGACTAGTATTATTTGCGTATAGGGCAACCCGGCAGCGTCTCGAAGTGCCGTATGCTGATGCGTTTTATCCCTGACAGAAGTTTATGGATTATTATTAACATCTGATAGCTCGAACAAGTGGGGTGTTTCTATACTGCCTCACAAACAACTCGCCAAGTGGTCTAGAATCCTCTCGGCACTAGCTGACCGAGGCTTGATCTGACACTTGAACGGAGCGGGATGGCTAATGACGCATTATCAGACGTGTCAGCTGCAAACCGAGCCTAAAACACAGTGAGACCAACCTGATTATGCCTGGTATGACCCCAATCTTGGGCAACACCTCCTTCCCGTTCTCCCCTACCACCGGTGCGATGTCAAATACAGACAAGGTCATAGCGATGGCTAAGCTCAGCGATAGCTCCGCAACGTGCATGCCAGGACAGATGCTGCATCCAAGGTACAATATCTTGTCAGCCGGAATGGATGAGTGCGAGGTGACGGACGAGCCCCGCTTACCGCCTGCCGTACCCGAAACAGATAGTGCGCGGGTCCGTCTGGGGGGTCGCACCGAGAAAACGTTCGGGTGCGAAGGCTGATGGATCGGGGTACACGTCTTCGTCGCGGAGCATGGCCCTATCAGACGAAACGCGTTTTCAATAAGAAGTACGTCTGAGGCTGCAGCACGCACCATAGGTTCGCCTGGACGATCGAGCCCTTCGGAATGAAGAACCCGTTGTATACGTCGTCCTCTGTTGTGCAATGGGGGAGCCCTGCGCATTGAATGGGTGATATATAACTTAGGATGTTAGCAGAGGGAAATGATGGAGAAGGCCTACCGAGGGGTGCGACAGGAAACCAACGCAGGGTTTCCTTGGATAGAGCTTCGATATACGGTAAAGATGGGAGATCGTCGGCAGTAGGCAGGCGGTCCGGTCCAACGGCGGCGTCGATCTCTGCTTGGGCTTTACGCTGAACATCGGGGCGGAGGGTCATCGCGAGGTAAAACGCATAGATGGAAGAGACGGTCTGAAGGGCGAATCAGCAACTGTTATGTCTAACGGATTTTGTGACGCACTGTATCTGATCCCGCTGAGAAATGGCGTTTAGATTCGAACACGAAAGGAGGTAGGACAAGGAGACCCACCGCCATACAGCGTTGAGGCAGACCATTTGATTATATCTTCCTGAAGAGCGTCACCGCCGTACTTCTCAATGTTCATAAGACAGTAAGACGGTTGAGCAATACCCAGCTCCTACGTCCCGTACTGAGTCATGTTAAAGCTAAATGCCGGGACTTTGACTTACCATCTGCTCTTTGGCGTACGCCCAGGGTCTCTCCAGGTAGTCCATCACGTTCTGGCGATACTGATCGGCGAGTCGCTTCCATCGTGTGCCGGGGAACCACGCCGGGACATACCGCACTATGCACAGCAATGAGCTGTCACCCCACATGAATGTATAAGTTATAGTCAGGAACTCACACCAAGGAATGATATCGACCAAGAAAGCACCGGGAGTCGCGGCGTAAGCAAACTCCACCAGCACCTGCTCCACGAGCTTGATGAGACTATCGTCGGCCCCTTTGGCGTCGTATCCGTAGCCAAGTTTAAGGATGATGGCACCTATTTCTCTAAGAGTGAAGATTAAGTTCGGTCATGTCAAAAGCAATAAGCATACGAGAATTTGGCGTACAGTCGGACGTGCTCGTTCAACTTCTCGGGAGAATGGAACACGTTAGCTATGAAGCGCTTCGTCTCGTGCTCGATTGTAGCAGCATGACGCCTCGCTGCTGCGCGAGTGCCCATGAACTGGTGCATCATGGTGCGGTAGCGACGATACCGATCGCCGTACTGCAAGAGAGACATGGAGTTCTTGTGTCCGACGAGCTCGCCCACCATGGGTAGTACAGGACGGTTTGAGTATATGCTGCTTTTCTTATCCAGCAGTTCGATGGCTTCGTGTGGGGAGTTGAGGAAGACGATAGGTTGGCCGAAGATGCTGATCGATGAGATTGGACCTGGCATTACAAGTCAGCGGGGCGGTATTTACCGTTCATGTGCGACTCGCCGTATTGCTTCTTCCAGGCAGCAAAGGTGATCCAGGGAGAGGACGAAGGCATATCAAGCAAATTACCGATGAGCGGCCATGGCTTCGGTCCAGGGGGAAATGGCAGCATTGAAGTCCTTGTGTAGAGCTCCCTAAGCAGAAAGAGCGCAAAGACGGCGACTGTGGCGTCAAGACAATTCCACGCGCTCAAAGGCATGATGATGCACGAGAAGTCAAGTCGTCATACAGGATTCTAGATGCATGTTTATATATGTCGGGGTGCTGCCACAGAGCCGGTATTGCTGCCAGGGTACAGAGTCAGAGACAGAGTTTACTTTGTCTTCTATCGACAGGCACAATTCGTTAGAAGGCGCGTAGAACGTTCCCCGGTGTCATTACGAGTGGTGCAGTACAATGGCTAAGCGCAGGATGGGCTTATAGTCTCCAAGCAGCGTCTCCTGTAACGGGAAGCCATCAAAGACCTCTACATATTAGGGGCGCATAAATCGAGCTGGGTGAGGAGATAGGCAAGATTGGAATGTAGGAACGTTCTGTCGTGATCCGGAGATAGCCCATGCAGAGAGATATGCCCTGTTCGCTGGTTGGCAATGAAGCTTGAAGAACGTTCCCAGCCGATATCCGACTCTGTGGAAGAACATAGCTGTAACCCGAAAATAAGGCTTCAAAGATGAGTGATTTCACAAGAGCTTCGGGGAGGAAAGCCTCGTGATGGCGGAGGACATCAGGGCCGGGAACTGTGTCCGTGCCAAGAAGATGCTCGCGTAAGAGGCCGGATGCGGCGGGGGAAGTTGGTCATGTTGTGGGAGTCATCCAATGATCCATCGGACGCTGACTCGGCCGTTCGCGATGGCAAGCAGAGGTCTCAGTCCAAGATATGCTTACCTTAGATTTCGTTGGGAACCGACCCAAGTCCGATCCATCACGCTCTCTTTCCCACTTCCCCCCTCGTCCGCCCATAGACTAATTTGACGATGAGCAAGATACAGCAGCCCAAGACGACCAACGTGCTCACTTCGCCCGAGCCAGACACCAAGATCCATCCCGTCTGGGAGTACACCGAGGAGCAACAAGCCCAGATCAAAGACCTTCGCGAGGTGCGCGTCTGTTCTTCGCCCTTTGCCCTCTCCAGCTTTCTCAGACGCGTGTTTGCACCAAAGTATGCTGCATCTATCACGCTCCCGGAGTCGGACCCGTATTATATCTGGGAGCAGCGCTTCCTCAACAAAGCCGAGACGATTCCTCGGTATATGCGCGCCGCCAAGTGGAAGATGCCCGACGCCCAGAAGCGCATCAAAGGTACACTGGAGTGGAGACGCGAGTACAAGCCGGACCTAATTCCGCCAGACGATGTGCGTGTTTGGTTATATGCGTGCCTACCAAGGGCAGTACGCTCATATGGAGAACGTCCTTCGATGGTTTAGGTCAAGATTGAGGCTGAGACTGGCAAAATGTACGGCCGACGCGCGTTAGACGCCCTGCTGCCCATGCTCATTATTTTACCCCGTCCAGCATCCTCACGGGCTTCGACAACGATGGTCGTCCCATAATATATATGCGTCCCGGAAATGAGAACACGGAACGGAGTCCACGCCAGCTGAGACATCTCGTGTGGTGGTTGTGTGTCTTATCTCCCCTGCGGACGTTTTCAAATGCCTAATGCTGCTCATACAGAGAACGCGCCAAAGACTTCCAGCCTCATGGACAAGAGTCCATTGTCATTATTGTAGATTACAAGACAACGACCTTAAGAACCAATCCCTCCGTATCTGTAGCCAGCAAAGTAAGCCCTTTTGCACCCTAATTATTATGTTTAGTTTATTCATCTGCCTTCGCAGGTCCTCACTATCCTTCAACAACACTACGTCGAGACGCTCGGCCGCGCCATCGTCACGAACCTCCCTTTCCTTCTTAATTTCTTCTACAAGGGCATCTCGCCGTTCCTTGACCCCGTCACGCGCGATAAGGTCCGTCCTCCGCCCAGTTTATCATTGTGCCTTGTCCTATCGCTGACGGAATCCTACGGGTGTACGCAGATGCGCTTCAACCCAGACCTCGTCGAGCTTATACCCAGCTCCCAGCTTGACGCCGAGTTCGGCGGCGAATATAACTTCGAGTACGACTTTGAGACGTACTGGAAGCAGATCGTCGAGTGCGTCCCTGTCCCCGTTTCTTCATCCGCGCGCCCGCCTTGACAAAATTGACGCATGTCAATCGATCCGAATAGCTTTTGCGGCATCGCCCCCGACGGCACCCGCCTCCCCGGCTACTTCGACGGCCCCAAGCGCGGCTCCCAGCCCGTCTCCGAGCCGGAAGCGGCGAACGCGGAAGAACCGTGCGTGCTCTGTTATGTTTATCTGGGATTGTCACCCGGCATACATCTGACCTCGACTTTCTTTCGGCCAGCTCACCGATCCCCCAAGAAGAGAACGAGAACGACAGCGGTATCGCCACCGCCAACGGGTCCCCCGCGCCCTCGTCCGCGACCGCGTCCGTCGAGTCAGCAGAGAGCGGCATTCCGGAGGCCAAGGCTGCACCCGACGTCGAGGAGGCGCCCGTGGTTGCAGGGGCTGCTGTTGCTGTCGTCGTTGCTTGATGAGATGTGCGAGGATTATAGCGTTTGCGTCAGCGTCCATCTAGATTTTAATTGTTTGTTCGTTGCGCCCGAGTCGCTGTTTTACTACCCTAGGCGAGCTGTAGGATGCCTATATATCACCCCTTATTATAAGCTTAATTTATAGACTCTGTTTGTGCATATGTCAACCCCTTGTCTATCCTCAAAGTAACCAGACTAGTCTCTTTCGTTGATCCACCGCCCAAGTCAAGTTAGAAGTCCAAATCAAAGATAATGTTTTTGCTCAGCCTCTGTAGGACGAGCGTGGTATTAAAAGCGCGCGAATGCGAATATGCATAATGGACAGCGGGGAGGTCAAAGTATGATAAGACCAGATAGACGAGATTGATTGTCTATGTTATAATATAATGACGATGAGAGTCCGAGCGTGGACGTGATTATAAGAGAGGCCAAGAGAGAAAGCGAATGTAAAGGTGAGAAGAGCGAAAAACAAATGTCAAGAACGAGCGAGCGAGCGAATGAGTCAGTAGTAATAAAGTCAGATCAAGTGCGTAGGCAAGAGAGCGCTAAGCTGAGGGTAAAGATGAGAAAAAGACTAGCTAGAAAAAGGAGCGACTATAGCTTGTAACGAACTCGCGGAAGTAGGAACGCATTCTAGTGACGCATGCTAGGTATGTGCACCGGTATACTCTACAACTCGGGCCTGGAGGATAGAATTGTGAAAGCGGAGGCTGAAAAGTCAAGTCAGGAAAGAGAGTATAACGTCGCATCAAGAGGGTTTACTGGCGAAATCAAACGAGGGGCGAGGGCGAGGCGAAAGGTGATGTATGATGTTTGATGTGACGAGAACTTCCATCCTTTTTTCTTTGCGAGATTCCAATCAAATGCAACGATGACCCAGATTCTTCTACCGAAGTCCAGTCTTCCAGCTCGACGGCGGGCCCCTGCCCGGCGTCCTCGCAGGACTCGCGCTCGCGCTCCGGAGCTGCGCGAGTCCGGGGCCGGACGACGGACCCGCAGACGACGACGGACCGCTGGCAGGCGTGCTCGACTTGCGCTGGCGCGCCGCCTGCTGCCCGCCAGGACCTCCACCACCGTACGCGCTCATCGCGCTCCCGGGGTGCAACATGCTGCTCCGCGACCCAGCAGTGGCGGGCGGCCCGAAGCTCTCGCCGTACACGCTGCGCGCGCCCCATCCACCGCCTCCGCCTCCGCCATACTCGCTCCCGCCGTAAGCGGACTGCGACGACGAGCCGGGGTACATCCCGTATCCGCCCATCATCATCGGCGGGGGCATGCCGAACATGCTCCCACGGACATTGTTCGAGCCGCCGTTCGACGGGCCGTACGCGCTCGCCGCCGACGAGAACCCACCGCGTCCACCGGCGTCGCTGTCCCTGCTGGACGCGGGCCCGCCGACATTGGACGCGCGCTCCCATTCCTCGCCGGCGGCTGCGATCGCCTGTTGCGCGACGGCCATCTGATACGCCTGCTTGGCGACCATCATCGCGTGCTGGTGCGCCGCCATCATGCCCGCGTTCTCTTGCATGTTTTGCGGCATCGGCGGGAGGTTGATCTGCGGCATCGGGGGCATGTTCATCCCCACGCCCATGTTCATGTTCATACCCATGTTCATGTTGGGGTACATCATCGGAGGCATGTGCATCTGGCCCATGGGCTGCTGCCAGCCCCAAGGACCGTAGGCTGACGTGCCCGTGTTCATGGCCGTCATGGCCGTCATGCTCATGCGCGGGTCGGCGGGCGCACCATGGTCGTCGTCTTCGACGATCGGTCCGCGGCCGTTGACGAGTTTGCCGAACTGTGCACACAAAAATGTCAGTCACAATCGCAACGTGTCTCACACACGACAGCGACAAGAAACCAAAGCACACCTCAATCGCAGCCTTCGCCTCGCTCCTCCTCCTCTCCCGCCTCCTCGCCTCCCGGTCCTTATCATCCTCTCCCACATCCTTGCGCCCACCAGGTGCAGGCGTAAGATCCACACTAACACGCTTCCCGCGCCTTATCGCGCCCGCCGTCGTCCTGGCGCCCACCTCACTCGCGCTCGCACTGGCAGCCCCGCTGACACTCGCACTGTAGCTCGCCGAGGCAGACGCCGACGTCGACGAATCATACCGCCCGCGCGACCCACCATGTCCGCCCACAACACTCCCAATCTCACTCCCGTCGCGCGGCGTAAACGGCGCACCGCGCCCACTACTGCTGTCCCCCGTCGAGCTTCCCGCCGGGCTGCGGTTCGCCGCCGTGGCAAACGGCCGCGCGGTCGTGGCCGTGGTCATATTGCTGAGCGCAGGATTCGACGAGGAGCGGCCGCGCCCCCCGCTTTGGCTCTGGCTCTGGCTCTGGCTCTGGCTCTGGCTCTGGCTTTGCTGCTGCATCTGCATCTGCCGCACAAGGTGTTGGTTCTGCAGCGCGGAGCCGTACGACGACGCAGACGCTTTGCCGGCGAGGGACGGCGCGTCTGGGACGGAATCGATGAGAGGGGCAGAGCGCTGCCTGCCGCCACTGCGGGGTTGGCTGGACGCGCCGGTGGCGCTTGACATGACGGACGCGGCGTCGCTCTGTGACTGCGAGGACTTGGAGACCGCGCGCGAGCTGGGCATTGCGTTCGGCGACAGTGACAGCGACGGCGATGGGGAATGGAACGGGGAATTACTGGAATACGCGACAGAGTCCACGCGCGGGGGTGGCTTCATCACTTGCGGGTCCCTCGGTCTTGCTGTCGCTGTGGCAGAAGAAGTGGCCAGCGTTGGTGGGGTGAGCGTCGACGCGGGCGTAGCAAACGACGACACGGGCGAGGCCGTGAGCTCCTTGGCGAACGCTGGAGAGCCAGACGACGACGCGGCCCTGGTGTTCACCGGCGGTGCCAGACCAGGCCCACGCGCGGTCTCGACCGAGTCCGAGGCAGCATGTCGTTGCGCGGGGCGCGAAAGCACGCTGAACGCCGCGGGCGGCTTGCGCTCGCGCACGGGCGTGGGGACGATGCGGTCTCGCGGCGAGGGCGATGGCCCACCGTCATTTCTCTTTTCCTGCTCTTTCCCTCGTCCTTCTCGCTCCTGCTCTCCCTGCTTCTCCACCACCTCCCTCTCCTGCTTCTCCACACCCATCCCCTTCCCAACCCCACTCTCACTCCCACCCACCAACGCCCCCACACCCGCACCAAGCGGTAACGGCATCGCCGGGGACATCACACTCGGCGACCCCATCGGCGTCGCATACATCGACCCACCGCCCGGCGTCCCGCTCCCGTCCTGTTGCTCTCCCTGCCCCAGCCCTGCCCCCAGCCCCGCTTTACTCGGCGGCGGCGGCAGCGCGAGCTCCAGGTCCGCGTCGGCATTGAACGACGACACAAGCCGTATAGCCGCCATAAGCTCCTCGTCATGGCTGTGCGAGCTGCCGCTGCCCGCAGACAGCGGCGACGTAACGATCACGCCCGCGGACGCGGAGCGCCGGCGCGCGGTTTTGTCTGCCGCAGTGCCGGCGCTAGTGTGCGCGGGGGCCTGGCCCGTGCTCGGGCTTGGGCTCGGTGCGGGTGGAGGAGAGGTGACGAGGCTCGGTGCAACGGGCTTGACCCTCTCTTTCTCTCTTTCCTTCTCCCTCTCTCTTTCCTTCTCCCTCTCTCGTTCTTTCTCCCTCCTCTCCTTCTCAAACGACACCGGCACAGGCACCGAACCAGCCTTCCTCCCTCCCACCGGTGGATGCCCAGGACCAGGAAACACAAGCGGCGACTTCTCCGCCAACGGCGACGACCTGCTCGGCACCGCCGGCATCGACATCGACATCGACATCGTCGCCAGCGTGCCCGTGCCCAGCGGCATCGGCGGCGGCCTAAACGGCTCGTCCTCGCTCCCGTTCCCATTAATCCCATTAATCCCATTAACCCCATTCCCACTCCCCTTGCTCCCACTTCCATTCGGCCCAACCCCACGCACAACAAGACTCGAGCTCGAGCTCCCCGCAGCAGTCGACGCGCCCACGAGCTGATGAATGTCGATCAGCGGTCGCGCGGGCATGCGCGGCCGCCCCGCACCCGCACCCGCGCCGGATGCGGCGGAGCGCCCCGAGGCGGCGCTGCCTGGGCGTTTTGGCGCGACGAGCGCGGAGAGGGGGAGGTCTTCCGAGTCTGAGCTTGCGCCGGAGCTGCTGCTGCTGCTGCTGGAGGATGATGCGGATGGGGGGCGGCGCGGGAGGGATTTCGGGGGTGCTGCTACTTGTGCTGAGTCGATTTGAGTTGAGTCGAGTCGAGTTGAGTTGAATTGAGACGGAGATGAAGAGAAAAAGGGAGAGGTGGGGTTGATTAGTATTTCCGTGCATACATGAGTCCGCAAGAAGTGGAGAAAAGAGAGGAAAGGAAAGGAAAGGAAAGGGAGGAAGCGACTCACCCCTGCTCCCCGCACCGCTGCCTCCACCGCTACTGCCAAACAACATCTCGCTCTGTGCCTTCGACGGCGCCGGCCGATGCTGCCCCTGCCCCTGCCCCTGCCCTTGCCTCGCATTCCCGCTACTGCCAACCGCCTTCCCAAAGTCCTGGCTCTGCGACCGCGCACCCAAATTGCGCGCGCCCGTAATCGTGCGTTTGCGCCCGACACCCCCCTTGCCCCTCCCTCTCCGCACCGGCTCGCCGTCGCTGTCCACTTCCTCCCCGTCGCTCTCTTCTTCGTCTTCGTCTTCGTCAGACGAAGTGTCCACCGCGCTGTTCTTGTTATCGAACGCGCGCACGGGCAGCGCGGCCACTGCGCCCACCGTCGACGCGCGTTTACGCCCCATCGAGCCTGCGTTGGCGCTGGCGAGCGTATCAGTGGCGCGCAGTGTATCCTGGCTCGGCGGGCGCCCTCCTCCTTGTCCAGCACCAGCACCGGCACCGGCACCAGCACCGATACTACTCCAAGCCCCCGCCCCAAACAACGGCGACTCGCTCCTCGCCACAGGCGACGGCAGCTGCTGCATGCCCGGCGCAGCCGCGGCGCCAAACGCCGGCGAGGCAGCGCGCGAGCGGCGCGCCTGCGCCTCGCGGAACGCGGCGACGGATATGCGCTGTGACGTGTCGCTCGCGCCGCTGTTCTCTCTCGGGCGCGGGCGCGCGGGCGGGGTGAGGTTGTAGTAGCTGCCGCTGCCGCCGCCGTTGTAGTTGTTATAGCTCGAGAGCGACGACCCCGGTCTCTCCGTCGGTGTCGCGGGCGAGGTGGCGCGGACGTGGCGGAAGGATTTAAGGTTGAACTCGCTGTCCTGCTGCTGCTGCTGCTGGTGATGGGGAGCGGAAGCAGACGCAGAAGGGACAGGCGATCCCATCGCCGAGCTCGTGGGCGAGACGGACGAGCTCGCGACGGACGCGGCGGCGCTCCCGGGTACAGACGCCTTGGAGCGCGTGCGCTCGCGTACCCAGCTCATGAGCCCGCTCTTCTTCGGCGTCTTGGGGTTAGGACTGCCGCTGCCGCTGCCCCTATCAGCACCTGAGCCTGCGCCAGAGCCGGAGCCGAGACCGGGGACAACGAGTCCAGCCGGACGCGCAGACGGCGTCATACCGTGCGCCTCGCTCTTCGCGGCGCGGAGGGGCGGGGACGCGGCGGGGAACGACGCGGTGCTGCCGTGGCTCTCGTTGCGCGCGTGCCCGGCGGGTCCTCGCTTCTTCGGTTTCTCCTTTGGATGATGCGGCCCGTTGGAATCCGACGGCAGCGAGTGCGTGGAGCCAGGGGGTCCTCCGCCATTGAACAGCGCGCCTTTCTGCGGGGGCTGCAGGCTGTTCGCGCTGTCTCCGTTGTTGCCGTTGTTACTGTAGCTAGCACTGGTGGTGGGGCCCGTGGCGAAGGTGAACTGCTGGTAGGGCGACAAGGACGGACGTCTGGGCCGGTCAGTGTCCGCGGTGGTCGAGGCGCTGCCTGTGCTGATGAGGCTAGAAGCGTCCTGCTGCTGTTTCCGACGGAAAGGGAGTTTCAGCTTGCTGCTCGACGGCGTGCTCTGCTGTTGCTGCTGCTGCTGGGCGGCAGCGACGAGGGAGGGGAGGTCGGAGCGCGAGGAGGTGCGGTCGGGGAAGACGTAGTCCTCGGCGGACTCGAGCTCGGATGTGACGGCGAGGGATGCGGAGGACTGGGCTGCGGGGTTGTGGCGGGCGTGGAGGTAGGAGGTGTCGGCGTCGTTGCGAGGTGGAGCGGGTCGTTCTCGCTTGAGAAAGCCGGAGAGCAGGGGCATGTAGTGTTCGTGATTAAGGGGTAATTATTAGGTATGAATGTTGTGTTCCGGCGGGGATGAGAGGGGGACGGGGGCAGCGTGGAGTGGTGAAGGGGGTAGGAGAGGAAGGAGGAGAAAGGGAGAGTGAGTCGGGAGGAGGAGGAGAGGGAAGACGTCAAGATTCGCTTGACTGATTCAATTATTTTTGATTTTGTCAACAAATGTTATCCCTTCCAAATACGGAGTTAACTGCTGCCCACCTGTTTGCTGGCTGTCTTACGCCGTTTGCTCGTGTCCAGACAACGTTAGAGGCAAGAGGAGGAGTGGGTGGAGGGAGAGCAACCAGGTTTGTATTCTACTCTATAGACTCCCATGAGCATGCAAATCGTTTTCCAGAGTTTGATCTCGACTCTTCCATTTCCCAGGTGCAGTCGTGTCTCCTCCCAAGATTGCGAAAATGGCTCACCACCGCATGCTGCTCGCCTGTAAACATAGTTCTCGCCCCCTGACAAGCCTGTAGGTCGCAGTTCTCGCTCACACTCTCCCCTTTCCAGTTTTCGGCCGTAGTTTGCGAGCCAGAGCCGTCGGGATTGACTTGGCTATGATGCGATCCGATACCGACATGTCCATCCTCTGCTCCCGTGCCAACGAAAGTGGTGAGATCGGGCGCCTGTGTCGAACGTTCTGGCAGACACTGACGACATCCACGTCAATCATTCAATGTCACCATGTCACTCCTGAAAGCCGTCTTCACGCATCCATTCATTCATCCTTCATCCACTCCATACTCCACAGCGTTCGTCCTCAACGTGGATGGCCGATCATGATTCTGCAGTTCCGGGCTCTTCGCTGTTAACGATGCGCAGCAAGTACTACCTCTAGTGTGCGCTAAGTCGTCAATCCACCCCAGTGGGCCACGACGCGAATCTGTCAGCTAGTAATTACCCGAGTCGCCGACGGTACCGAGCTTTCCGACGAAACGCCGCCAGGTACTTTCCCCGTCGCACTGACCAAAGCATCTAGAGCTTTCGCCTTGAAATTTACAAGGTCTGCAACCTGCAGGGACTCGTTCAGTCTCCTCAGCAATCAACCCGGGAGGCACAAGGGGTCCTTGAGATTTCGGGTCAATATCAATGCTTAATAGCTGTTGGGCTTGAGCAGCTGAATGAGCAGAGCGCAGACCACTTGGTCGAAAGCTTGGGAGTCGGGAGAGGCGCTAGACCGGTTGCATTTGGTAAGCACACCCTCGATCGAGCTGCGGAGAATCGTATTCGACAGTGCAGGGTTGTTGAGGAACAGGTGCCAGGATGAACGTATGTAGTCGAGCTGATCTACTTCTTGCGTTGAAAATATGACGAGCGCCATTCGAGTCTTCCAACGGCGATGCACGGAGGTCTGTGCTGCGGTTCCGCCCATGTCGGTAGGGTTAAGAATACTTATGTCGTCCGGTGCCGGGTGTGCTTCTTTTTCTAAGTTTAACACAAGTATATGCGATAAGATGAGGTTCGTGCAGAAGGCCATAGTCTTCTCCTAGCCAAAGTTTCTCCTTTATAGTCTAGAAAACCAGCACCAGAGCGCTCTAAGTCATCATAGCAGAGGGAGTTGTATGAGAGGAATATGTTTGAACTCATGGATAAAGTTTAGCCTGGCGTTGAGGAATTGCTGTACAGGGACGGAACCAATTACGTCGCTGGCCCCTTTGCGACATCAGACCACCTTTGCCCCCTCCTCCTCCTCCCCCCTCGCCTCCTCCTCTTGCACTCAAACACCCCTTTGCCGACTCCTGAGTTGAAGCAGCCGTGGAAACCGAGCTCAAACACCGCGGAATCCTAGCAACCGAACCGACTACTGCGCCGGCAATTGCAATAGGTTCGTCTCTCGCAAATCACGGTTCACATTCAGTAGCGTGTTACGGCAACGACCAATAAGCATTTACTTTCATTAGAGTAAAATGGCTCCAAGCTTCTTCTCCAAGCTCGTCAAGCCCCCGTCCACGCCAAACACCAACACTCGCGACGGCCTCCCCTCCTCCTCCTCCTCCACCTCGAGCCACCCCTTCGCCTCCTTGGACCCCTTTGCGAACGCCGCCCCCTCTTCTCGCGATCCTTCTTCTACCCAGAGCTCACTCGACGTCACTCGTTTCCCTTCCACATCCACCTCACCACCTCCCTCTGCTCGCAACTCCACATTCAACTCCAACACCAACACCAACTCCCACACTCACCAGCGAACCTCATCCAGCACCAACCCATCCTCAATAACCTCAGCAACGTCCACATCCCAGCTCGGCCTCGGCATGCCGTCCCTCCCATACACGCGCCAGCGCACACAGACGATGCCTGCCACCGCCCAACCACCCCAAGGCGCCAAACTATCTGCCACCAGCCCCGACGACAAGAGGCGCGTGAGCGGTGCCAGCGGCGGCGGTGGCAGCCCGACTACCGGCAGGCGCAGCGGCGCACGCACGCCGGACTCGACGAGCACGCGCGAGAGCGTGCAGATTGGCGTCATACCGCCCTCCCCGCGCGCCGCGAAGCTGCAGTTCGACAACGCCATGACCAAGTCCCCCACCACCCCCAACGCCAACGCCAACGGGGGCGGCGCGCAGGACGTCATAGGGCGCGACTACGCACGCGGGCCGAACGCCAATCCCACGAACGCCAATTATAACAACAATAATCCTGCGAACGGCGTATACGGCTATGACCCTAACCTACACCAACACCAGCAACAGCAAGCCCCGCTGCGCCGGCCCAAGTCCCAGGAACGCTCCGTGCCCGACCGCCACGCGCTCTCGTACGCCATGATGCGCCCCGCGACCGCCGACGCGCTCGGCACGCCCGACGACATTCTCGCCACCGCCAACGGCAGCGCACGGGCCAGCCAGAATTTAGACGAGTGGGGCGGATTCGTCCAACAGCGCCCGGGCAGCAGGGGCGACTCCTCGTCGCGCGCGCTCACGCCCGCGAGCTCGACGGGCAATCTGCGGGGGTTCGTGGACCATCCCCGCAACGGGCAGGGTGGTGCGAACGGGTACACGAGCGGGTCTGCGACGGTCACCGCCAACACCAACACCAACACCCATGCCAATGGGAATAACGGGAACGGCGAGCGCCTCCGGCCCGACGTGCAGCGCCGGACGAGCAGCGGCCGGTCCTCGTCGTCAAGAAGCCAGACCACCCCGCTGGCGATCGACGTCGCGCGGTCCAATGCCGATCCCATGGACACGACGGCTGCTGCCGCGGTAGCGCCTCCCCCGCCCGTGCCCGACAAACAGGGCCTCGTCGAGTCGCCTACGCAGCTCACTACCCCCCATGCCCATGCCCATGTCCATGCGAATCAGAACCAGAACCAGAGCGCAGGCCCGAACGAGAGCACCTCCGCGCTCTCCCACCGCTCTGCTACCAGCAACAACACCGGCGGGAGCGGGGACAAGAAACAGCCCAAGAAGAAGAAATCCTGGGTCTCCGCCACCTCGCCCGGGCGCAAAGGCACCGGCATCGCGGGCGCGCTCGCCGCGAGCGGGATGGCGATGGCGCATCCGGGGTCTTCCCAGCAGCAACAGCAGCAGCAACAGCAGCAGCAGAGTGTGCCGCCGGTCCCTGCGCTCCCCGCTCGCCCCAACCCCAACGCGAACGCGAACGGGGGGAACAACAGGGCCAACAACAACACGAAGCACACCGCGTCCGCGAGCGTCGGCTCCGTCGCCGGTGCGCATCGCGCGCCGAGCTCCGTAGGATCGCCGCGCGGCGGGAGCCGGCCTATCGGCGCGAGCAGGAGCGATGTGAGTGTCGGCGGGGGCGGGGGGTACGACAGTGCCGGGAGCGGCGGAGGGTTCGAGAGCGAGGAGGAGGATGAGGAGAGCGATGAGGACGACGACGACGACGAGCTCGGGTTTCAGGCGGGCGATATTCCGGTGACGGGTTTCGCGGTCGCGAGTAGTAAGCGGAACGCGGATTTTCATGAGCTGTTTCCGAGTATTCCGGAGGGGGACTATTTGATCGAGGGTGAGTCTTTCCTTCCTTTTTCTCTGCTCTGAAGATCTCGATGTGCTAATGGACTGGTGGGGGCGTAGATTACGGGTGTGCGCTGCAGCGCGAGATTCTCATCCAGGGACGGCTCTATATCTCGGAGAACCACATCTGCTTCCACGCGAACATCTTTGGGTGGATCACCGACGTGCGTCTCCCCTCCCCTCCCCTCTCCACTTCCCTCGCCCACATCTAACCCGTATCATCCCACGCCCACAGCTCAGCATCCCCATGTACGAAATCACATCGCTCGAGAAGAAGATGACGGCGTTCGTGATCCCGAACGCGATCCAGCTCACGACGCGCCAGGCAAAATACACGTTCGCGTCCTTTCTCGCGCGCGACACCGCGCACGACGTGATCGCCAACATATGGCGCCTCGCGCGGCCCGAGATCGAGACTGCCGCGAGCGCCGGTGCGGGGCCGGGCGCGAGCAACGGCTCGTTCGTCGGTGCGGGGCCGGGCGCGGGCGCGTCCGATGGGGAGTTTGGTGTGGAGAAGGGTGCGGGCGGCGCTGGTGGTGGTGGTGGTGTGGTCGAGAAGGGGCCGGCGCCGGTGAAGAACAAGGTGACGCAGTGCGCGTGTGCGAAGAGCGGGGGGCATTATACGGAGACGGCGCTGGAGACGGTGGTGCCTGGGACGCCGGACAAGATCTATAATCTGATGTTCGCGAGCGGGTTCATCAAGGATTTTATGCGCGTCGATCAGAAGCTGCTCGGTATGTCGTCCCCTCCCCACCGCACCACAGCTGCTTATTATTATTGTTACCGCGCGCGCAGACGTGCAGATCGCCGACTGGGCGCCGATGTCGGGCGACTCGAAGCTGCTCGCGCGGACGATGTCGTACATCAAGCCGCTGAACAACACGATGGGCCCGAAGCAGACCAAGTGCGAGATCCGCGACGAGACGGTGCACTGCGACTTTGACGAGTACGTCGTGATGCTCACGACGACGCGCACGCCGGACGTGCCCTCGGGCGGCGTGTTCTCCGTCAAGACGCGCACGTGCCTCATGTGGGCGGGCGCCGTCGCGACGCGCGTTGTCGTCACGACGCAGGTGGAGTGGACGGGGCGGAGCTTTATCAAGGGTGCGTCCTTGTCGCGCTGTGCCGTCCAATGCGCTGCTAACCCACCACGCGTGAAACAGGCGTCATCGAGCGGAGCGCCATCGACGGCCAGAAGGTGTACCACGCGGACCTGGACAAGGCGATGCGGATGTACATCCAGGAGCACGCGTCCGAGTTCATCCCCTCGGGCGTGGACCCCACCGCCGTCGTGCCCGTCGAGCCCGCCACGCCCGCGGCGGAGCACCCGCCCGCGGGCTCGCCGCTCGCGGACGGCGCGGGCAAGGCTGTGGACGCGGTGAGCGCGGCACAGGCGCGCGAGCACGAGCGCAATGCGCGCGGGCTGCAGTGGGCGTACGAGACGTTCGAGGGCGCGTACGGCGTCGCGACGCGGTCGACGGCGGGCGCGCTCGAGCTGCTGCGCGACGCGTGGGACCAGTCGAGCAGCACGACGATTTTGTATTTTGTCATTGTCGTGCTCGTGCTGTCGAACGTGTGGACGCTCGCGCTCGTTGGGCGGCGCGAGGAGGTTGGAAGGCGGAAGGAGGCGCGGAAGATGGAGGAAAGGGAGCGGTGGGTGCAGGGGATCGTTACGGGTGTGTGGGAGGAGATGGCGAATGGGCGCGTGGTGAGGGTTGGTGCGGGGATTCCTGGGCTGGGTGGTGACGAGGCGGGGGCCTTGCCTGATCACTTGGGCGGTGGACCAATTGGCGGTGTTCACGAGGAGCTTGGCAGCATCGAGCGGACGCTGGACGCTATCGAGGATCGGGTGAAGATGATTCGCGGCAGTCTACATGCCACCGACTGAGAGGAGTGGTCGAATTAACTTAATGGTCTCTGGTTTTAGGCTCGTATCTAGAGCATCGTACGGGTTTCGGAGACGGACGACGAGTTTCTCAGCATTAACATTATCGTTAACACTAGTTTTACCCTCGCTCATTTCTTTTCGTTAAACTCTCTTACTGCGTCTTTCTTATGCTTTGCTTATTTGCTCACCGTTGTATCTGTCCCTTGCTCGATAACAATAAAAACATGCATTCAAACATGGGATTGACAAGTGAGATCTTGAGAGTCCAAGCCAATGCACATTTAGCTGGTGCATGCAAAACAAAGAGTGAAGTGTGAGCAAGGCTAATGCCGCGGCCCGAGCGCCCGGTCATATCCGCGTCATACCGGGAGCAATATATCTTGCCTTTTACCGTCATCACCTCTTCAAGTTCCTGCAGTCGCGAATCCAACGCACCTCACTATGTCCTCTTTCGTTACGCGTTTATGGAGACGATTTCTCAGCCCAGTCAGTCTCGGCACCGTAAACCCAAGCTGCGGTAGCTCATCTCACTCTCTTCCTAGACTGGCTTCGTAGGTCGCGACTTGGAGGGTATGACCAACCAGCTACCATCCCTGAAGGAGAACTGACGTTTTTCGTCGTAGGGAACAAGTACTACGAACGCGTCGCGTCGGCAGGTCAGCGCATGATTCTCCTTGAAAGTTCCCCACTGACGTGTGCACGGCGCTCATGCAGCTCAGCGAACTAAGCGGACGGTCAAGTATAGAGAGGGAGGCGACATGTGGACGTACGTCGATGGAAAGAGGAGGCTTCCAGGTACGTACGATGCCCTCGTTCCTCTACTTCACCTAAAACGCTCAAACCTTTTGAACCACAGTACAATGGACGTCCTGGTTGACACATACTCGTCCGCACCCGCCCACAATCGCCGTGAGTCCCTTGTCCGGTAAATATTATCGAGAGTCCTTCTGATTCTTCTGTGTGAATCCTCGGCAGGAACTCCAAGCAGACGTGATGCGACAAGAACGCGTGCGGATAAACGCGGCCATTATCGACGCGCGATACGCTAAAGAACACGTCACGATCGAGGCGCCGAACCCCAAACAGCCGCTCGTCGATGACGTCCAGGTCAACGAACCCCAGCCGCACCTCAACAACACCGAGATCTCGCAAGAGGCTGAACAAGCACATGCACCACCGCCGCGACAGGAACGGACGGCGGAATCGACCAGTCGGGCTCAAGATCCATTCCGTTTGGCGCGCCAGAACGCGACCGATGAGCCACAAGCGTGGGCTCCTAAAAGTGTGCAACGGGGCGCTTGAGTGAGTTACCAGTGCTTCAATCTCATGTGTGTGAAGGAGTCGTGGTGCGGATGACGAGAAAAGCATGACTATAACCATGGCGGCGAACTCAAGGGGGAGTAATCGCTAACTTTCAGGCAAACACCGACATTTGCTAGTCAACCAGCTTTATCTAGTCTGCATAGGCATTTCGTATGAATGACAATGAAGGTCGTTCTTTATATGCGGTCACCGTAGCCTTCAGTTGACACGGATACCAACATTTCAAGTTGACGCATTACCGTTTCGCAAGCTTGGGTACGTTCAAAATCTGATTCAGTGGGATTATGAACACGCCTGTCTCGCAAACCCCGCAATGCACAACTGCCAGATTTTGGTTTGCGTCAGCTAGAGCGCATAAAGCCTTCCTAGCCCACCCCCTCTGAACGCTACTTACCTTCATCTTGTCGCCCATCCAGCCATGCCAACAGCTATGAGCACATCCCCGCGCTACACCACCCTCGTCTGCGACATCGGCGACGTCCTCTTCACATGGACACCCCCGCCTACATCCAAATTATCCCGCAAGGTGCTGTTCACCTCCGCCGCATGGCACGACTACGAATGCGGCAGGATCACCGACGAGGACGTCTTCTACGAGACCGTCTCGCGCGAGACGGGCCTCGCCAAGGCAGACGTGGAGGGCTTCTACGCGGAGGCACGGCCGACGCTGCGCATCAACGAGGAGCTGCTCGCGATCATACGCGACGCGAAAGCGCGCCGTCCGGAGTTTCGGGTGCTGCTGATGTCCAATATATCGCGCCCGGACTTCGAGGACCTCTTGACGCGGTTCGACGACTGGGCGGTGTTCGACGGAGTGTTCATCTCTGCCGAGGTGGGGTTGTGTAAACCCGAGACTGGCTTCTATGAGCACGTTATTGCGCAGTCGGGGATAGACCCGAGTCGATCTGTGTTTCTTGATGACAAGGCAAAGAATACGGGTGCCGCTGCTTCGTTGGGATTTAGAGGTGTGGTGTACGATGATATGGCGCACGTTGCGCAGACTCTTCGTGGTCTTTTTAGAGATTAGCTGGATGTGTTTTTATAGTAGCCCGATGTGACGCACGATTAGTGTTCGGACGATAATACAAGGCTATGTATGAGTCCTGTATAGTTGGAACAATTTTGGACACATTAAAATGATTGTTTTAGAGGCGCATCCTTGAGCCATGCACAAAAAAGTACTTGTCGTCTTTCAACATCGTGATGAGGGACAAGAAAACTATTGTCCCTGGCAGGAATTGAACCTGCGGCTCCACGGTCCTGTGCATTCCACAACGGGGTGATTTAACCACTAATCGACAGGGACTTACTGAAGATGAAAGGCTCCGGGTGGTATATGACGCGCTTTTTGCCATGTTCATCACGTGTTTGGAAAGACAAAAATCGACATGTGGCGCTAGTCGTCCTGTGGTATTCAAGGACCAAAGTAAGCCGTTACCAGCTGCTTTAAAGAGAGTTCCAGACACCAATCGAAGAAACCTAATTAGAACCATTACTCGGTTGGGCTACGGTCATGGTGTGTCTGCCATATTAATGTGCCATTATCTGCTGTGGAATGAGAGGTTAACAACTGCCACTAACACGAGGTGAACACGAGCTCAGGTATCAGATTTGACGATGTAACGTTACATTAAATTTGGCGGAGAGATAGATCTCGAGGCCACTACGACGACCCAATATCACCAGTCACCCCTTCGTCGTCATGCGCGATAATCACCATCCCACTATACCGGTCCTCATCGCCTTCCATCGCAAGCTCAGCCTCCAGCGCCTCCAAACACGTCCTCGCATCGACCTCGTACTCCTCATTAAGCTGCTGGAGGATGTTGTCCCTGGTAATTCCCGAGTTAGCTGTGTCCTCCTGTAGCGCATCCACCAGACACTTCGCGAGCACGTCGAGGCCGGTCCGATCTGCATCCATCGCAACCATGGCGCGCTTCTCCCTGAACATTTCCCGCTTTTCCTCGTCGTGGAGAAACATGACTTTGTAGCCTTGGGGCGCGTCGACCTGGAAGAGTGTATAATCGACGTCGGGATATTGCTTCTGGAATCCCAACTGGAGGAGCAGCCCGAGCGATTGCCTATACTCCGGTCGCCCTTCATCGCGGCCTTTGGATACCTTTTCCTTTCCGCAGTGTACTTTGTGTTGTGGCCAGTCCGACTTCTGACACTCTCTAGAAACGTACCATGTACACGGTCGGCACATACGACGTGCAAGGGCAACAGAAGTTTGGGACGCACTTGGAACAGTAATAGTACTCGAATTTGAGCTTGCGTTTGCAGCCACTACAGACCAGGAACTTGACGTTGTTGCCGATGTCTTCCGGGCATCGATCGCAGTATTCACACGAATGACCTGCGCGGCTCTTGAGTTCTCTTCTTGTAGCCAAGAGCTCCTGGACCCCTCGTGGACCGGCCAGATAGACCAAGCGCGGCACAAACGAGTCGCTGTGACTCATGTTCTCAAGGCATGCCTTCATCACGGTCTTGTGAGCACATAACACAAACTGATCTGACGAATGGAAGTTAGTCGAATGGTTATATGTGCAAAGTGAAGGATCGTTCGACACATATCGACGAGAACCTACCGAGAAATTCCAATCTCAAGTAGGTATAAAACTCGTACATAAAGCTGTAGTTCTCGTACTGGTCGCGTTTGACATTGCTATCTTCCGGTCGCCGTGCACTAGACCACCAGTCGTTCCAGAGCATATTGCCAAGTCTTTGCAACGGGTCGTCTTCCTTTGATGAGCCCATGCTCTCGGCAAAGCGGTCACAGAAATCGAAGAGCTCGAGTCCTCGTCGCTTGAGGAGCGCGGTGCTATTGATCTCGGGACAGAGCACGCGGCAGTCCTGACCGAAGGAAGCCAGCCAGCACGTATTTTCAAAGATTTGATCGAGCGTTTTCCGCCGCTTTTCCGCGCTGACGAGTCTAAACCAATCCTGGAAGCTACACTGTTTGTACTCGGGCATCTTTAAAAGCTCCCTGAGCTGCTCCATGGTCCCTCGATGACCGTCGTGCGCTCTGAGTTTTGCCGTCCTCAGAACTTTGTACGCCGAACGACCAAGCTTCTTGTCGACATAGGCAGAATGTCGGTATATTGAGGTCCACATGATCACCTCCGATGGGGACTTCGAGACTTTCTCGACGCCCTTGTCCCAGTCGAGAACCCATTTTGAGCGATCTGTGCGGACGTCGACAGCGGGGAAACCGTGGTCCCTGTCCGCCCAGGCTGAGTAGTCGTTGTCAAGAAGATATGCGTATTCAGGGTCCTTTGAGCGTTCGTCGGCCTCTGGAAGTAGCTCAGTGGCACTAAGGTCTTCTGTTTTGCTGCTCATGGCTCGAGGGCGTGTGGTGAAGCCCAGTCAGAAGCGACCGTGGGTATATATAGTTGTATATAGGCTAGATCAAGGTAGATATAGGGGTGTATGTGCATATATAGTAATATCTAGGAATATAGCGCGATCTCAGAAATCCTAGATCTACCTTGAAATTGGTACAAAACTAGACAGACCTCTAGCACGGTCTAGGAAATGGTATAGGAAAGCATAGGGATCCTAGACTACACTATACAAATACAAATCTGTATTGTCAGCGACGCGTCTAGTCGCAGATAGGTCAATATAGGAGATTATAGTCACACATAGGAAGCTTATGAGCTCGATATTGGCGCCAAAAGCGCGCTAGCTAATCGTCTAGCGACCAAAATACATTGCAAAACTATTAGTACATCGTCATATACTAGTCTACAATCGTCCAGAACACGAAAGAGTCCCAAAGAATGGTATCATACGACGGGTGGGGGTACCAAGAAGACAAAAAAGCGCGCAGAACGTGCGGGGAGGACAGAGCGAGCGATGGGTGTCGGCTCTAGTAGCGCGTTCCAGCGAGGAAAGCCGGGCCTTTGGGGTTCCATTGGCCTTCGACCTTCTATACGAATATATTAGCCAGTCGTCAGAGTAAGAAAGTGAGCGATTGGACTTACGAGCTTGTCAGACTCCTCGTTATATAGCTAAATAATAGTCAGCATATAGCAAAAACTCTGTAGCAGAACAACAAACCTTCCGCTTCTCCGCGCTCAAGACCTTCGTCCAGAAATGGTCGAATTTGGTCTTCGTGCGCTGCTCGTTGGGCTGGTCCTTCGTGTCCTCGAGCCAGCGGAATGCAGCTAGATTACTAATACAATGCATTAGCAATATCCGCGAGATGGAAGAGTACATACCGGCCGAGTTTTTTGGTCGTTGGTTGGAATATATCCGGGCTGGCCATGGTCGAGGGCGCACCAGCCACTGGCGCAACCATGCTAGGTGGGGCCGTCACAGGCAGCGGGTCAGCGGCAGGCTCAGCGACCTCCGTTACCGTGGTCGCATTCGGCCCGGTTTCTTCGACGGGCGTAGACGGGGACGCAGTGAGCTCGACGGGAGACGAGCTCTCCCCGGTTTTGGTCGATGGCTGAGCCTCCTCAGTGGTGGGAGGGCTCTCCTTCTTCTGCTGAGGACGGGGGACGTTTTTGAGGGCCGCCTTAGCGAGGCCAGTAGTCGGCCTAATGTATATAAGGTATAATGAGTATAAGAGACGGATGGACAAGATAAATGCTTACCTTGGCGGAATGAAACGTCTGCTCTCGGGGAGCGGTTTAGTCTCCCCGATCGCGCGCTCTTTTCCCTTGGTCAGCGCGATGGCCGTCTTGCTCGTAGGAACAGCCTGAGGCGGCGGTGGCGACTCCGAGTTGCGCGCCATGTCGAGCGCAGCGGATTCGCGCTCGGCCTCAGGATTGGGCGACGACGCCCTGGAGGAGGCAGCTATATGTACATAAAGATTAGTAGCATATATGCGCAATAAAATTAGCTCACCGTCGTTTTTATCCTCGTCGATCGCGGGGTGCGTGTACGAAACGTCGACTATAAAAGCGAATAACATGTTAGCGTCGTATAAAAAGAGAAAGAGAATATACCTTTGAATCTCTTCGAAGCTGACGACCCGGCAGCGTCACCAGCCACATCCTCGGACGCGCTGCGCTTCGTCCCGGTGGTTAGGACCATAGCATCGTCGTCCTGCTGCTTCTTGACGCGAGGCCGCTTCGCTGGACGGCGCCCACTCTTCGTTTTGAGCCTACCGTTTTCGTCGATCCAGTCCTGGGCGAAGCTCGGATAGTCGACTGCGCAGAGCTTGTGTATTTTCCAGGCGCCATGGCAGTAGCCCATGAAAGGGAACATCGCCACGATTTCGGCGACAAAGTCAGCGCGCTGCTGTCGCGGCAGGTTCTCCCAGCTCGAAGGTAAAATATACCCTTTCTGCCGGTTCTTCTCGAGATCCCATTCCCGCCATATCCTCTTGAACTCGTGGCGGACGGCGTCGAGCAAGTCCTTGCCGGGCATCGTACCATCTTCGAGCTCAAGGTAGCCCTGGTTCCCTCGCGCTTTGACAGCCGCGCCAGTCCCAGCCTTTCCCTTCGCGTTCTTGTAATCGAGCCAGGTCCAATAGGCGATCTTCGTGAGTCTTGAGGCGTCCGGATTGATGAAAGGGACGGAAGGAGCGGTAGGGAGGAGAGGAGACGAGGACGAGATGGATTTTGAGGGAGTGCTGGAGGCGATGGAGGGAGCGAGTACGTTGGGGAGACTAAAAAAAAAGCCTGTAATGTAGTTAAATGCGCGCATATAATGAAGAAAAACTCACGGAATGTTTGTCTCGACTTTGAGACCGTCTTGTACGGCTGTCGGACTCGCTAGCAGCGGCTGGATTTGGCTCATAGCCAGCTCTTGAGGCTGGATCTGCGCCTGCAGTGCTATAAACTGCTGCATATATGCAGCCTAAAAACGAAGTTAGCGACCAAAAACAATGCACAAAGAGCTTACCAGGTTGTTCTGAGTAAATAGAGAGTCTGTACTATGGCCTACGCTCGCTGTGTTCTGCGCTTGAAGGTTCCCGTATGCTGGTAGCGCCGTCCCCGAGCTCTGGTACTGAGCTTGGCCCTGTGCAAGCATAAGCGAGCTCGCCAGCTCGTGCATCGGGGACGATGCGTGGGCCGTGTCGTCGGATGAGAAGATCGGAGGGGAGGACATGCTGATAACCGAATGAGGGAGGGAGGGAAGGGAAGGGAGGGAGAGGGAAAGACGAAGGGATGGCAGAGAGCACGAGCACAAAATCTCGCTGATCGACAGGGGCTTACCAAATCAAGCGGGGATTCTTTCATTTCGGGCTCCGATGACGCGCTCGGAACCCGACGTCGGGAAATCGATGCAGGGCCGCGCCTCGGGGAAGCGATTCCGCGCCTCGGGAAATTCAAACCCCGCTGATTTCATGAAACTCTAAAGCTTCGTCTCGGTGGCTGAGAGCCACAGGCGCGTTTGGGAGATATATGCTGGAATAAAACATACATAGAACATACTATACTACATTAATTGGAGCGAAATCCATTCCGTCCTCGTCCCTCTCATCCTCCTCGTCGTTTCCGACGAATGTAGCCACGTCCAGCCCGGGTTTTTCGACCATATAAAAGCGATCCTCTTCGATCCCCGAGAGCAAAGTCGGCCGATGTGGGACCATACCTACAACCCCTGCAATCTGCTTGATGTTGACGACGTGAGTATATTGAGGACCTAGACGTTTGCAAGTCGCGAACGTCCGAGAAGATAGAGTGAGCAGGTCAGAGTCTGGCTCTGAGTAAAGCTCGACTACTGCAACCCCTTCCCATCTCCATTCCCCTGTCTGTTCGTCCTTCACATCGAGCTGGGCGAAGTACAGGACTTCTCCAATAAATGTACGACCCTCCTCAGCAATCTAAATAATAATCAGTCATGATACAAGTGTGAAAACAAGTGAAAAGTACCTTGACATGGCGAGAGATGCGAATATTCTCCTGAATGTAAGTATTCTCGCGCCATGCAGAGCGCACCACTTGTCCGTCAGAAAGCCTAGCACGCCCCCACATCCAAAACTCGGGGCATTCTCTGCCCAGCCAGTCGCTCAGCGCGTCTTTTTGAACGCCAGAGGGTTTGTATTCGCGCCTGGAGCGCTTGTGTAAAAGCGCATAGCCCTCTCCAACGTCCACAGAAGGCATGGACGAAGGAGCGGGCTCGGGATCAAGGGAAGGGATCAGGGCTTTGAGTATATTTACCTGACACCTCCGAACGCCCTCGCGAGACAAGTTCGCGTATAGTTTAGATGGCTGACGAATTTCTTGACCGAGGTTTCCAATCGTACGCTCCATAGTCCATTGCGCGTATATAATCGGCGGGCCCTTCTGAACGACCTCCGAGGCAAGATGAAGAAGCTGGTGGATGCTCTGCCGAATAAAACATAGGCGATCCTCTCGGCGTTGGTAATATAAATCTTCGAACTCCTGATAGAATGTATCGAAGCAGTGCTTCGCCTCTCGAAGCTCGGCCTCGGTAATAGAATGTTGACAGACTATTCGGAAGCCTCGGACGAGTCGACAGTAGTTTATCTCTCGGCTTGTCGTTGTCGGCGTTGTCGGTGTGATTTTCTCTCCATACGTTCTTAAGACTTGCAACGGATCTTCGAAAGAGAGGATCGATTTGGTCCGCGAAAGAACGTTCTGGATGTATAAGAGCGGGATCTCGTTTCAGAGTTTGAACAATTGGACGGCAGGACAGTTTTGAACCTGACCGAGCACAAGATAGCCACTTGTTCACCTTCTGTGGTTACATTAATTTATTTCCGTTTGTTTTATTTCATCCAGAGCACCTTTATGACTGTATAAACGAACAGGGCAGTGTTTGATCATGTTTCAGACGAATATTCCGAGATCTGTGCGTGATATTGAGTGGACATTGACGTCGGCTTTGGACTTTGTTGGTGACAGCCAAAAAAATCCCCGCAGCTTGCAAAAAATGGCTTAAATGCTGGATCGAACACTAGCGTCGAGGACAAGAATCGTAGACTTACATGCTACACTACTGTGCCGTTTATAAATGACGTGATGACATAGATTATAACGAGCGTCATCATTTATATCCTGTCCAACTAATTAGTAGTATGACGAGAGCCATCGTCTGAGTTGATTCTAGTGTGGCCTGGATGACACTCAACGAGCCATGAGTATCGCGCCGACACGCCGCCGACACGCCGTTACCTAGCCGACACGCCGACACCAAAAGTTCTGGATTCTCCTTCATCCTCACTCCAGTACTTGAGCGGCAGAACTTCGTACAGTAGACCAGGATCAAGGCCAAAAAATAGCAAGTTCCATTGCCAAGTCTTGTAGCCAGAAGTAATATCCTCCTCGAGGTTCGAAGGCTTTCTGTCGTGACCCTTAGGAAGATGCCGCCCAGCGGCTACAATGTCGAGCCCGTGCGCCTTGAAAACCTCAGCAGATCCAAGGCAGTTCCAGTCCCATGAATCCGGATCGTCGAGCGCGCCTGCAGTTTCGAGAGTACCTCGCCAGAAATGAATAAACAACGAACTAATGAGACCAGCCAGATGCATAATATCCGGAGTAAGGCATCGAGGGACAGGTAGTGTGTGCGCCGAGTCGAGTCCGAGTAGAATGCTAGGCTTCTTGACACCGGTAGCCCTACGCCTGCTCTTGAATTGCGCTTCAGTCCGAGAGCTGACAACAGTAAGTAAATTCTGAGCATATTCTTCCGACCCAGGGCGAGGGAGTTCGTCCACAGGGACGTCCGGGTGATCCGATCCGCGCACAGAGTAATTCAGCGGCTTTGAGAGCGCTGGATAGTATGTATTGCCTCGCCGTGTTTTTCGCCCGAGTAGACCGCAATAAAGACGGCAACCATTCTTGCCAGAATGACCGCACATACCGTTATAATACGTGAGTCCCGGGCCGTCTGCTTGAGCGAACCAGTGGTGTAGCCACTTGGTACGATATTCTTGAAGGAATCCGTCGTACACCTTGAGGCCCTCGCGCTGTGCAGCTGCTAGATGATAGAAAAAAGGGAATAAAAACGAATCGAGATTTTTGGGAAGGTTGGGGCCAGGAATAACGGCGGCGACGAGGACGTGCTTCTTCTTGTAGCGTAGATCCGGTGAGTATTCTTCGACGATAATTATAAGAATCCAGACATCCGACTTTGTAGACCTATATAGTTGAGCGCCGTCCATACCAGTCGAAATGAGAATAGTATCTTCGTTGATCGTCCCGTTATCGACTGCGTTAAGATATTCTTGCGATTCGGTATAGTCCTCCCAGAGAGGAATTCTACCGCCGTTCGCAGCTCGAAGCTCGAGAACTTTCCGAGTTCTTTCGTAGCGATAGCGAAGCTGCTTCGCGCTCTCCTTGTCCCTATAGAGCGCCTGTATCATGAACTCGGGGGGATTAATCTCAAAGGTACGAGCTCTCTTGTCTCCAGTCGAATTAAAAAGAAACGGATCGTACCGAGGCCTGTGACACTCGGGGCATTCGTTCGCATCTTCCAAGTCGCCTGTAAAAGCAACGCAAGACCCCCAGCACATGTCGTATTTAATCGGTGAGACGCCCGTATATTCTTCTATGATAGTTTCGGTCCGTTTGAACGTCGGCATGGGCGAAGCCTCGGGGAAGCACTCTTCGTGGGCTTGCCTAACGGCCTCGTACGATGCTTGAGACGAATGTTCGAGGCCTAGGTATGTTTTAATCCCCATTTTAGTGCCGGGATCGTCGATGGGCTGAGGCTCTGCTAGAGGGTTTCTGAGCCTATGGCGCCTTTCCTCCGAGAGCTTAGCTGTTGGATGGTCAAAAGACGCGTTCTTCATACGGTTGATATAGCTCATATTGAGCTTGAGCTTATCTATACGAGCGCTAGCGGTGAGTTCTTCAATATCTGGGTCGGGATAGGGTCGGGGAGGTGGGTATCGAAGTCCTGGTAGTCCTGCAGCTGATTGACTGCGCATATATCTAAGCCATTCGTTCTAGATAAATGTTATAGTCAGTCTGGCTCGTCTATTTGAGCGTATATGCTCACCGGATCGTCTCCCTCGGGCTTATTTATTTCAGGCTCTTCCTCTTCGTCGGCGTCGCGCATGATAATATCGTCAGGATCTCGAGGTGGAGGTGGAGGTGGGGACATATCCTCGTCCTCAATTTCCTCCACACGAGCGCGTTGGCTCTCGCGTACGTTCGCTGCGTCGTCGGACGTCTCAGGAGCTCTATTGGTCGACTGTATGCGTGCTGGATTACGCGGCATCTGAGGGAAAGGGCCGGTAGCTTTGAGGTTATGGCTGTAAGTCTTCAGTATATTCTTATTCCTTTCATCATAGCCTTCGATATGGCGGTAAAATTCGGTATGGCTCATGTCCCTGGGGAGTCCAGATACGTGGTGAGGACATATACAGAGCCTCCTAGCGCGCTGCTCGGGCATGGTGGGCCTGTAGACATTAAATTTCGTCTGCACATAAGGATAGGGGCTATTATCTTACCGTGTACTTCGTATGTCAAGCGTTGGGACTTAGAGAGACTTGATAGAGTAGACGAATGCACAGACATACACTATATTCTGTACGTTACAACACATCTATATGCCACTATACTATAATCTAGCGGGCGAGGGCTCTCCTAGACCACCCTCGACGCGCGTCCGACGCGTTTGATCACGTGACCAATGTAAACTCGATCTTCCTAGATCACACTAGCCGACGCTTGATCGGGCTCGATCACCACAGAAGCCTAGATCATTCTATATTTGTCTAGACTACCCTATATTTACACAAGTACGGTTCTTACTGGGGGTGAAGACTGATGACGCGATGACGGGCTAATGTAGATTAGCGCTCAGCGCTCAGCCACCGGTCGGGTGGATTATCGGAGTCTATAAAAGCCAAATCGCACTGCCCAGACAACTAGCATTCGCCTCCTGGTAACTCAGGCTATCTGTCCAGTTCATCTTCGTGCAGAATTGACATCCTACTATCCCGATCCTTGACCTTCGTTGCAAAGTTTACCTCTAACTTATGCGGTTAATCGTGTTCATCCCCATGTTGCCCTTCAATCCCTTCCTAGTCGACACAATTTCTTGTGCGCCTTTGGTGTCGAGGTTGATCGATTGATCATCAAGCGAGGAACTACGGACTGACTAGTATTCATGTCGTTCCCACATCAGTTAGACAGCGAGGCTGACAAGTGAGAGACGGTGAGCAGACAACGAGCAGATATCGATACTCATCGAGTCATCATTACGATTTCGTTCTTCAATCCAGATGCAAACGCAAGAATAGACGTCAAGGATGGATTAAAGGGTAGTAGGAAGACAGCGAAGAAAAACTGGAGTGAAAGGAAAGAGGAGAAACACCATGAGTCCGCTAGATAAGAGATTCTGTAAAAGTTTCGGTCGATCCAATCCAAAGTGAGCATAAGAGAGACGAGTTATCACCCGCTGCGAAGCTAGTGTATAAAGCGAGTAGAGAAGAAACGGGCGAGCGAGAGATCAAGAGTCGTAAGGTAGAAACGGGATAAGGAGGGAGGGTGAGTAAGTGGATAATACCAGTAGGCGTAAGAGACGAGTCAAAAAACGATTGTGTGAGTGGTAAACTTCCAACAGCAAGGGAAACCGCAAGTAAACGAATGCATGAAAGAAAAGAAAAAACCCTTCGGATATATAAAGCGTACAAGTTTTGATTTCGCTTGATCTGGACTTCTTTGTGGAGAGCGGCGACGCTCGGAGAGCCAAACGTGAGCTGCTATGATCGGAGGGCAGGGAATAATCTAACGAAGGACGGTCAAAAGGGCAGAGCGTGGCGAGAGCAATACTATAGGATCAGTCGTAACGTCGTAACACGAGGCATGAAGGGAAGACATCGAGACAGCGGTTCACCGAGGCGATGCAAACATCGACGAGAACACCTTCTCCGCGTTCTCCTTGTACTTCTTCAGCTTCTTGTTCTTTAGCTTCTCCGGCTCCTCCTGCGACGGCGACGTCGGTACGCTCGGTCCAGGTGTCGACAGCTCCGGCGTGCCCAGCTCTCCATTGACGCCAGTGCCGTTGATGCCGTTGCCATTCGACTGGTCCGAGGACATGCTCCGCGCCCCCACCGACACCGCAGACTGCTTCGACTTGAGGCTCGGCGCCATCGACGACGACAATGCACCCATGCTCGACGCAGACGCCAACGCGCTCGCGCTCGAGCCCAGCGTGCTCGATCCGTGCGCTGAAGAACCTTTTGCCACCGGCTTCGCAGCGGCGTGCGTCTTGGCCGTCGATGCAGACGTCGAGCGCGTTAGCGTGTTACGCTTCTTCACGTTCGCAGCCCCCGCAAACGACGACGGCGGCGGCCCACGCGTCGGCGTCGAAACGTTTGACGCCCCCGTCGTTGACGACTTAGTGCTGCGTGCTCCGCCGTTCAGCAGACCCTTCGTGTTCCTCCGGAACTTGAGCGCGCCGGGCGTACGCCCACGCCTCTTCTCCGACGGACTCGGCGAGTCCCCGATCAACGTGCTCCCTATCTCAGACCCGCCCTCGATATCGCTCTCCCTTGCTGACGACAAGCCCGACGTTGAGCGCCCACTGACACCGGCGCCGCCCCGCTGCGTGGGCGTCGACGCCTTGCGCCAGACGGCCAGACGGTACCGGTCGACGACGCCACGCGCAAATAGGCTCGTGCCCTTGGCACCGTTGCGATCCTCGCCGTCAACGGCCTCGATGAAGTCCCAATCGTCGTCCTCGTCATCCACAGTACTTCGGCTCATGCCCAGTTCCTCGTCGCCGCCGTCCGACAGCTCCTGATCGAATACGGCCACGCCAGACTTCTCCCGCCTTGGCCGCGTCGAGTTGCGATGAGGATGACGAGCGCCAGAGGGCTTCGCGCCCTTGGCGGGTTTGACATCCTTGTCCTTCGGCGGTGGTGCGGGCGCGACCTCGTTGGCTGACGTCGGCGTTTGTGGTCTGGGACGCTCCAAACGAGGCGTGACAACAGGCGAAGGTGGCAACGGGGCATTGACAGCCTTGGGCGACGCCTCGATGTAGATAACAGCCTCGGCCGGCAAACCCGTCGTCCGTGCCTCGGGTGTCCGGCTCTCCTGCTCGACTTCATCGTCCTCCACCACAGGCAGCCTGTCAATGGGAGACGGCTGGATCACGACCTCCTCGCCGTCCACCGTCGCATTCTTGATAACGTCCGGCAGTTCTTCATCCTCATCTTCTCCAACTATCTCGTCATCCTCATCTTCCTCATCCTCATCGCTACCATCGTCTTCCTCGTCATCTATAATGACAGAATGCCGGCCCTTGAACGAGTACCCGTCGAACACGTCTTTCCCGTCGTCGGTAGCATGCACGGATGGGCTCCGCGAGTGCGACGGTGTCGTCGCGCTGTCTTCACCATCAGTGGCACTCTGATCCTGGTCCGTGTCCGTCTGACCATCCTCCAGGCCCTCGGTGGGGTCGTCGATAATAGGCTCCATGTCAAGGAAGGTATCGTCGAAGTTCTGGGTATCGCTGGCGTTCGAGGGGTCGATGGGAGGGATATATGGGGCTTTAAGAAATTGGTAAGCACCAAGCGATGCAGGTTTTCGTTGAAAAAAACCTACGTATGTAACGTTTATAGTATACGTGACTCCAGTCTCTGTAGAAAAATCAGCTCAAAGCTCAGTGCGTATGCAAAAGGCAACACGCACATCATCGAGAAATATGGGTGCTTCTTAATCCTCGGTTCGCACATCCGCAGCGCCGGGTTCCTCTGCAACAACTATAAAACAGCAAACACCGCATCGTGTCAGCCTCCTCACGCACTCATCCATAAAAAAGAGCAACCCACCCCCCGAATCAAACTCTTCGTATCCTGATCCATCGCCCGATCATCGGGGAACGTCAACTCGTCCTGCAACACCCGCACATACATATCCGAGTGGTTGTTCGCCCAGAACGGTGTGATCCCCGTCAGCATCTCGTACAGCATCGTCCCGAAGCTCCACCAGTCCACCTCGTAGCTGTACGGCAAGCCTTGGATCACCTCCGGCGCCAGGTACTCTGCCGTCCCGCAGAACGTGCTCGTCGTGTCCGCCGGCCCGACACCGCGCAGCTCGCCCTCGCCGTGCATCCACGGCGGCGTCACGGGCTCGCTCGCGCCGTTGGCGCTGCCATTGGCACCGTTGGCAGTGGTAGGCGTGGACACGGCAGAGGGCGACGGCGAGCCGCTGCCGCCTCCGACGTAGTCCATGCCATTACTGCGCGTGCCCGAGGGCGTCGACGGCGCGGTAAGTGTGCTCGTCTTGCGCGGGAACTCCTTCGAGAGGCCAAAGTCGGTCAGCACGATGTGCCCGTCCGCCGCGATGAGGATGTTCTCCGGCTTCAGGTCGCGGTAGATGACGCCCGCCGCGTGCAGGCCCTCGACGCCCTCGACGATCTCTGCCGCGTAAAACCGCGCGCGGTCCCTGCCGAGGCGGCCCCAGCGCGCGAGCTGCGTGGCAAGGTCTCCGCCGGGGTGGAAGTCCTGCGATAGATAAGGATTCAATGGCAATTCATTATTCGGACACATTTTTTTAAAATCGAAAATGCACATTGGCCCGATAAACGCACCATGACCAAAAACAAGTTCTCCTTATCATGGAAACTCCACCACAGCTTCACCACGAACGGGTCCCTGCTCTCCGCCGCCATGCGCTTGAGCACCGCCTGTTCCGTTAGGGTGTGCTGCAGCTCCTGGTGCGCTAGCACATGCCGCTTCGTGATCGCTTTGAGCGCGTACAGCTCGCCGTGGTTCTTGTGCCTCACGAGCAAGACCTTGCCCGCGCAGCCCTTGCCGAGCACACGCATCATCTCAAAGTCGTCAATCACGACCTTGCGCTGCGACAGCTTCGGGCTCGACTTCTGCTTGCGCACGCGCGACTTCTTACGTCGTCGCCGTGCCTGGTCTTCCGTAGAGATGGATGAAGCGTCTTCGTCACCAGTATTCGTCGCTGACGTGCTCGCGCCGTCTTGGAGCGTCGAGGAGGTATAAGCCCGTGAGAGACGGCTCGATGGGTCTGCGGACTGCGAGCGCGGGATGCGGGATGCCACGTTTGCTGACTCCGCCGTCGGGGTTGAGAGCGCCTCATCGCCATGCAGCTGGGCCGTGTCGATCGGCGTTGGCGGGACAGGCTTGATCTCCTCATGCCCGTCCCCAATCTGGCTCTGCGCCTCGCTATCAACAGCGGTGCTCTCGACCTCGCCCTCGGTCTGCTCCGCCTCCGCTTCGGCCTCGGCCTCCTCCTTAATGCCTTCCGGCTGCCCAGCCTCGGAATCTTCAGCGTCCGCCTCGCCCTCGGCATCACTGACCTCGCTCGGCGAATGGCTCGGGAGAGGCGGAGCCAGCTTGGGGCTCACATGCGCCGCAAGATCGGAGCGCACGCGCTTGATCGCACGCTCGACGCGCACCGACTCGAGGTCGTCCCGGCGCACATGCACAAAGCGCTTCCACACACGACTCTGGCGAAACACCTGGTCGTTCGAGACAGACGTGAGGTACGACGCAAGCCCCGTAACCGCGTTGGGCGCGCCGCCGTTGGCACTAGCGGCGAGGGTCGCGGTGGCGGCTGCCACGAACGGGTCTGGGTGCTCGTGCGACGGGGTGGGGGTGGGGGTGGCGCGGTGCGAGGGCGCGCGCGAGAGCTTGCCGCGGTGGTTCTCCTTGTCTTTCTCCTTGTCGCGCTCCTCGCGTTGGCGTTCCCGCTCCTTGTCCTTGTTGACCGAGGGGGAGGCGAGGCGCGAGATGGTGTTGAGGAAGTTGGATTTGCGCTTCGTTTTGCTCACGGGCGTCATGGTGGACACGTCGAGGGGCAGCGGAGGGAGACGGGGGTGGGCATCTGAGTCGAGGTCGTCGAGCTTTCCGTGGAGGTCGATGACCTCGTGTGCCGTGCGCATAAGGGTCAGGTTGTGCGTGGGGGCTGTTATCAGTGAACTGTCAGTATACACCCATTCGATAACGAAGAAGCAACACGCACTCTTGATATAGATACTGAACGAGTTGGTATCATTGGGGTTCTCCGCGACACTAACAGTCCAAGGCCCATCTCCGTCCATCCTGACAGGCTGGCGGCGCATGGGGCGCGGATGGGTGGCGTCGATGCCCTTCATCCCACGCAGAGAGCCATGGCCGAGATAGCTGGGGGTGATGTCGAGGTCGACGAGCTCTGCATCGGAGCCAAAGATGGATTGGCGATGGAGGGCGTGGTCTGCTGAAGGACGAACGCGGTGCTTGGAACGGGACGCTGACTCTGTGTCTAGAGAGGGACGGGCAGGGCCGAGGCGGAGGACGGACTTGAGGTTTTTCTTTGGGGTGTGGGTCTCGTCTGTGGTTGTCGTGCTCGGCATGGCAGACGAGTGGGGGTGGATGTCGGGGTCAAGGGTAGTGGGTGATTCGCTCCAGCTTTCTGTCTTGTTGGCGGGAGAGACTATGAGATGGAATGGGTGTATGCTGTGAAAAAGAGATTGGTAATGGGAGGAGGGGGTATTAGGTACGGATTGGGAGTGATAAGGATCCAAACAAGACCTGCGGGGAGAGCGAGGAGAGAAAGCGGGATCGGGAGAGAGTGTTGTTTGTCAGTGAAGAGAATCAAAGAAAGGTGGGTGGGATGCTTTGCCTCGAGGCGCCGGGTCGTCTTCAGCAGGCCCAGCTCGCCGTTCACCGCCCACTCTATTAACGGCAACCCCACCAGAACTGACTCCGCGCCACCGTTGCCCCCGTCCAATATCCCACTTCCCACACCCCATTCTCTCCTTTTGACTAATCCCCTTCTCTACTACAACCTCGCAGTCGATTCACCCCTCTGCTAGTAACCAGCAACGTCCGCGTGCATCCTTTGGAAACAGCCTGACTCTGCTGAGCTTTTCTCTGGGAATCGGCCACGGAAGGGCGACGATATCCCGGAGAGCCTGATTACTTTATCACGATCCTTCACCTGATAACAAAAGGACAAATCGACCAACAAACAAACCCCTCCAAATGAAACCATCTTTTTGACGTTCGAACCCCATCCCCAACGAAAAAGAACACATACAGCCGCCGTCTCGCTCAAACGATGCGTGCGCAGCGTCAGTGATGACATACTATGCAGCTCGCTTGCCAGCGAAAAGCACCATCCTGATGACACTTGTGAACGCCAGAGCGTGCATCCGACGGTCCAGACGTTTCTTTCCGTCCGCCGTGAAGTGATCCCAGTACAGACGCCGAAATCTTCGGCAACGTTACCAATGTTGCAAGAGGCTGTAAATCCTTAGACTGACAGGCAGAACAGCTTGACAGTTCATTATCATCTGCAAGCGGCTCCTCCGAGCGCTGACTCGTCGAATTGTCATACTAATCTGAATCAGGCTAACGCCATAGCCAAGTCTCTGATTCTCCATCACATCAGACAGTCATCAGACTCGGCGTTATCGCATTCATTCACGTTCCATTGTCGAAGCATGAACCGGAAAGAACTTATTTCAGGGTGTAGAAGGTCGGAAGTCCACCGCTATGTAACACAACACACCGGCCTCTCTTGATCTCAATCCATCCGAAGAACGTCTCGCCTCTCTTGCTCGCTCGCTCGCATCGCACGTGTCAACGGAGAACTCGTCAGTTACGTCGCCCGAACCCGGCTCTTCTTGCACCCTGATCGTGCGCGTGGGGACGCGGTCCGCGACCTCGCCATTGTTCGACCGAGAATGACGCAAGCACATCCCAACCACCGTAGCGTTTACACGTCCGTTCCCAATCCCAAGGGCCCTCCGGTCCATATCCAGCCAAGACCAACCCAGGAACTTGTCCACGCCGCGGCGTCCCTGCGCAGCCCCAGACGCTGAAGCTTGTTATTCAGACTCCTTACCAGCTGGTATGTAGCTGACCTCGGCCTACATGCTCCCCACGGCATCGTTGCACGCGAGTCCACGGACACGACTGGGACGAGTATTTTGAGATTGGACTTTCTATGCCTGAATCTTAACTGACCGTATCGGACAAGAGCGATTGGATGTAAGCACCAAAGCATAGCCTGAGATAACCTTATCGTTCGGTATGACGAACACCCTCAATAGCACAGACCCGAGAATGAGGACGTACGTTTCGAGAGGCAGCGAAGATCCTCGTCCGTGAGCAAGGGACGACCCCAGGTGCAGGTCTTGTGCGGGGGGGTCGAGGAACCGGGGTCGAGGCTGCCATCTCGATGATGATGCAGCTTTGCCCACCTTGCGACTAGACAACGCTGAGCAATGGACTTTAGGCTTGAGGAATGACAGGCGCGAGTTACAAATCCTGTTGTCGCCTCTGTCAGCGTTTAAAAAGTTTCTGTAGAACGCATACAGTAGCAATTGCGTGACCAATCTTGACCGTCAACTCCGAGGATTTCCTAGCTACCAAGCAAGTCCATAAGTATAATCAAGTTATAAATACAACACGAACTAGCTAGCTCACCTTGTCCTCCGGTTGACCTCGGCATGGGTGGGTTTCCGACTTCTGCAACATGTGTCCAACCAAAGTTCGTGACAAACTCGCCTTGGCAGATCACGCTGCCAAGCTGAGCAAGTTTCTCAGCTGGTTTTAAATGCTGCAGAATGAGCGAACAGGACAAGAGACTCAGCAGCATACCTCCTTGTCCTCCTACCTGACGACTTGGTCGAGTCAGAGACTCGGAAGTATATACCAACCTCCCTATGGCGGTAGTCCGGGACTCATCGTGTGAGACGACTAGATGGGACAATATGGAACGTAGAAGGCTTCAAGGTATTGCACGCAGCGTTCAGACTCAATGGCAAAAGTTTGACCGCGAACTGCGTTCTCCGAGTCTGGGGCACATCCCATATCCTCCGAAACCCGCGCTCCGAGATCCGACCCGACGGAGGCCAGTCTCATGCGCACCACGTGCACGACGTCATCGTTTCGCACCAAGACTCAAGAGACGCGACTCCGAGACTGTTCCGCTGACAAGCACCAGCCACAGCGCACATACTCAGGCTCACGCTCTGGCACCGCCCACCAGGTTTTCACAGCGCACTGCAGGTACCTTTCGGCTAAAGCAGGAGCTAAAGCGAGCAACTCAGGTGAGCGAACGAACGAACGAACGTGCGTAGCGTGGTACCCCGCGTTGACCGTGACCGTGACCGCTGGTTGCTTTCCCGCCGCCTCACGCCCAACTCTCGTCTCCGGTTTCTGCCTGCTCTGTAGCTAGGGATTCAGGTGCTGCGATTCTTAGCTTTTCTTGCCCGAGATTTGATTAATCTTCTTTGTTTGCTGGTAGGTGAGCCCTGTTCCGCTAAAGCGTTGATCTGGAGGCGTGCTGATATGATACACGCCACAGCTTCATCCCAGTAGTATCCAGTATCAGTACCAGCCAACATAACACTTGGTCCTCGCATCCGCACCGTTACGATCCCGCCCGAGGGCCTTCAGTCCTAAAATACACACGGGCGTGCACACAGCAACGCCAACCTTGCTCGCTTCCTAAGCAAAAGCCCACTTCCCTCGCTCAGCACATCCGTCCACCGCCACACTAGTACTACCATACGTACCAAGGAACCCATCACACTACCACCAAACACCAACACCACTTGAACACCGCCACGACCATCACCATCACCATGCCCGCGAACGCGAACGCACCCGTCGACCCGCGGCTCGAGGGGCTTGTCAACGAGGAGAGCGGGGAGTCGGACGAGGAGAGCGACATTTACGAGATCGAGGTGCGGGGTTACCGCGTCGTGTCGTTCCGCGGCCTACGCTGACTGGGGTGTGGCTCACTGCAGGGCGAAGAAGAGGAGTCGTACGAGGTAGGCGAAGAGGAGGAGGAGGAAGAGGAGGAGTACGACGAGGATGAAGATGCGTATGGGGAGGTGGACGCTGTGAACGGAGTACGTCGTGCTTTGGTTGCGCTTTATTGGCCTCCCCGTTGACCCTTGTGATAGCAAAACAACCTCACGGCGCTGCTCCTCGGCGGTAATGGCGTACGTCTATCGATTATCCCCCAAAGAATTCGACCCCTGACTAACCATCTCTTTTCCAGGCACCGACTGCTCTAGTTGAAGAGGAAGAAGAAGAAGACGAGGAGTATACAGAGGGCGACGCGCCCGTCATCACGACCACCACCGCGACTACGACCACAACGATCACAGACGAAGATGGTAGTGTCGTGGAGGAGACGGTGGCGACTCGCACGAAGCGGACCGTCGAGGAGATAAGCGAGGGAGACGAGGAAGCGGATGCGGACGGGGAGGGCGAGGAGGTCGAAGAGGGCACAGCGAAGAGAGTGAAGGTTTGAAGGCGAAGGTACGACGGGGAGCTGGACAGTGGATTCGAACTAATTGGCACCTGCTGAGTTGTGGGTGTTTCCCTTTGGACTTTGCTCAAAGTGTACGAGTAGGTAGATGCTACGACGCGTGCAGCGGAACGGACAGTCAACTCACAACATAACGTACATTGAAATTGAAAACGAGCCCTGGTAATACTGTACACTCATCTATCAGATAACCAAACCTTGAGCGATGTCAAGGTATCCTCAGGGCACAACCCTCTGTGCATCCCATCCCTCTTCCGTGCGTGTAAAGATCGTGCGTTGATTAGGCACAACCCCAAGCTCGCAAAAGTCCACCTGCTCCGGCTCGATGATTAACAGCGCATAGTTCGCATACGCCTCCTTGACCCGCGCCCGCGTCTCCTCGTCCTGTGCGTCCTCCAGCGTGGGCAGCTCCCTCGGCCACTTCTCCGCGTCCTCCAGGTTCAGCAGCGGCGAGCCGGGCGTGGGGCGCGCCCACGACGCGCGCATGTCGGGCTTCAGCGCGTCGAACACCTCCTTGCGCTTCGCTTCCCAATCAAAGCCTTCCGCCTTGAGCTGCGCGAACACGCTGCTCTTCTCGTGCAGCGCGCCACCGAGGCTGCGATGCGGGAAGACGTGCGCGCGCCCGCGGATGCGGTATTGCTCGTTGGTGTTGGCCGCCCAAAAGACAGCCTCAACGCGGTTGGATTGGGCGAGCTGCGTGACCTTGGGGGTGCGCACGTCGGTCGTGGATACGAGGATGGGGTGGGCGGAGTGCGGAGGGGAGGAGGGGGCGAGGGTGTCGCGGAGGACGTGTGAGCGGACGCGCGGGGCACCATTGTCGAGGGTGGAGAACTGGAAGATGGCGCAGTGCGCGTTTTCGAAAGGGGCGCGCCAGGGGCATTCGGCCATGGTGGGTGCGAGCCTTGAGTGTGAGTGTAGGTGAGAGCTGAGGTGGTTGATGAGGGTGCTGAGGAGGCGGGGCGCTGAGCTGGGCATGCAAGTAAGGGACCAGCGTTGAGGGATCGAGGAGGGACATGACATCCGATCGACGTCATCCTCTTATCGTCGCGTCTAATGGTCCCGTCAATCGGGCAGTGTCCACCTCATCAACATCATACTCCTCGAAACCAACCACTGAGACATATGTACTGCACACGTTGTGGGCTTCCAGGAACTTCGACGTGATGTTTCAAGACAGCCCAGGGGCCCAGATTTGCGTGACAGTCTCCTGAACGTTATGACGGTAGTTTTGTTTCCACGAAGCGCCGGAAGTGAAGTGGCTTCGTACTCTGTTGGCAGACAACCGACGTGGTGCTCCTCCTCGCTCCCACTGACCCCGTCCCCGAATAACGCAGACCATGAGCTTGCAATCGACATCAAGTTGAAACAATCGTTGCACCTATTGTTAGGCAGTCGTACCAGCCACCAAGGCACACTGTTTATGATCGTCACCATGTGTATTCAATCCATACTCGGGCCCAGCTTGTTCTAGGCAACATCCGCGACAACTGCAACTCCATCGTCCCGGCGGATCTTTTTTGGTACGTCGCGAGGCCTGCAGGTTTCTAAGCGGACCGTCGCTAACTTTTCATAGCGCCCACTATCTTCGTAAATCACGAGCGGTTCCTCGGTCACACACTTAAAGAAACTGCACCACTGGTGGTGATCTTCTCCCTTTCCTTTTGCCACCTCTCCTTCTATCCCCTTCCCCTCTCTTTGCCATGCATCGCAAACGAGCCAACAGCGGCAGCAGCGACGAAATAGACCCTGGCTACACCGACGACCTCGGCTCCCACACCTCCCACACCAAACAAGCAGATAACGGGCCCTTCCGCACCACCAGCAACCTCATCCCTGCCCAGAACTCAGAACACCCCACCGCCTCGGGCACCATGCCCTCCGACACCCTCACCCCGCCCGTCGCTCGCGCCGCACCCATAACTCCCCTCGACCGCTTCCGCTCCGCCGCGCGCAAAATCATCCAAATGCACCGCACCTCCGCCATCCTCGCGCGCTTCGCGTCCGCCAGCACGACCAAGGGCTTCGAACCAGGCATCGACCCGCGGCGACACACCGCCGCGCTCGCGTACGGCCACGTGCACGCGCAATGTGTGATCCAGTGCGCGGACTACAGCGCGCTGCGCGCGTCCTTCGGGCGCATGAGCAACGCCGAGTTCGTCGCGATGCTCAGCGACGACGGTGCGTGCGCGCGGGAGCCGTGGGCCAAGGTCCGGTGGATCAATATATGGGGGATCAGCTGGGACGTGCTTAGTGCGCTGGCGCTGAGGTATGAGCTGCACCCGCTCGCGCTGGAGGACGTGTTGCACCAGCGGGGGCATGCGCGGAGTAAGGCGGATTATTATCCGAGTCAGCTGTTTGTGCGCGTGTTGTGTCATATGCTGGGGGATCCGGACGAGGATGTGTTGGCGCAGTATGCGCCGGAGGAGACGTCTAGGTCGGCGTCGCCCGAGCCGATGCGGGGGTCGGATTATCGCGACGAGGACGAGGAGAAGACGTTGCTGGAGCCGGCGTGGAAGAGGGGACACTCGGATTTGGAGGCGCCGAGTAAGAGTGGGTTCAAGTTTGTCTCGCCGACGAGGAAGGAGTCTGTGGTACGTGCTAGTATGCTGTTCGCTCTTAATTTGCGTATCTTACCTTCGCGCATATATGCAGGCACGCAAAAGACGCGAACGCGCCCAGATCACGCTCGAGGCCCTCAAGAAAGAGGGCAGAGTCAACGTCAAAGTATCCCCCATGTCCATCTTCCTTCTCCGCAATGGTACGTCTCCCCTTTCACGATTCAACTACAACAGACCAGCTCATCCTGGATAAAACGGTAAGGCACCGTCATCACCATCCTCCCCTCGAGCACGCACGACTTCACCGAGCCCATCCAGGCGCGTCTCCGACAACAGGACTCGTTCCTCCGGCGCTCTGCGGACCCGAGTCTGCTCGTCCAGAGCTTGCTCGATATCGGTGCGCCGCTTATCCCATCACTATAACGCGCACGTTTTCTGAAGTCGTATCTGCGTGCACAGTCGTGGACTCGGCCCTCGAAGTCGTCGACGCGTACCACGAAAAGATCCTCGAGCTCGAGCACGACGTACTGTTGAAGCCGGACATGAAGGTCGTCCAGCGGCGTCAGTCTTCCCCTCCCCTCGCCGTCCCTTCTATGCTGACGATTGTCTGCAGTACACATCCTCTCGGGCGACCTCACGCTGCACAAGCGCACGCTCGAGCCGCTCAAGAGCGTCATCTACGGCCTGCGGCGGTACGACCTCGAGCGGTGCGCCGCGCTCGCGGACGAGCTCGCGCATGCGGACTCGCGGCAGAACTCGATCTCGTTCGCGGGGCTGCCGTCGGGTGGCGCTCCAGAGGGGCCCGCAAAGGTGCCGGTGAAGGGCTTCATGAGTCCCAAGACGAAGATTTACCTGGTAAGCCGTTCGCTCTTGAGTTGGATGTTGGATGCGGATTAGGATTTGGATTTGGTGCTGACGAGTGTGCACGGCACAAGGCGGACGTGCACGACCACATGGAGTACATCCTCGGCAGCCTGGACATGTTCGCGGGCATCGCGGAGAACCTGATCAACTACACGTTCAACGTCAAGTCGTACGAGATGAACGAGGTCATGCGCCGGCTCACGCTCGCGACGATCATTTTCTTGCCGCTTACACTGCTCACCGGTTATTTCGTGCGTCCTTTTCTTCTTCTTCTTCTTCTTCTTCTTCTTCTTCTGTTATTCGACACTGGCTGGGACATCGGGAGCTAACGACCATCTCCTCATGGACAGGGTATGAACTTCTCGAGCATGTGGTCGACCGCGCACCATACGGACTGGCTGTACGTCCAACCACCCCCCTCCTTTCTTTTTTCTCCTTCCCTAGCGCTGACCGGCCCTTCCCCTCACGCACCTCGTAGATTCTGGGCAATCGCGATCCCCATCATGTGCGTCGTCATCCCCGCCTTCACCGCGCCCGATATCCGGCGGCTGGCGCACTACGGCCAGAAGCGCATGGTTGCGTGGAAGACGGACCAGGTGTGTCTTAAATCAAGCTCAACATGGTTCGAGGTGCTGACGCCGCTGCAGTCGCTTCGATATATGCGGCCAGCGCGTCGGTCGACAAGATCATGAACTGGATGACGCCGATGTGGGCGTGCGCTTATTTACTTGTGGACTTGTGATGATAAGCTTGTTTTCGCTTTCCTTTGTCGCTCTTTTGGGGTTTGGGCTCTTTGATGTGGCTTTTTGTCGTTCTTTGTTTTCTTGTTTCGTGTTCTTATGCTGTCGCTTTTACAGTAAAAGTTATACCTCGCATACATTACATACCTGAGTTTCTCGTGCTGGACTGTTTTGTCTTCATTTACTATAAATGCCCAACAACAAGATAGCTGTCCAGCTGGGATCGCGCATTGATCGAGTGGTAACTTGCATATAGGACCGCGAGCCGACTTTCATGACGATAGTCGTGCTTCCGTCAAGGTAGATAGGGGCTTTCCTCTCTCGTCTCAATGCCTGACGCAGACGGCCTGACGCAGCAGAGCTTCATCGATATCTCTTCTTGACCACGTACTCTCCTCATGAGCGATCAAACACCAGAAGAAATCTACGCCGCTTCTAGACTGATTGCTGCTGAGCTGTTTGCCTCTGGTCTGCTTCCAGAGGCCGAAGAACGCTCCAAGAAACCCGATCTCGCATCTCTTCTCGACAACGAGAAGTCAGCCTGGGCGAACAAGAACCACGCGCTCGGGTTCCCGGTGGCCGACGTGCGCACCGATCTCGTAAAGTGGATGCGGGGCTGGGACAAGGGCGTCGAGAGGGCCTGCAGCTCGGCGACGGACGTGGTGACGTATACCTCGGCGTTCCGTTTCCCCTTCTACGTTAGCAGGACACCTGGTCCCACGGAGTACGAGTTTTTGCGCGTCGGGAAGCTTAGAGCGCAGGACGAACATCGAAGAGTGATGCTGGGGCTCGGGGAACTCTACGGCGAGCTTGAAAAGGAGCGGTGCAGCATTCGAGACTGGTTTATGCTCGTCAGCGCGGAGAAGCGGCGAAAGGCGCTCGCTCGGGCCTTCGAGAATACGTGCTGGTGCACCGTACTTGGCCAGGACTCGCGCGTGCTCTGTCCCGAGATCAACAGCACGACCCTTCTGAAACGCCGAGGACTCGAGCTCTTTGACTTCTGTGACCGGTACAAGGATAACATGAGCTCTTTCTTCGGAGAAGACGACCCTACGCAAACAAACATGCTCTATAGCGACTGGTGGCGGAGCGCACGACGACCAGAAGACAGCCACGTTGGGCGTAACCATTACGAAAACTACAGGTATTTGTATCAACTCTATACATACTTTCGGCTCGAGTTTCTCGGTGAGCGTGCCTCATCCATCTATCCCTCGCACCATTTAACTGGTGTTTCATGCGTCCATGCAACAGACAAGTTTGTATATTACACTCTAAAGGTCGTCCTCATGGGTTTCGTCGAAAACATGTCAAACAGCGACTCTTTTGTGCCTCGCTTGATCTGGATGGCTGGCCGGCAGGGCGTACAGAATCTCTTGGCCGTCCGAAGAGAAATGAGGAGCCGCGCCGGGCGCCGGTGCGAACACTGCGATCGCTGCCCGGAGGACTTTGGCGAAAGTATCAAGTTCCTTATCTGTGGCGCATGCAAACGCCACCTCAACTTCGAGTATCCCTACTGCTCCAAGTGCGTTTTCTCCCCCTCTCGCTCCGGTTCGCCGTATGCATTGATCGCCATTGTGGCGCTTCTATTCCAGAGAATGTCAGATGTCGGACTGGCCTCAACACAAAGTGCACTGTGGCAAGGAGAAGGTGTCCAAAGGCCGCGACGAGGGGCAACCGGAGTACACGCTCTCGCTCGGCGCGCTTCTCCAGCTTGAATACCAGCTACAGCGCCCCGAATTCGACTACTTCATCTTCCAGGTCGACGCACCCCAAGGCTGGCCAGTCGTATTTCTCCATGACGCCGAAAAACGGGCAACCTTTAGAGAAAAACGTGCTATGGTCGCAACAGACTCCGACCGAGCCGGCCTCGACGTGCTCGCAAAGTGTCTCGTGGATGCGCTGAAAGCAGACACCGCCGAATCGGGAATCACCAGGGACAATGTCATCCAGCAGCTATGTGAGGAATACGAGGTCGATGTGAAGAGTCGGCTTGAGGCGCTTGAAGCAGAATTGGCGATGGTAGGCGATGAGGACCGGTATAGCGGCATGGTGGTCATCGGAGGGCGACGAACCGGAAGCTTATAGTGGTATTGAGTTTTCGGGCCAGTGGTTGTTTTTGAAATATTTTGCTGCATCAAACTCACTCGTATATGGGTGCCTGTATAGCATCAGGAACCTTACAGCCGACTGGTCGGAGCTTGAACAAGCTTGTGCAAGCTTGTACAAGCCCCAAAAGTCCGGACAGGCCGAAAGCCGACCAGAAAGTAAGAAATTTTGAAAAGTTTTCTCTCAAAACGTGATTAAATCAGTGACATGTCACATAAATAACGCATGTCACTGAGTAGCCGAGCCCACTCGAATAGACATTCCCGTGCAATTCCCTGGTTCAAAAATGCCTCGTTGCAGGAAGAACTAATGGTTAGTGTACACAGCCGTCTTGTGGCTAAAAACTGACCTCAAAGTTACAAAGAACGTGATTTTACGCATGGGTGTGACATTGTGTGACTGGGCAATCTTTTGCCAAGACTCACAAGTCGCCAAGACGCCGACGATGTTACTGATGTACCTTTCTCTATCTCACCCTCTATCGCGGCTTTTGCGTCCAAGCCGTGCAAGTTAATCTTTGGGTACAGGCGAGGATGATCTGCTCTGTACTACAATATGTGTATGAGTCTGGATCCGCGAACCAGGCTTGGGTCGATTGACGCGACAGCTAGAGACATGGTGCTGGTCGAAGTTCAAGGTCAAAGCAAGATCCCTTTCAAGCAGCACAGTTGGCGTTATGGGGCTGTCATCGCTTATATTAAAGTAGATTTTGTAACGTTCGTAAGTATCCGAAGTATACACTGCAAAAATTTCACCATAACTTGTGCCCATTTACTTTAAATAACTGGCCCAGTTAGTTAAAATAACTTTATCATAACTTGCCGGGATTTATCCGGGTGTGGATACACATTGTATTTTAAATGATATTTGACAGGTTATGCTAAAGGTGGGACACGCAGTTTTGACAGCTATCTTAAATTGTAGTTTCTCACGGCTGTCAGCCATGTCATTGCTCATCTGTTTATTTTAAATAAAATGGAGTTAACATAAATGCGGATAAACTCCGCATTTGGATGACAACAATCAAAGTCTGGCCCATGATGGTCAGAAACCAGATAATGACCTGGCAATGACTAATCATATGCCGGTCAATGGCCAATCAATGGCCAATCAATGGCCAGTCATTTGCCAGTCAATGGCGGGTTAATGGCGGGTTAATGGCCAAATAGAAAGTTATTATTTAGTTAGAGAAATATGCTTTTAATCCCTCACTTCACAAACAACATGAAT
>NW_006913053.1:3916633-3917251 GCF_000271625.1 Coniophora puteana RWD-64-598 SS2
TTATACACTGCAAAAATTTCACCATAACTTGTGCCCATTTACTTTAAATAACTGGCCCAGTTAGTTAAAATAACTTTATCATAACTTGCCGGGATTTATCCGGGTGTGGATACACATTGTATTTTAAATGATATTTGACAGGTTATGCTAAAGGTGGGACACGCAGTTTTGACAGCTATCTTAAATTGTAGTTTCTCACGGCTGTCAGCCATGTCATTGCTCATCTGTTTATTTTAAATAAAATGGAGTTAACATAAATGCGGATAAACTCCGCATTTGGATGACAACAATCAAAGTCTGGCCCATGATGGTCAGAAACCAGATAATGACCTGGCAATGACTAATCATATGCCGGTCAATGGCCAATCAATGGCCAATCAATGGCCAGTCATTTGCCAGTCAATGGCGGGTTAATGGCGGGTTAATGGCCAATCAATGGCTGGTCATCAAATTTTTATGTGCAATAAAAACCACTTATTTACTCTAAATGATCAGACTAATTACCAGCTATTGGTGATAAAAAGGAAGGGAGTACTATGGGACTTTAGGATTCATGTTGTTTGTGAAGTGAGGGATTAAAAGCATATTTCTCTAACTAAATAATAACTTTCTATTTGG